>NC_053427.1:82556446-82882200 GCF_007990345.1 Gossypium hirsutum
GAATAAATTCCTGCACTTGTTTCGACATGTTAGGCCAGTAAAAGTAGAGCTTAAGTTTATGGTAAGTGGCCTCATTGAGGTGAGTCATGCAAATCTTGAAGCAGTTGTTGCTTCAAAGGCCCACTATCACCAATGCACACTTTCTATTTGATTCTTACTATTCCATTTTCAGACGAAAATGAAGGTTGAGCTGTAGGACGAATTGCTAAGGCAATAATCTTTTCTTGCACATTCTGGTCTTCTTTTGTAACTTTCTTCAATATCTTAAACCCACTTATTACAAGAGTAGTAGATGTCAGAATTAGGCACAAACCCTACTCCTCAAAGTGCCTTTGACAAGGTATTTGTAATTGCATTAGTTTTTCCTTTCTTGTTTTCGATAGTATAATTTAGATACAACAATTTGGTTAAGCCTTTCTTTTAATACCAATGGTTTGTTTCTGCTCCAACAAAGGCTTTATGGCTTCATGGTTTGTTTGATGACAAAATTGGTTCTCTTAAGATAATGCCTCCATTTGTTACTACCATTAGTATATATAGGTACTCTTTTTCATATATGGACAAGTTTGAATGCCTTGGCCCTAAGGCCTTTCTAAGATATTATAAGCCACCCTTCTTATGTGAGCACAACTCTTATACCTATAGAATTGACATCTGTTTACAAAGAAAAAGACTTTAAAAAATAGATAATATCCAAATCCATAGCATATAATAATTTTAATATCCGAATCCACAAATTTCGGATTGAATATCCTCAAATATCTGAATCCGCAATTTGAATTGCCATCTTATATCTCCTTAACTTCCACTAGTTGAAAGTTACTCCTTTTTACATGATTAACCAATGCTAAGCCAGTGTTTTAGATTAACATCACATATTTTCAAAATCTTAGCTACATTTGGTTTTAGAGAACATTTTCTGTTTTATTTTTATTTTCAGAAAACAGTTTTCATTTTCTATTTTTTGAAAATTGAAAAATACTTTTGATAAATGGAAATGAAAATTTGTTTTTAGTAATGAAAATAGTGAAAACAAGTTTGGTATATATTTTTTAAAATAGAAATGAAAAATAATTAAATAATTAAATTAAAATATAATTTATTAAAAATATATTACAATAATAAAAAGAAAAAGAAATTAAATAAAAACAGTTTAAAGGTTAAAGAAATAAGAAGTTGTTTCTAAAAATATTTGAAACGGGATAAATTTAATGGATAAAATGAAGCTTAAAAAAAAATGTTAGTTTTCAATTTTTTCCAAAACATGTTTTCATTGTCTGACATTTTTATTAAAAACAATGAAAGCATATTTTTTATTCTCTAATTTTTCACATATTTTTATTTTCCAACAATCATTTTCAAAAATTTTAACTAAATATATTTTCTCTTCAATTTTTAATTTTCTTGCAACCTTTATTTCCTGAAATTAAACGCACGCTTAAATTCTCCTTGAACTTGTGAATTGTAAAGTAATGTCGAATGATTTGAAGATTCTTTTTTATAGTGTGAATAATCTAAGTGATAGGGTTTTCTTGAATAATATGATTAAAATTATTTATTTTCTTGTCGACTGAGTCTTATTTCAATTAGTATAAATATTATTGTCAGAGCAAGTTAAAGTGAATTTGATCGCTTTAAAACGTATACATCATTCTATTTAAGAGTTGAGAAATATATATATATATAAATAGTTCTACTCATTGTATAAAGAAATCATTTTCTTAAAACTAACTTTTAATTAGTTTAATTTAATTTAAAATAAAATAACTTTTAAATAAATTGACGTCTTTATTAAAAAGTCTTAGAAGATTTTTTTTTAGCGCAAGTCCTAGAAGAATCTTATTTCTTTATTTCTTTTACAGTTAATTTAATTTATTAATGGTAAATGTCGAGATTTAATTGACAAAGCCCTGTGCCTAAATTGATTATAAATAATATAAGCATAACGATTTATTTGACCTTTTAACTTTATAAAAAATGTCGTTTTAGTTATTTATTTAACTTTTTTTTATCTTTTTTAATTTTTAAATTATAATTTTTTTTTCAAATCACCTCAAAATGTATGAAAAAATTAACGTTTTCTTAACTTTGTTGATGTGGCATACAAGGATTCAAAAAAAATTATAAGAATACTTTTTAAAAATTAAAAATCATTAAAATTATTTAAAAATATATAAAAATACAAAAATAATTTTTAGTATTTTTAAATTTTAAAAATTTAATTAAATATTGACATGTTATCCAAGTGACAATCCATTTCCATCCATTTTGAGGTGGTTTGACAAAAAAATACAAATTTAAAAACTAAAAGAAGTGAAAAACTAAATAGAAGACTAATGACTTTTTTTATAAAATTGGAGGACCAAAAAAAATCATTATGCTAATAATTGATATGCTGTAATTGCATATTATGTCATCAATTCACACCCCTTAGAAAATCCAACAATTTTTCTTTAATTAAAAAAAATCTATTTCTTTTGGATTAATAATTGTTAAGTTATATATAATGTTGTTTGAATCAGATTAGATTTATTGGTCGAATCGAAATTCTGATTCGAAAAGTGATTCTGAATCGATTAGACTAAAAATTAATACGAATTGACTAAAAAAATTAATAAAATTGATTATTTTTAAAAAATTTAATAATATTTTAATCGAATATTTAAGAGTTGTGTTGGTTGTCGTGTATACTTGGTGTAATACTATAGAAAGGGATTCTTTCATTTGAATATTGATTAATTATGCTTGTCCTAATCACTGGGTTTCTTTTGTTTATTTCTTTAGATGATGTTATAATGGGTTAAATAACGATTTGAATCCCATATTTTATTTATTTATATACTGCTAGTTTAATTTTTAATAAATAAAAAACTATAGTTACATGTGTACTTCTGAGCAACAATTTCAAGTCTTAAGACTAATATCGTGTTGATCAGTTCCCCCAAAAAAACATAATGAAAATAGAAAATCATGATAAAAATTAGAAAAACATATAATAAATAATTCCAAATTTCCAAAAATAAAAAAAGATGAAATAATTACTCAATCCAAATCTAGAAACATCATTCCATCTTTTTTCCTTTCCTTGATATCTAATAGATTTCTTCTCATCCCTTTTTGAAAGATATATACAACCTCATACATATTACATCATTTTTGCAGACTAAACAACGGCTAAGATTAGATCCTAAGCCCCAAAAACCTACATGATCAAGAAGAAGTAGTAGCATACATAAAACTAACTCAGCTAATTCCTGGTTTCACCTCGAACTGAGTCATGGTTGATGGATGAAGTGAAAAAAAAAAAAAAGAAGAAGAAGAAAAACTCGTATTCAAGCTGGTTTCTAATTAGATTTCTAGATATCTCTTCCTTAAATTTAATTAGAAGTAAAAGCCGTCGAGCGGATCGTAGGAATCGAAATGACATGAGATTTCTTCATCAAGAAATGGAAAATCGGGTAATTCATAGCTAGCAGGATCCAACGTAACACTTGTATTTATATTACAACTGTCCCAGAAAAATGGTTCATTCCAGAAATTTCCACTATTTGCCTCGTACCCGTCAAACGAAGTCTTATTGTTGTTGTTATGATCATATGTAACTGAGTCTTTGCTGGATATAACTGTGTTATCTTTGGTGATGGTGGAATTTTGATCACTTGAAGTTGGTTGTGGGGATGCTGATAGTGAGCTCTCGAGAATTAATGGAGGACTTGTGGGAACATCAATTACAAGATGATGATGATTGTTTAGCTTCTTTTCTTTTTTCTCTACTGCCTTTTCACTGTTATTTTGCTTATCCATAAAGCGCTTCTTGAGATGCGTATGCCAATGGTTCTTTATCTCATTATCTGTTCGTCCAGGTAACTGTGCAGCAATGGCCGACCACCTGCATATTGTGAATTACACAGCTTTAGATCATTAGACCAAAGCAGTATTTGAATAGATTCAAATGGATTAAAAAACAGTACCTGTTTCCAAGCGACTCATGTAATCTGACAATAGTCTCTTCTTCTTCCTTGCTGTAATTCCCTCTTTTGATATTCGGCCTTAAATAATTCAACCATCGCAGTCTGCAACTCTTCCCACACCTCGCCAGTCCTGAAAACACAAGGATCGATCCTTATATCACCATTTTCAACAATAATCCCCAATCTATACTCAGTATGATATGGACCATATGGTGTCTTTACCTGCATACTTGGGGAGTTGTCGCCAATTCCAACACCCATATCTAGTAACATAAGCTGTTAGTTTCCTATCTTCCTCAGGTGTCCAAGTTCCTTTCCTTAGTCCACTCTTATCACTGCAAGGAGTTCTCACCATGTTTGACTGCTCTATTTACAAACTATGAAACTTCAAACTTGCAACAGTTTATATACTATGCCCATGTTTAGACCAAAACGTGTGACACGTTTAAGTTGTGGTAGTTATAAAATATTCATTTGCATTTAATAAGAAAAAAAGAACCCTTTTCGTCTATATCCAGGAAAATTCAGCAGGATGTCGTTTTCATGGTCAAATACTAGAACGATATAGCTGACACCTTCGAGGAAAGATTGCTACTATGAAACGTGATGTATGCAGCGGATGAACCAAAACTTCGACGAAGTTCAGTTTAATTTTGATCAACAGTAGATTCATTACGTTTTTTTTATCTTAAATTGTTTCTCTAAAAAACCAATAAACAAAAGCCATTGAAGATTTTGTAGGTTGTTTGATCGAGTCTGGTATATATATTTCCGTGTCAGTTTGTGAGTACAAAGTACAAACAATAAGTGCAATGTTGCTTTCAATAAAGTAAGACATTATTTAGATGTAACCATCCGTTTTGTTCCGTAGCTGACTATGATTCATCTTCTGAATATCAACCTTGAAAATCATTGAATGGTATATCCTTTCTCTCCAAACGTTCATATATCAAAAATAAAATAAGGCCTGTCTCGAGACATGAAATTCTCTATCTCTAAATACAACATTGAACTTTGACAAATGAGTTGGATTCGAGTCCTAACTCCGCTTATTATCTCGTTTAATTCTAAAAAAATTTTCATGAGATTATTTGATATGGATTAATTATGTTCTTAAGTGTGTATATTTTGTAATGTGATTGAAAGTATTTATCATTGTTGAAATCACTTGAAATAGTCTGAGTTGATTTGGCAATATAATGTGATATCACGCATTTAGATTTAGCGATCAAATCGAGTGTGGGATGTCACATTTAGTGCTAATTTAACACAACCATGCATGTCACGAGTTGAGACTGCAATTATTGAATCTAAGATCACAATAAAGCCAAATCCTAACACCATTGCTTTGCAACAATCAAGAGGACATGGATTCGACCATATTGTGCAATTTTCCTCCGATTTAAGAGTTTAGAGATTAATGAATAGAAGTAAACATTATATATATATATAAAGGGAGGGATAGTTCCACTCCCTTTTGTATCTATTTTGTAATATTAATATTTTAACGATCCAATTCCGTTGAATTTATCGATTAATTGTAATTGTTATGCATGTAGATTTTCGAACCGATCCGATATCTCTATTATATCGATCTAAAATACTATATATATATATTAATATTTATTAAATGGCTGAAACTATTTTACATAAAGCAAATAGTTAAAAATTTTTAATTTATGTCATGGATAGTCTACTTGAATGGAATATGAGATATGAAGGTTGAATCATTAAAATATTAATATTACAAAAAATACGAAAAGATGTGGTGTAACTAGATCCCTCCGCTATATTATATATGAAAATCAATTAATAATTAATGAAATAATAAATAACTTATATTATTGATACCTAATTTCGAGTTTTAAATCCTCTACAACCCTTAAAAATTAAAATTTTCTTTATTTTTAAAGAAATAACATGGAATTTTATTTGAACAAAAAGAAAAGAAAGCACATGTGGACTACATCATTATTGGATGGTAAAAAAAGGAAAAGAATGAAAATTGTTGATACTAGTGTTCAACAAGAAAAAAGACAAGGATGAGATGATAGTGATGACTAGAAGATCGATTCACGTGAGTTAAGCAAGAGGTGTTAGGGAGATAAGGAGAGGAAAATGAGATCCCTTCCATCAAGCAGGGCTTGCTCAACTATTTCCTTAAGATTGTTGAAAGGGAAAAAGATCCCTTCCATCATTGTGCTCTAGGGTATTTATAAGGGGAAGGTTCCCATGCGTGGTGATGCCACGTCACTACCAGTATAGGTGATGGCTTGCTCATGTTGTGGGCCAGATGGCACCTCTGTTATGTGTTGCTCGTCGTCAAGCAGGGCTTGCTCAACCATTTCCTTTACCGAGATAGTATAAGGTCATTAGTCCTCAGTGATCTCCTCTTGTCCAAATCAGAGTAAGGTATAACAAAACTAAAAAAGATTAATAAATATTGTTTTATTTAAGATTTTGTTTGATTTTTTTGGTCAAGACTAAATTATTCTATTAATAATAGAGAAATAAATTAAAATATTTTTTAATAATAGAAGAATCTAATTATTATGTATCTAGTGAAAAGCTCATTTAGGAGAAATTATTTTATGGATTCTCTCTACCATATTATTCATTGTCCCTTTTCAATTATTTAATGACATTTCAACAATTATTTCATGTTATTGATATATAATTTTGATAATTTGTTAATATGAATCCCTGAACCCCAAATGTTCAGGTACAAGTTCAACAGTTCAGGGTTCGAGGTTAAAGTTTTGGTTCAAAGTTTAGTGTTTAAGATTTGAAATTTGAGGTTTAAGGTTTAAAGTTTCAAATTTATGGTTCAAGATTTAGAGTTAAGATTTGAAGTTCAGAGTTCAGGGTTCATGGTTAAAGGGTAAAAAATTACCAAAATTGTGTATAGTGACATGAAAAAAATTACTAAAATATCATTAAATAATTAGAAAAATAAATATGAATAATATGATAAAAGGGGCCTATAAGTTAATTTATCCATGAAGAAATCCAAAATTTGATAATGACATTTCTTTTAAGATTTATCCAGAAGTACACGTGTTCTGTTATTGCTTACATTTCATGCTTTTTTTTTTGACCAAAGTTGATGTTCCTTTATATGATCTTCCTTTGCTCTCAAGATTAAATTATTCTCCACGTGTAACTATTCTTTTTCTTAGTTTTAACATGCAAACTAAGATTTCATCCAAAGTAATATCAAATAGTTCAATTTACATGAAGTATATTTTGGTTTAGTTTTGTGGGTGTTATTTAGATTATTGTTATA
This sequence comes from Gossypium hirsutum, assembly GCF_007990345.1. Lineage (NCBI taxonomy): Eukaryota > Viridiplantae > Streptophyta > Magnoliopsida > Malvales > Malvaceae > Gossypium > Gossypium hirsutum. Next base: position 82,563,704 of record NC_053427.1, read on the forward strand.
TTCATTCAAATGTATATTATTTATATTGTGATTAAAATTATATTTTACATTTATAATTTCATATTTATTTTAATTTGAATATAATTATATTTAAATTTCAGTAGAATTATGCATTATAAATTGATTATGATTATAATTATAATTATTCAAATATACTGTAAGTCTGTGATCATGATTGTATTTATATTTTATATTTATATCTTAGGATAAAAAATTACAATATTTGTATGTCTCATAATTAAATATGTTGTAGTTATATATATATTTTTAATACAATACTTAAAACTATTCATAACATTCTCAACTCATAAATAGGAAGATAATGCACCTTAATACACTCGAACCCATATCTTCTTACATTGACAACAATACTTATATCAATTAAAGTAAATACTCGATAGACAAATATTTAAAATATTAAAACCCCTAAAATGTGGTAGTCAAAATCAAGGAATTTAAAAACTGTCTTTCAAATAAACTACTTTATTATCCTTGTGAAAGAAATCTTAAACCATATCTTTTGAACAAATTATCTAAACCAATTTTTTTCCTGAATGAAACTTTCTCCAACACAGAATTCTTTTAAAATTGATGCTAAAGTAACCCGGAAAGAAATCGGGGAAGGAGACAAGGCGAGGAAAGTGGGAGGGGCTATGTCCCATGACCTTTTGACCTTTTAAATTTTCTTTTAAACTCTTTTTTAATTTTTAATTAGTCCCTCAAATCTTTCAAAATTTTAATTTATTCCTTGTATATACAATCTATTTTTTAAAAAAATCGTTTTGCTTAGAAGTTGGTTTATGGTTTTAAAGATTAGTATTTGATACACAATAAAAATTTTAATTTCACAAACAAACTTCAAATAGACTTGTTCATGAGCCGAGTAACTTGTCCAAGCTTGAAGATCTGTATGAATTTGGGATACTTTGGATAAAAATATTTCACTCGAAAAATGGGCTTGTATAAAAAAAACAAACTCGTTTAAAATATGGGTCGAGCTCAAACTTGAACATTCAAGGCTCAAACCTGGTCCGACCATTTTTAAGTTTATAATACTTTATGTTATGTAATTTATAACAACTTAAAAAATAAAGCTATACTAAATATATAATACTACTATAATATAAATATTAAAATAATGTTAAGATGACTATATAAAAAATTTCAATGAATAAAAGAGTATAAAATTATTAAATATTATATTAAAAAATGAAAATAATATAAGTAAACTTAAAAAGAATTTGAGTTAATTTTTTTGCAAATATAAGTATACTTGAATAAAATTTTAGACCTATATTTAAGACTGAACCAGACTTGAACAAATATAAAATATATCAATATTAGATTTAGCTCGACCCGATTCAACCATGAGCACCTTTAAATTTCGATATGAGTTTCATTTTAAAAAAAGTACTATGTTTTAATTTAATAGAATATAATCTTTTGATAACCAATTAGAGACAAAACTGGGGCTTTGGCTTCCTTAGTTTAATGGAATAATTCCCTTTTAGTGAATTATTTATTCAATTTAGATAATCCCAAAACAATTTTATTTTCTAGTTTTGGCCTCGAACTTTTTTAAATTTATCTTGATTATCCAATATAAATTAATTCTTAACTTTGTCCTTGTAATCAAAGAAGGATTGAATTTAATGTGTGTTTGATAAACTGAAAAATTAAGTATTAAATTTTTACTGTTAAATTTTATAAATGTTGGTAAATTAATAAATATAATTACGGAATATAATTATTTTGTTTGATAAAAATAAATATTTGTTTTTAAAAGATTATTATTTTTTAATTTTAGTCATCTTAATATAATTTTTTATATTTCATTTTTTTAAAGACATAATTTATTTTAATTTTTTAATAAATAAAATTAATTTAATATTTTAAACATTAAATGATAAGTAGATACCTACCTACTTATATTATTCAACATTTTTTTTCAAAATTTTATATTATATAAAAAATTAAAATAATTATCAATCATATTTAAAATATTAAATATTAAAAATTTTATTTCAATGAAATGAGACAATACAAAAATATTGGCAAAAATACTATAAATAGACCAAAATTGGATTTTTTTTATTCATTGATCAAAATATATAATTTGATATTAATGATGGGAAAGTTCTTAATTTCATAAGTGATATTAAAACACATCAAATTCTTAATTAATATTTAAAAAATAAAAGCACATAAAATTTTTTTTAAACATAAACTTAAAGAAAAGTCTCCACACTTTTTCGAAAAAAAGAAAAAAAAAAGCTCCACAAATAATATGCCATAATAAATGTAAAGCAGAAATGATTTTATGATTTTATCTTTTAGAATATGAACGAATTACCTGAAAAAGATTTGGTCTTTGAAAAAGGTTCATACAAAGTGGAAGCGATGGCTAGCGGTATAAACTTGACCATTTTTCCATGGTGTGTTTTTTTTGAGTCACGTTTAGCACCAGTCTTGAGTCAACTCAGACTCAGACTCCACACTGGAAATAAGCAGGAACCAGCATCAAATTAAAAGGAGTATGAAGTAATGCACGAAGCTCCTCCAACCCCTATTTTATTTTATTTAAGAATTTATTTTTCTTTTTATTACTACTTTTTTTAGAACAAAATATCTAAGAAATGTAGTGTTAGAATTAAATGACCCAAATTCTTATTTAAATAAAATACGATGGAAAATAAAATAAAAGTAAAATCCATACAGAACTAGACTTCTTTTATTTTATTTTAGAATAAGATTTTTTAAACCTTATTAAACATCATCTATTTTACATTGATTAGGATAAGGTGTTTCAATCCTACTAGAATATGGCTTTACAAGCCTATAAATAGACATAGTCTATTCCTCTTGTATTGATTAAAATTTTCGACATAGTGAATTTTCTTCTCCTCTGCCCGTGGTTTTTTTCCCGAAAGGGTTTCCACGTAAAATTTGTGTGTTTTTTATTTTTATTTTATTTTTCTCAAATTGGTATCAGAGCTTCCGGGTTATTCATCTTGATCACAGTAATGGCGTCTTTAAAGTATGAAATTCCGCTATTGGATCACAACACCAGATTTGCGTTGTGGCAAATTAAGATGCAAGCAGTTCTTGCACAGATGGATCTGGAGGATGCCCTGCTAGGGATAGATAAGATGCCTTCGACATTAACAGATGAAGAGAAGAAGCGTAAAGATCGAAAGGCGTTAACACAATTACATCTGCATTTGTCCAACAAAATTTTGCAGGATGTGATGAAAGAGAAGACTGTCGCTGCATTATGGAAGAAGCTAGAACAAATATGTATGTCGAAAACTCTAACAAGCAAGTTGCATATGAAGCAGTGTCTTTATGCTCATCGTTTGGAGGAAGGTGCGTCTGTACATGAACACTTAACAGTGTTTAAAGAAATTCTCTCAAACTTGGAGGCCATGGAGGTTCAGTATGATAAGGAAGATCTAGGGTTGATTCTACTTTGTTCGTTGCCCCCGTCTTATTCAACCTTTGGAGACACGATTTTATATAGCCGCGAGTCTCTCACAGTTGATGAGGTTTATGATTCTTTAACCTCGTATGATAAGATGAAGCATCTTGTGGTTAAACCCCACTCTCAGGGAGAGGGTCTCATTGTTCGTGGGAGACAAGATCGGAATGCTGATGATGATCGTGGTAGGACACAGGAACGGAATCCTCGTGGTAAATCTAAAGGTAGATCGAAGTATTCAAACAGAGGTAAAACTTGTAACTTCTGTAAGAAGAAATGACACATTAAATCTGAGTGCTATAAGCTACAAAATAAGATTAAAAGAGAGGCTGCAAATCAAAAGGGAAAACAACCAGAAAATTTCGGTGAAGCTGATGTTGTAGAAGATTACAGCGATGGTGAACTTCTAGTTGCTTCTATCAATGATTCTAAAGTAAGCGAGAAATGGATACTTGATTCAGGCTACACCTTCCACATGAGTCCCAATCGGGATTGGTTTACAACTTACGAAATAGCGTCTGAAGGTGTTGTTTTGATGGGAAATAATGCTTCGTGTAAAATCGCAGGTGTTGGAACAGTTAAAGTTAAGATGTTTGATGGAGTTGTCAGAACACTTAGTGAGGTACGACATGTTCCAGAATTGAAGAGAAATTTAATTTCGTTAAGTACTCTTGATTCAAAAGGGTACAGATATACAGTTGAAAGTGAGATTTTAAAGATTTCCAAAGGTTCCCTTGTTGTAATGAAAGGGCAAACAAAAACTTCCAAGTTATATGTTTTGCAGGGTTCTGCTGTTACTGGTGATGCAGCTGTCGCTTCCTCTTCCTTGTCAGATAATGATATTACTAAACTTTGGCATATGCGCCTAGGGCATATGAGTGAGAATGGCATTGTAGAATTGAATAAAAGAGGACTTCTTGATGGGCAAGGAATTTGCAAACTAAATTTCTGTGAGCACTGTGTTTTTGGGAAGTAAAAGAGAGTTTGATTCACTAAAGGAATCCATAACACGAAGGGAATATTGGAGTATATTCATTATGATCTGTGGGGGCCATTCAGAGTGCCTTCGAGAGGTGGAGCTAATTATATGCTAACCTTTATTGACGATTTTTCCAGAAAAGTTTGGGCGTTCTTCTTGAAGCAAAAAAGTGATGTGTTTTCTCATTTAAGTCTTGGAAAATTATGATTGAAAAACAGACAGGAAAACAGATAAAATACCTCCTCACAGACAATGGCTTAGAGTTCTGTTCTGATGAGTTTAATAGATTGTGTAAGTCAAAAGGGATCATGAGACACTTGACAGTTCGTCATACTCCACAGCAAAACGACGTTGCAGAACGAATGAATAGAACGATCATGGAGAAGGTTCGATGTATGTTGTCAAATGCCAACTTATCAAAGTCATTTTGGGCAGAAGCAGCCTCTACTGCATGTTTTTTAATCAACCGATCTCCATCCGTTGCCATTGAGAAAAAGACTCCACAAGAGGTATGGTCTGGTAATCCTGCTAATTATTCTGATTTAAAGATTTTTGGGTGTCCTGCGTATGCTCATGTTGAAAATGGAAAATTGGAACCGAGATCCATTAAATGCATTTTTCTTGGTTATAAAGCTGGTGTAAAAGGGTATAAGTTATGGTGTCCTGAAAATAGAAAAGTTGTGATTAGCAGAGATGTTGTTTTTGATGAAACTGCTATGCTACCTAACTTATCTCTTAAAAACTCTTCCAATAAAAAAAATCAAAAGCAGGTGGAGCATCAGATTAATACAGAGTCAACTCCTCAAGCCAGAACAAAAGTTGAGAATAGAGTTGCTTCTTCACCACAATACTCTATCGCCAAAAACAGAACTAGAAGAGAAATTAAACCTCCAAAGAAGTATGCCGAGGCTAATCTAGTTGCTTATGCTTTAAATGTGGCTGAAGATATAGATGCGAATCAAGAGCCATCTAATTATTTTGAGGCGGTTAGCTGTGAAGACTCAGAAAAGTGGATGTTTGCTATGCAAGAAGAGATGGAATCACTCCACAAAAACAGAACATGGGACCTTGTGAAACTTCCTAAAGGTAAAAAGGCTGTTCGTTGTAAATGGGTGTTTAAAAAGAAAGAAGGGACATGGCTTTACAAGCCTATAAATAGACATAGTCTATTCCTCTTGTATTGATTAAAATTTTCGACATAGTGAATTTTCTTCTCCTTTGCCCGTGGTTTTTTTCCCGAAAGAGTTTCCACGTAAAATTTGTGTTTTTTTATTTTTATTTTATTTTTCTCATGTAGTTTTATTGTTGTTACATTTATAATCAAATTACTTGGCTCTCTCTGATTTTTGAAAATAATTTCATTTTTTTCTTTTATTTTTAGGTATAATAATCTCTAATTTTATGAAAAATCATTTTAGCTCTCCATTTAATTTTACATTTTTTAGCTTTTAAACTTGTATTATTTGTTAAATCGCTCTAAAATAGATGGAAAAATTAACATTTATTAACTTTGTTGATGTGACAACATAAGCAATTAATTAATTTTTAAAAATTAAAAAATAATTTATATATATTTTTGAATTTTTTAAAATTAAAAAAATAAATTAATTGCTGACATTTAGATAACAATCCACGTATATGCCACGTCAACAAATAATACAAGTTGACTTGCTATATCTCTTTTAATTTTGTTGATTTGATTTCCACTTCTTTTTTTTCCTTTTTGAACATAATTCTCACTTTCCTTATTTGATAGAAATTCATGATATAAATTCTATGGTAAGCTTACAACGATTATCTCTCTATAACTACATGTTGGTACAGGTATGTAATAGCCACTTCTCTATAACAGGAAAAATCTGGACAGATAAATGAGACTGTATTATTTAAGATTTTAACTGAGTTAGTGTCACAAGTCAACTAGGTATCAACTTGATTAGGGAAATTACGAAAATGTTCTTCCATAATTACATTTTAATTGTATTATTATTTTATACAAGTGAACAAGGACAATATAATGAGAGAAGGGTGAAAAGGTTTACAAGCATATGGAGTTGGATCTCATGTCAATCAACTTGAAACCTACACAAGTTTGCCACTAAGCCAGTGGTATGATTGGCTTAATTGTATTATTCATATTTTATTATCTTCATCAATTGTATGTCAACATTGTTATAATATTATTTAAACTCCTGACTGAGTTGGTGTTACGAGTCAACCGAAAACTAACTAGATTAGAGAAATTATGAAATGGTCTTTCGTGATTAAAATAAATTATAACATTTGAAGGTATTTTAGTCTTTTAATTTTCAAAAACCAATCTTTTTTTTTTTTGAATGTGGCTGAATTTGAACCCTTGCTTAAATTTATTGTAATGTATTTATATATTTAAATTTCATTTTATTCTCAATTTAAGCTTTTTTATTTTAATATTGTACATATTGTACGTGTCATTATTAATTAATTTTAAATAATACATTTTATTATTTATTATATATTATTTTAAAAATAATATCGATATTTTAAATACATAATTTTTACCTAGAAATTTTAATATTAATTAAATAAATAAGATTTTGGTAAATATTGAAAAACAACTTTCTGAGTGGAATTGTATTGAGAAAGATGGGACTCACAATAGTTGATGGTTTGGCTAAACACAGAAAAGGAAAGAAAATTGGCCAAAAGTAAACAAAAGTTAATGGCAATGAACAATGTTGATTGTGGTCGAAATGTGGAAAAGGAAATGATTCTAGATTTGGGTTTTCCATTTGAACGAGAGGAAAGGAAGTGCCTTTTTATAAAATAAATAAACAATGTTTTAACAAGTAAATATTAAATATCAAATAATAAAATATAAGTTAAAATATGTTACAAATATTTCAATTTTTAAATTTAGTCTCCTTACTTTTATTTTTAAAATATTAATCTTTTTAATTTTTAGAACCAGGAAAACAAGTTCAATTGTAAATATTCTAAAAAAATTTAATTAAATTTAGATTTATTAAAGTATTTTTTTGCATAACTATTAAATAAATACTTTTTATTTTAAAATATCATACGCGTAATTTTAATTAAATTTTTTTAATAATTTTACTTAAAATTTAAAATCTGAAAATAAAAAAAATTGAATTTCTAAAAAAATGTATATATATATACACAAAATTTTTACCCAATTTCATACCTAATTTGCACACTCCAGCCAAGTGGCATTGTTTTCATATGTAAATTATTAGAAACATTAACTAATAATTTATAATCATAACAAACCAAAGTCATTTATAATGGTTTTAAAAAATTGCAAGGGAGAGATTGAATATGTTGATTTCAACACCCTTAATGAAAATATGAAGTTGTAAATCCTGTGTTGGTCTAATAATTAGGGTGTTCATCACTTTAAATGTGATTTAGATTCAAATTACGTTTATCATGCCCTAAAATATAGGAAGTTAATTAAAATTAATAATCAAGGAATGACTTAAACTTGATGGTTAAATAGTTAATGCATTCTTTAAAAGTCCCAAGTTCTATCCACTCCACTTCTCTCCCATTTCTTTCCTTTCTAATTTCAGCAAATTAATTAGGATAAAAACTACATTAAAACAAATATTATTTGGGGTAGATACTTAACAAAAATGGGCAGTAGCTTAATGGTTAACATGTTACTCTCCCTCTTGGATGCTTGAGATTGAGTTACTTTTTCCCCAAAATGCATTTTAATCTCAACAGACTAGGGGTAATTTATCATTCGGCCTCCTAAAATTTGAAAACCCTAGGTAATTTGTCATTTTCCTACTTACATTTGAATTATTGCTCCCTTTTCCAAGCCAAATAAAATTTTTGCGTTCTCTTCCCTATTTTTTCCCCCTTTTCTTTTTCATCTTCTTCTTTGCATAAAATTTTCCCCACTATTAAAATTAATGTTGTTTTCCCGAATTAAAATATATTCTCGATTCAACCACTAAATGTAGCAAACCAAACCCGGCCCAGATGTTAAGGCCGAATCCGACGTGCCACTTTGAAGTCAAAAACCCGTGTTCCCTTTTTAGTGTTTTAAAAAGCCGACTTTTGTCAAACTAACCAAGTGAATGGAAGCTGGGCACCAGGTAGGTATCCATAACAGAGGAGGTGAGCCATGAAGGCTGCTTAAGTACCAAGCTCTCCGATTGGATCCAATCCTAGACATGTCCACATCCATTGCCACACTTGGTTATAACAAGTTGAAATTTCTTTGGTAAATCGAATATTCGTGACGTCGTGTTATTTAAAAAAAACAAGTATTGTTTTGAAATCACGCCCTAAGTCTAGCCCATTTGAATTAGTATCCATCAATTTAAAGTTGTTTTTAATAATATAATCCCAAAAAAATCAAATAAGAAAATAAAGTTAAAATGGCCTTATTACAACCCAAAAATTAAATAGTAATTAAAAATAACTTAAGAAAACCAGTCTCTTTTTTTCAACCCAAAAGTATTCACCATGGCCACTCTGAATCCCCTTCGGCTCCAAGTCACCCACATCAAGGCTCACCTGCAAGGTTAAAGAAGGGGTGAGTTTGGGGAAACTCAGTGTGTAAGGAAAACCCATTCAAAGCCCAAGTCAGCTCAAGCCCATTGGGCCTAAGCCCATTTAGGTAATAGTGGTACTGGGCCAGAGCCCTTTTCAGATTACAATAAACTAGGCCTTAGCCCCTTATTCAGATAACAGTATGGCCCATAGGCCCATTTCAAAATACATGCAACATCAGTAAACATATGCAAGCCCATTTGGGGAGACTACTCAACCCACCAACCACTACACTCCATCCGTACCAGCCATACACTCCATGTGGGGAATAGCTCAACCCACCCAGCCCAACACTCCACAGTTGCAGCCTGCTGCTCAGTAAACAGTAAATTGAGGCAAAGCCTCCAGTACGTGGACAAGCCACTTTCAGTACTTCCTCCGTCAATATCCCAGTCCCATGCATCAGATAATAACAACATGGCATGCAGTAAATAACAACTGTCAAACATGCATTTAGGTCAATTTAACCCTAGGGGTATTTCGGTAGTTTATCTCCTAGGGGTCAAACTATAATTTTTTCACTTTTAAAGGTATTTCAGTAATTTATCTATTTTAGGATTTTTCATGCATATTCCTACCTTTCATGTACTAACAGAATCACTACCGAGGGTTCTTACCGAATTGGGCCCGTTGGCCCATCATTCCAATTTTAGCCCATTAAGCCCAAAAATATCGAGGGCACAGAAATCATGCACTTTGCAGTCCAAACATTGCAGCTTACCAAAAACATTAATCGATTTACCTCACGAGCATTCGCACATTCGCAAATCTACAAAATACCGATTTTCGGCATTTCGACTTTTCGACTTTTGCCGATCTAGACTAAGAAAGAGGGTGTTAGTTACACACCTGTTTGCGACGATATGCTAACAAGATCCACACACGAACCGCCTTCAATTGGATTACTAACACATTAATCTAACTATTCAAATACAAACTACGTATTAACCCCTTACAATATTCGGCCAACCACACCTACAGACCATAGTAAGCTTATAAGAAATCAATAAGCAACTCATTAACAATTTTTTGTCAATATTTACCACATAATCATAATTTCACTGCAAGCTGTCTTCCTGAGCAACAGTCACTAAATCATTTATAACTTGTGCTAAAAAACTCCAAACCAAGTGCTGTTAATTTTCCCTGAAAATAGACTCATATATCTTCTATCCATAAAATTTTCAGAATTTTTGGTATGGCCAATCAATACCAGATTTTTCTTAAAGTTTCCCATGTTTCACTGTTTGACTAATCTGACCACTCTTCATTACAAATCAAATTTCTCATTGTACAGAATTCAAAATATGTTCTCGTTTATTTCATTTGAAACTAGACTCATTAAGATTTAATTACATAATTTATTCAGCTTCTAATTCATCTCCCACAATTTATGGTGATTTTCCAAATTCACGTTACTGCTGCTGTCCCAAGCAGATTTATTACCAAATCACTCTTTCACACCTAACTTGCATGCTTGTTATTTAAACATGTATATCACCTATCAATCATCACATATCTATGATTTTACTTAAGTATAATCTCCATTTCATCATTTTAAAGCACAACATGTTAGCTGATTTTTCCCCTTAGCATCTAAGTCACATGCATGCTCATTTGTTTGGCTCAACTTCACCTATCTTCCATTTTTCATCAAAAGAACATGAAACAACAACCAAAAACCAAAATATGCTTCATGAGTTAGGGTAGAATCAAGAAGAACTCATGAACATCAAGATAGAAGCAAAGTACCAAGAACTTACCTTCAATTTTTCCCCCTCCTAGTGACCGAATATTCAAGGGTTTCCTCCCCTATTTGCTCTCTCTCAAATTCGGCTATGAAGAACAAAGAATGAACAAAAACCTTCCTTTACTTCCTTTTGTTATTCTTATCACTCAACATTTTATGACACATAAATGATATACTAATATTTGTGCCATACTCATGCCATAATTCCAATAAAAATATGCCCATAATGCTTACCATGCCCATCATCCATTAACTATTAAAATGCTAATGCCCATCATCCATTAGCTATTAAAATGCTAAAATGCATACATTATCAACTATCCATCACCTTGGCCGGCCACTACATTAAAAGTGGGGAATTTGACATGCAAATCCTCCTATTTTGCACTACTATTTAATTGGCCACTACAAATTAGCCTGTAGCATTTTCAAACATTTTCACATAGGTCCTATTTCATAATTTCACCCCCTTTTTCTTATGGAACAAAAATTAACTAAAATTGTCGGGTTCTATCTTAAGCTTGGGCCTTCTAGAGGCCCACTAACATAATTAAACCTATGCCAACATTCACAGAATTCTCGAAAATTAGGGCGTTACAACTTTACCCCCCGTAAAGAAATTTCGGCCTCGAAATTTACCTGATCCAAATAGTTGAGGGTATTGTTGACGCATAATCTCTTCTGATTCCCAAGTAGCTTCTTCCCTTCCATGATTACGCCACAGTACTTTTACCAACGGAACCGACTTCCTTCTTAGAACTTTAACCTCTCGATCTAAAATTTGTATGGGTTCTTCCTCAAAGGTCAAATCAGTCCTTACTTCAATCTCCTCCACTGGCACAACATGTGAGGGATCCGATCGATATCGTCTTAACATAGACACATGAAAAACGTCATGGATTCTGTCTAACTCTGGTGGTAATTCTAACTGATACGCTACTACCCTACCCGCTTAAGAACTTGATAAGGCCCTATAAACCGCGGACTCAATTTGCCTTTCTTGCCGAATCTCAAGATCTTCTTCCAAGGTGAAACCTTTAAGAAAACCATATCCCCAACTGCGAACTCTATCTCTTTGCGCTTTAGATCCGCATACGACTTCTGTCTATCAGATGCCTCCTTTAATCGATCTCTTATCAACTTAACCTTACTTTCAGTATCTACCACCAACTCCGGTCCAAGCACTTGTCGTTCACCCAACTCTGTCCAACACGTAGGCGTACGACATCTCTGCCCATAAAGTGCCTCATGTTGAGCCATCTGAATACTTGCTTGGTAGCTGTTATTGTATGCAAACTCCGCCAATGGCAAGTAGTCCTCCCAACTCCCACGAAAATCGATGATACAACCCCTTAACATATCCTCCAAAATCTGAATAACCCTCTCCGACTGTCCATCTGTCTGTGAGTGAAAGGCAGTACTGAAATCCAAACGTGTACCCAATGCCTCTTGCAACTTCTTCTAGAATCGAGATGTAAACCTAGGGTCTCGGTCGAAAATAATCGACACTGGCACTCCATGTAGTCGCACTATCTCTGCCACATACAACCTAGCCAACTTTTGCAGGGAGTAATCAGTACGAACTGGTATGAAATAAACAGATTTTGTTAACCTATCCACCACTACCCACACAGAATCTGTTTTGGTGGGTGTCAAAGGTAGCCCACTCACAAAGTCCATAGTGACTCTCTCCGACTTCCACAATGGAATTTTCACTGGTTGCAGTAATCCAGAAGGAAATTGATGTTCAGCTTTCACTTGCTGGCATGTTAGACATTTCCCCACGAACTCCGTTACTTCTCGTTTAAGCCCAGGCCACCAATACAGTTCTCGCAAGTCGTGATACAACTTATTCCCTCTAGGATGCATGGCACAAAGTCCCCTATGAGCTTCCTTCAATATTGACTGTCTCAAGTCAGAGTCCTTCGGAACATAAATTCTTCCTCGGAAGCATAAAACTCCTTCAGTATTCAGTCCAAAATCCTCATTCTCACCCTTCTCAACTTGCTGAAACCGAAGAACCAACGAGTTATCCTTCAACTGTTTTTCTTTAATCTGCTCAGTCCAAATAGGTCTCACTTGCAATTCTGCTAACAGACTTCTATCATCAAACAGACTCAAACGTGCAAACAAGGCTCTCAAATCAGAAACAACCCTTCGACTTAACGCATCAGCCACCACGTTAGCCTTACCTGGGTAGTACTCAATCGAACAGTCGTAATCCTTAAGCAACTCTACCCATCTTCGTTGCCTAAGGTTTAACTCCTTCTGAGTTAACAGATACTTTAGGCTCTTATGGTCTGTGTATATGATACACTTTTCTCCATATAAGTAATGTCTCCAGATTTTCAAAGCGAAGATCACTGCTGCTAGCTCTAAGTCGTGTGTAGGGTAGTTCGCTTCATGAGACTTAAGCTGCCGCAAAGCATAAGCGACCACCTTACCCTCTTACATCAGTACACATCCTAACCCCACATGTGACGCATCGCTGTACACAGTGAAGTCCTTCCCAGACTCCGGTTGAATCAACATTGGTGCTTTAGTCAATACCTTTTTCAAATGGTCAAAAGCTTTTTGCTGACTCTCAGTCCAGACAAATGCTACCCCTTTTCTTAACAGTTTCGTCAATGGTGCAGCAATCAGAGAAAATTCTTCTACGAACCTTCGGTAATAGCCTGCCAAACCCAGAAAACTCTGAATTTTCGATACTGATTTTGGTGGCTTCCATCCCAGAACTGCCTCAAGTTTTCGAGAATCCACTTTAATTCCTTCAGCAGAAACCACATGACCTAGAAAAGCCACTTCTCGCAACCAAAATTCACACTTACTAAACTTTGCATACAGTTCCTTCTCTCTCAGCACTTGCAGCACAATACGTAGATGCTCCTCATGTTTCTCCTTGGTTTCCGAGTAGACCAGAATATCATCGATGAAAACTACCACGAATCGGTCCAAGTAAGGTTGGAACACTCGATTCATCAGATCCATGAAAGTGGCAGGTGCGTTCGTTAACCCAAACGGCATAACTAGGAACTCGTAATGACCATATCGAGTCCTGAATGCTGTCTTATGAATATCCACTTCCTTTACCCTTAACTGATGGTATCCAGATCGAAGGTCAATCTTGGAAAATACCGAAGCTCTTTTAAGTTGGTCAAATAAATCATCAATCCTTGGCAGAGGGTATTTGTTCTTTATCGTCAGTTTGTTCAACTGGCGGTAATCGATGGACATGCGCATTGTCCCGTCCTTTTTCTTCACAAATAGCACCGGTGCTCCCCATGGAGACACGCTTGGCCTAATGAAGCCCCTATCCAACAACTCTTGAATTTGAGCCTTTAACTCCACTAACTCCTTCGGTGCCAGCCTATACGGTGTGATGGACACAGGCGCCATTCCAGGCAACAAATCTATTCCAAACTCAACTTCTCGGTTCGGAGGCAATCTTGGAAGCTCCTCCAGAAAAATATCTTGGAAATCCTTTACGGTCCTAACCTTATCCACTGTCAGTCCCTCCTCTTCTGACTGACTTATAAATGCCAAATAGACCTCACAACCTTTTCGAATCCACTTTTCGGCTCTTAATGCCGACACCACATTGGACAAATAATCCCTTCACTCACCTATCACCATAACCTCCTCATCCTTTGTGGTCCTTAACACCATTCGTTTAGCAGCACAATCCAGAGTCACTTTATGCTTAACAAGCTAGTCCATTCCCAAAATAAGATCAAACTCTCCGAATGGTAACTCCATCAGATCTCTAGGGAAAATCTTACCTTGAGTTTCTAAGGGTACATCTCTATACAGTTTGTCTACCCTAACCGAGTGACCCAAAGGATTTAGTACAGATACCCCACTCACAATCTCCTCAGAGTGCACACCCAACGACCCAGATATGGCACATGCAACATAGGAATGAGTAGATCCAACACCCACCAAGGCAGTATACGGCATGCTAAAAATAAAAAACGTACCAGTTATGACGTCAGGTGTGTCACCCTCCTCGCGGCGACGAGCAGCATATACCAAAGCTGGCTGACGAGCCTCAGTGTTAACAGTACCCTTGCCAGGTGCCCCACGTCCATGGCCATTGCCACCGCGACCTCGGCCATAACCTCTCGACGGCGACGGTCCACCTCGTGCTGTTTGCACGGGTTGCACAGCCCTTTGTTCAACCACTTGAGCCTGAGCTGGCCTCTTAGGACAATCCCTGATCTTATGTTCATTTGATCCACAACGAAGACAAGCCCCAGAACGTTTCCAACATTCCCCCAGATGCATTCTACCACAATCTCCACAAGCTTATGGTCTAACAGTATTCACCAGAACCGCTCGAACTGGTTCCTCCATCCTAGCTCTCTTAACATTCCGGTTTGCAGCACCAGTTGGTCCAGCATCTCTTCTGAACCGATTTCGATCCCTGTCGCGGTTCCTTCGTTCAGCTTGCTTCACCTCTTCAGCTATCTTAGCCTTTTCTACCAGTGCAGCAAAATCGCGCTCTCTTTGCGGAGCTATGAGCATCCTTAGCTCATCCTTGAGGCCATCCTCAAAGCGAACACTGCGCTCGTATTCGGTAGAGACAATACCATTAGCATACAGGCTCAATCGCAGAAACTCTACCTCATATTCAGTAACGGTCTTACCACCCTGGGTCAGGTTCAGGAATTCCTTCCTTCGCGCATCCACATAGCTAGCTCCGACATACTTCACCTTGAAGGACTGCTTAAACAACTCCCAAGTTACCCTCTCAGCTGGGGTACCCTCTCTCACGGTGATCCACCACTGATACGCCTCGTCTCGTAGTAAGGATACTGCTCTTTTTAACTTTTGCTCTACTGAGCAGTCTAAGTCATCCGTAATCCGCTCCGTGGCTTCCAGCCAGTACTTAGCCACATTTGGGGCTAGTCCAGATTTACCCCTAAAAACTTCCGCTCCGTTGGCCCAGAGTCGCTCAGAAATGGCCTGGGACAGAGCGTCATCCCCCGCGGCCCGATCATACGGCCCATTCTCATCCACCGGTGGTGGTCATGCTACTCCAGCCAGTATGTGTTCAGAAGACGAAGATCCAGCTTGAGTACTACCTCGGCCTCGACCACGGCTTCGACCACGGCCTCGAGCACGGCCTCTTCTCCGAGTAGCTCTCGTACTTATATCGATTTATTTGATTACGAATTTTAGGCAGTTAGTTTACTGTTTCCACTATTTATTACAGAATATCTTATGAACAGATAAGGTTTCAGAGTTGTTCTCGCGTAACCACAGTTTAGCTACTGTCTCAGTTTCCTAGGGCTTAGTTTACCCTGCAGTCTCAGTTTCGTAGCCTTTACGCTATATTATCTATAGTACTATCTCTAAGGTTTAGTACTAACTACAGTACAGTTCAGTATATAAAACAGAATAGTACTTACAGCCTTGGTGCCGGGGATTCAGTGTGCCACCTCATCAGTTTTCAGATAAACTCAAAAGATTGAGACTTTTTGAAATACATTTTCCAAACATTTGTGTTTAAAAAAAACAAGTTCGGAGATTATCTCCTTTAAACAGGAAATTTTCAAAAGTCAGAATTTCTAAAAATACCCTCTTTTTTTGGCATAAAGTTTTGAAAACCTTTTTTTGGACCCAATCCACAACCGAGTTGTTACAACCTAGGCTCTGATACCACTAAATGTGGCAAACCCAACCCGGCCCAGACGTTAAGGTCGAATCCGACGTGCCACTTTGAAGTCAAAAACCCGTGTTCCCTTTTTAGTGTTTCAAAAAGCCGACTTTTGTCAAACTAACCAAGTGAATAAAAGTTGGGTACCAGGTAGGTATCCATAATAGAGGATGTGAGCCATGAAGGCTGCTTAAGTACCAAGCTCTCCGATTGGGTCCAATCCTAGACATGTCCACATCCATTGCCACACTTGGTTATAACAAGTTGAAATTTTTTTGGTAAATCGGATATTCGTGACGTCGTGTTATTTAAAAAAAACAAGTATCGTTTTGAAATCACGCCCTAAGTCTAGCCCATTTGAATTAGTATCCATCAATTTAAAGTTGTTTTTAATAATATAATCCCAGAAAAATCAAATAAGAAAATAAAGTTAAAATGGTCTTATTACAACCCAAAAATTAAATAGTAATTAAAAATAACTTAAGAAAACTAGTCTCTTTTTTTCAACCCAAAAGTATTCACCATGGCCACTCTGAATCCCCTCCGGCTCCAAGTCACCCACATCAAGGCTCACCTGCAAGGTTAAAGAAGGGGTGAGTTTGGGGAAACTCAGTGTATAAGGAAAACCCATTCAAAGCCCAAGTCAGCTCAAGCCCATTGGGCCTAAGCCCATTCAGGTAATAGTGGTACTGGGCCAAAGCCCTTTTCAGATTACAATAAACTGGGCCTTAGCGCTTTATTCAGATAACAGTATGGCCCATAGGCCCATTTCAAAATACATGCAACATCAGTAAACATATGCAAGCCCATTTGAGGAGACTACTCAACCCACCAACCACTACACTCCACCCGTACCAGCCATACACTCCATGTGGGGAATAGCTCAACCCACCCAGCCCAACACTCCACAGTTGCAGCCTGCTGCTCAGTAAACAGTAAATTGAGGCAAAGCCTCCAGTACGTGGACAAGCCACTTTCTGTACTTCCTCAGTCAATATTCCAGTCCCATGCATCAGATAATAACAACATGGCATGCAGTAAATAACAACTGTCAAACATGCATTTAGGTCAATTTAACCCTAGGGGTATTTCGGTAATTTATCTCCTAGGGGGTAAAACTGTAAATTTTCCACTTTTAAAGGTATTTTAGTAATTTATCTATTTTAGGGTTTTTCATGCATATTCCTACCTTTCACGTACTAACAGAATCACTACCGAGGGTTCTTACTGGATTGGGCCCGTTGGCCCATCGTTCCAATTTTGACCCATTAAGCCCAAAAATATCGAGGGCACAGAATTCATGCACTTTGCAGTCCAAACATTGCAGCTTACCAAAAACATTAATCGATTTACCTCACGAGCATTCACACACTCGCAAATCTACAAAATACCGATTTTCGGCATTTTGGCTTTTCGACTTTTGCCGATCTAGACTAAGAAAGAGGGTATTAGTTACACACCTGTTTGCGACGATATGCTGACGAGATCCACACACGAACCGCCTTCAATTGGATTACTAACACGTTAATCTAACTATTCAAATATAAACTACGTATTAACCCCTTACAATATTCGGCCAACCACACCTACAGATCATAGTAAGCTTATAAGAAATCAATAAGCAACTCATTAACAAATTTTTGTCATTGTTTACCACATAATCATAATTTCACTGCAAGCTGTCTTCCTGAGCAACAGTCACTAAATCATTTATAACTGGATCTACGAAACTCCAAATCAAGTGCCATTAATTTTCCCAGAAAATAGACTCATATATATTCTATCCATAAAATTTTCAGAATTTTTGGTATGGCCAATCAATACCAGATTTTTCTTAAAATTTCCCATGTTTCACTTTTTGACTAATCTGACCACTCTTCATTACAAATCAAATTTCTCATTGTACAGAATTCAAAATATGTTCTCGTTTATTTCATTTGAAACTAGACTCATTACGATTTAATTACATAATTTATTCAACTTCTAATTCATCTCCCACAATTTATGGTGATTTTCTAAAGTCACGTTACTGCTGCTGTCCCAAGCAGATTTATTACCAAATCACTCTTACACACCTAACTTGCATGCTTGTTATTTAAACATGTATATCACCAATCAATCATCACATATCTATGATTTTACTTAAGTATAATCTCCATTTCATCATTTTAAGGCACAACATGTTAGCTGATTTTTCCCCTTAGCATCTAAGGCACATGCATGCTCATTTGTTTGGCTCAACTTCACCTATCTTCCATTTTTCATCAAAAGAACATGAAACAACCACCAAAAACCAAAATATGCTTCATGATTTAGGGTAGAATCAAGAAGAACTCATGAACATCAAGATAGAAGCAAAGTACCAAGAACTTACCTTCAATTTTCCCCCTCCTAGTGACCGAATATTCAAGGGTTTCCTCCCCTATTTGCTCTCTCTCAAATTCGGCTATGAAGAACAAAGAATGAACAAAAACCTTCCTTTACTTCCTTTTGTTATTCTTATCACTCAACTTTTTATGACACATAAATGATATACTAATATTTGTGCCATACTCATGCCATAATTCCAATAAAAATATGCCCATAATGCTTACCATGCCCATCATCCATTAACTATTAAAATGCTAATGCCCATCATCCATTAACTATTAAAATGCTAAAATGCATACATTATCAACTATCCATCACCTTGGCCGGCCACTACATTAAAAGTGGGGAATTTGACATGCAAATCCTCCTATTTTGCACTACTATTTAATTGGCCACTACAAATTAGCCTATAGCATTTTCAAACATTTTCACATAGGTCCTATTTCATAATTTCACCCCCTTCTTCTTATGGAACAAAAATTAACTAAAATTGTCGGGTTCTATCTTAAGCTTGGGCCTTCTAGAGGCCCACTAACAGAATTAAACCTATGCCAACATTCACAGAATTCTCGAAAATTGGGGCGTTACAAGTTTTTCAACCGGAATCGTAATCGTCATTAGAAACATTCTTAATCTTTTCCATGAATGGGTAAGTATGTCTCAATCCTGATGTTTGATATCAAATCTTTATAGAAACTTTGTCTAATGATAATCTAGTGTTCGATTAAACGATCTTTCTCGGTTTTCATCCAATCTTGATAAATCTTGGAAATCAAACAATAACCCGTGTGAAATTTTCGATCGAAGGGCCTCCTCTAGGTGAATCGGACTAGATTTGATCGCAAAGAATGACGTTCGGGTATCCGGTAAACGGTGTGTGTTCTTTTACAAGTGAATTGAGACAAACTATGCTTAGAACTAGGGCCGCACAGTTTGCCACATAGGCATGTGGAGGTGCTCATGGGCTGAGTCGGGTCGGGTTCAAGCCAGGTCTAAGCATGATATTAACATACTTTATGCTTACCAAGCCTAGTCCGAAATTTGGGCTTAAAATTTTCCCAAACCCTCCCATATTTGCAAAAGACTAATCTAAGCCCATTTTAGACTTGCCCATATTATTTTTAATATTTAAAAGAGTATATTTAAATTATATTATTTTAATATTTAATAATTTTATACATTTTTATTTACTAAAATGTTTTATATAGTCATCTTAACATTATTTAATGTTTACATTAAAGTAGTATTATATATTTAGTATAGATTTATTTTTTAATGTGTTTTTATTACATAATATATAAAAAATAACATAATATAAAGTATTATAAACTTAAAGCGGGCCAGTCGGACCCTGAATGTTCAAGCCTGAGCTCGACCCGTATTTTATATGGGTTTAATTTTTTTGCCTAAGCCCATTTTTGGGCCTAATATTTTTGCCCAAACCTTCCTAAATTTCGGATGGGCCTTAGGGTCTAGGCAAGTAGCCCAACCCATGAACAGGTCTAGTGTAGACCACACGTTGGACCACATGGCCCCACACACGACCACGTGCCTTTGGAACCCTAAGATAGTTCGAATCTCACATGACTAAAAATCCTTTACATGGTCGTGTCTTCCCTGTGGCTTAATTTTGCCAATTTTACACAGCCACAGTCTGTTACATAGCCTGACCACATGACCGTGTAACCCTTCGTACGGTTTATAGCATCCCACGCGGTTGTGTGCCCCTGTTTTTCAAATTTTACTGTTTTGTCAAGAATTTTATGATTTGTTTTGTTTAGTCCTTGAATGGTTCCTAAACTATTTTTAGTGTTTTATTTTATTCAATTAAGTCCCTGGTGATATGAATAATGCTAGAATCTATGATTTGATTGAGTAAATTAATATTATATATATTTGCTTGAATTGTGATTAATACATATGTTTATTGTATTTGTATTTGAGATTGTACGTACAACATGCCTTATGTTACAGTTGAACCGAACACATATCAAGCATGACTTATGCTACTGAATTGATCTGTTATAAGCATATTATTTGTTATTATATCGAACTGTTATAAGCATATTGATTGTCATTGAACTGTTTTGTTAAAAGCATATTAAATGCTACCGTATTGATCTGTTTTGAGCATGCCCTATTGCATTGCATAGGGTGGGACAATATGTACAGAGGAAGTATTGGCAATTTATTTGAAAAATTTGCTGTGTGTCCACAACCAGAGGCAAATTCCATGTGTGGGTTATTTGCTGTGTATCCATAGCCAGAGGCAAATTCCATGTGCGAATTATTTGCTATGTAATCCACAACTAGAGGTAGATTTCATTTGCAAAACTTTGTTGTGTACCCACAGCCAGAGACAGATTCCATCTGCGGGATTTTGTTGCATGTCCACAGCCATTGGTAGTTTATCTATAAACCATTAGTGGCTAAGCCACAATCCAATGTGTTGGTGGTTAGAGTTCAGGGGAACTCCCATTGTGGTGTATAGCAGTGGGGTAGGATCTTTTCTGTTAAAACTAAAACCAAAATTGTATGACATCCATAAAAATATGTGCATACAAAAATGGAATTTATGATATGGCATATATATATGTATATTGTTGAATGAATTGAAACATCGACATTCTAAAATTACCGTTGCAATTTATTTTGTGTGACATATTTTTGTATGACATTTTTTTGTATGCTTAATCATTTGTACTAATTTTCTTGTGATTGAACTCACACTAAGTGCCATAGCTCACTCCCCTTTTATTTCCATCTATACAAATAATCCACCAGGTTAGGACGTGGACAAGACATCTAGAGGATCTCAGCTCGGTTTTAGTTAATAATATTTTTTAAATTTATTATTTGACGTTTTAATTATTCAGAGACTGTATCATTTTATTTTGAACTGTGACATAGGACATAGAACTTGGATTTTATTTTATAGCTTGCATGACATTTACTTTGAACTTAGGACTTTGAATTATAAATCTAAATTAGTTATGCATGAAATCGGGTATTTATTAAAAACTAAATTGATATCGCTTTTTCATTGCTAGGTTATAATTAAAATTTTGAGTAATACATAAATTGGTAATTAATCAAGTTTTCAAAAAAGAGTCACCATTACATAGGTTAGCTAATATAATCCGATTTTGATAACATGTAAGTTTTTTTGAAAATAGACTAAGTTTTCCTGTAAATCAAACAAATTTTTTAAAATGACTGTTTTCTGAACTCCAATAGCTTATAGGATCATTTCGGTGGTTAATGTAATCTTTCGAATTCGAGTCTAACGTCTAGGTCGGGTTGGGGAGGTTATAACGCTAGTCGCGTTGCTGTTAGAGTTTTGTCCTCCTCTTATAATTCACCAAAAAAATTTTAAATTCATTTTTGAGTTTTAAATAAATTATTAATTTTAGTTTAATTTATTTATTACATTCAATTAATTAGATTGAAAGTTTTGGATTATTAATGTTTTATTAAAATAAATTATTATTTTATGCTAATTTAATGATTATATGCGTTTTATTACATTAAACATATTTAAATTTTAAAATAATTAGTAATCACAAATAATACATGGATCGCAAAAGAAAGAAAACTATTATATATATAAAAAGACAAACAAGATTGGACTAACATATTTATGCTTTATAGATGCTTTGGTAATATTCACAAGGAAAGTTCAATTATTGGGGTACAGTGTATGCTTGATCAATTTTATGTTTTTGTTATTGCTGTTAAATCATTTCAAAAGTGAAACATTCTCAATTGATGTAAAGGAATTTGAGTTGCAAAAAGTGTGGGAGAAAACTAGCTTTGCTATAAGGAAATTGCCAATGATATAGTTAGGGTTCCCATTGGTTGCAAAGTGGTATGGTGCTCCATTATTGAACAAGTTTACAAAGAGAATAAATGGATGGGAGGTAAGAGATCTTTCTTATATTGGCAGAGCTCAACTAATTCAGGCTGTGTTATTTCATACCCGTAATGATTGGGTAAGACACTTTATATTTGTAAAATGGGGGTGATAATTAACTTTGTATGAGGTTGTTTTAGAAGGGTGAGAATGAAGTGGTAAAAAGAGTAAGGGTAAACTGGGACACAGTTTGTAAAAGGTGGAGTAGTTGGAATCATGCTTGTGCTTTGCAAATTTGGGTTTTTATTTTTTGTGAAAATTGAGTGCTTGGCTAAATACTTGGTTCTTAGAGGGAGGTACTTTATGGAGCTGCCAATATCCTTAAATAGTAGCTAAAGTTGAAAGAAAATAATGAAAAGACACTAAAGAGCAAATTATTCAAAGTGGGGTTGGCCTTTGTCATGCATAAGTATATGGTGAGTAAAGTTATTAAACCAAGAGCAAGGGTGGTCCAGAATTATTTGGTTTTAATTTTCAATTACTAAACATTCTATAATAATTTGGATGGCTAATAAGTTGCCAACTAAAGACAGGTTAATTTGTAACATTAAGGAATGGATCCTTACTAATAAGGAACGGTGTAGGAGAGGATTCGTTGATGATCCCTCGTCCAAGCTTTGCGGAAATGCCGAAGAATCTTGTCTTCATGTGTTACGTGATTGTAGCCATGCTAAAGAAGTGTGGAAACAATTAATTCCCAAGAGGATTTCAGACCAGTTCTTTTCTTCCTCACTAGACTTATGGTTATCTACCAATTTGAAAAATACTTTTGATGTTAATTTTCAAGATGGAGATTGGTTCCCTTTGTTTGGCATTGTTTGTTAGAGAATTTGGAAATAGTGGAACTTATGTGTGTTCCAAAATATCCATTTTAACATTTTTAGTGTGATCAACATTTTGTCGGGGTGGGCACATTCCATCAAGCAGGGACATGTTTCTATAGAGGGAAATAATGTGGGCCGAAGTAGAGAGCAAATATGGTCTCCTCCACCTATGGGATTTCTTAAACTGAACACAGATAGTGCTCGTAATTTGAACTTGGGGCTTGCTTGCTCGGCAGTGGTAGCAGGGAATGAGCTAGGCAGATGGATATGGGGAGTAGGAAGAAATATTGGGGGTTGTAATGTTCTTCAAGATGAACTTTGGGCCATTTTTTACGGTTTCCAATTATCTTGGGCAGCTAAATGGGTGAATATTATTGTAGAAGATCCATTTCGCCTAGGCCTTTAGACTTATAAATAAAAAAACCAACATATAAATTATAAACCAGAAATAAAAATTAAGATTGTTTATAGTCCATAAATACAAACCCAAAATCGGAACCCCAATTCTAGAACCCACTTCACTAAGGCCCAATTTTAACCCTAAATACAAATCTTGAAATAAAAGCCCAAACATTAAACTTAATAAACTCGAACCCAATGGCCCAAAAAGAAATTAGCCTAGAAGGCCCAACAAGTAAATTCTTTCAAAAACCCTAAAGGTTTCTGAAGCTTCCCCACACCGCAATGGTCTCCACTCGACTCCAAAATAGGCTCACGGGCCCAAGTAGGTTGAAGTTTCTGAAAGCCTGTGCCACAACTCCCACGAACGGTCGTGCCACGTCCGCAGCCCCTCCGTACGGCCATAGAACCTTGAGAAGAAACAACAAAAGTAGCACCAGAATAGCCAGCAAAAATAAGAGTTTTTATTATTATTCTATTTTATTCCAAAAATCGGCTATAAAGAGGCCGAATGTAGTCTGTGTAAACCTGACGCATACTAAATACAAAGAAAAAGGCAACTGAAAATTATTGAAAGGTGATCTCAAATTCTTTTTTCTTTTCGATTTGTTTTTCCTCTTTGGGTTTTGCATGTAGTCTTTTGCATAAGAAAATAAAGAGAGGGGAGTTTGCAAACGAGCCATCGGAGTCCTTATCTCCTTCGTCGAAATCGAAGCTTGAGATAGGGATTTTGGGGTGTAAATCGGTCGAATAGTGAAAGGGAAAGTTTCTTTTGTTTTTAAAGTGGCTAGGGTTTTTTTTTTAAAAAAAGAAAGGTTGATTGTTTTAAGGAAGAAAATGTTGAATTTATAATAGGGAAGAAACGACGTCGTATAGGGTGACCCGATTCAACCCCGACCCAATGCCCATGAGGATCGACGCGTTTTGCTTAAAGGGAATATTTGCGCAATGAGTCCCTCCCTTTCGCCCAGTTATTCAATTGGGCCTTATTTGTATTTTCTTTATTTTTAATTTATCTCTGTAATTTGCTCATAAATTCAATTTAGTCCGGGCCTAAACACTGCGTTTTGGGGATTTGGATCATTTACATTTTTAATCCTCGTACATTCACGTGCATTGTGCTCTGGTCCTTATTTCTATTTCAATGTTCTATTTTATTTATTAATTATCCTTCTTAGTTTGATTTTATTTCAATTAAGTTTGTTTTTCTCATTTCAATATATATATAATTCTTTTATTTTTAAAAATTTACTTAGTGTTCAATTCTTTTAAAAATTATTTAAATATATATTTTTAATTATTTTAATCATTTTTACATAATTTCAATTTGGTAGTTTACTTGCATTTATTTTTTGTTTGCTTGAGTTATATCGTTATTTTCGAAACCATCCCCCTTTTTGTTTTAAAAAATTTTGAATTTAATAAAAAAGGGGGGAATCGACTTTTGAAAATAAAACATGGAGTCGCCACCGATCTTTCTGTTTTGGTGTGATCGGATCACCTAAGAGTTTGGTTATTTTAATAAAACATTTTGGTTTACTAAAACAACGATTTTGGTCTACGAACTTTTGAGAAAAACGGGTTCGGGAGTCGGTTACGCATGGGGAAGGATTAGCACCCTCACTACGCCCAAAATTGGTACCAAATCGATTAAATACTGTCCCATGTCTAAGATTTAAAAATGTTTTTGAAATGTGGTTCCCTTTTTGATAATATTTGAATAACCTGAGTTGATTGCCAAAAATCTTCTTATTTCAACTTCCAAAAGTTTATAATTCGAAAATTACAAAAGGATGCTCAACTATTTAGTCCAATAAAAAATCGAAACCCAGCACGGTAGGGCACGATTCCTCGAATTTCCAAACATTGAACATTGCCTCGCCTTAGAAAACACGAGTGAAATTTCGAAGGGATATTCGATTATTTTGAACAAACGGAAGATTGCAACCCAGCACGATAGAGCGCTATTCCCCGAATTTCCAGACATCGAACATTTCCCTCATTTTACAGAGTTATTAGGAAACATGAGTGAAATTCCGAAGGAATCTTTGATTGTTTTGAACAAATGAAAAAGCGCAACCCAGCACAATAGGGCACGATTCTCAAATCGCCAAACATCGAACATTTCCTTCGTTTCAAATAGTTTTTAGAAAACGTGAATGAAATTCTA
This sequence comes from Gossypium hirsutum, assembly GCF_007990345.1. NCBI lineage: Eukaryota > Viridiplantae > Streptophyta > Magnoliopsida > Malvales > Malvaceae > Gossypium > Gossypium hirsutum. The sequence continues at coordinate 82,589,812 of NC_053427.1, forward strand.
AAGGGACATTCGGTTATTTTGAGAAAACGAGAAATTGCAACCCAGCACGTTAGGGCACGATTCCATGAATTGTCAAATATCGAACATCGCCTTCATTTTAATAAAATTTTTAAATAAATAATTATAAAACTAGCTTAAAATGCAATAATTCGACTTAAAATAAAACAGAATTTATTTTAAAGATATGGGCTTTATAAAACCACATTTCATAAATCGAGTGGAAAACAGCGATATGGAGTAATGTACACCCATAAGCTACAATGCCAATTATCAAACTAATAATCAAGTATGGCTAATCTAAAAAAATATAAATCGATTACAATAATGCATGGAGAATAATTAACATAACAATATCAAGACAAAAATTATAATAACAATGCATCGCACAAAACAAAATAACAATACACGATAGTAATATGTCACAATAATATACATAGCAGGATATAAAATGGTCAATGCAAGATGTAGAAAAACAACATAGCAATTAGAAGCTAATGTGCCATAACGATTTTAAAATAATAGGGAATAAACGGACACATAATATAGGTTGACAAATTTGTATGAAAACTAGGAATAGATATATACTTTTTGAAATGGATCTTATAGAATAAAAGTTTAAATCATATTGCATGTAAAATATTTTAGACACAAATTCATTTAAAAGTTGACAAAGTACATGATAATTTAAATAACATATAATACAAAAGAAAAACAAAGATACATGACAAGACATAATACAGAAAATAGATTTAAAAAAAACATATGTACATATAAATAGCTTTGAAAATAATCATTTGTAAAAACCTAGAAATACATACGAGATTAAGTTAATTTTATAATAAATTATATAATAGTTTTAAGAACATGCTTATATATGTAATAAACCCATATGTATAAGATGTATAGATTTAGAAATATATAAATCAAATATGTGTACTAATATAAGTAAGTATAAAAATAATTTGAACTTTATGCAAAACATATATACAAAACACGTTAGAATAACGAAATATATACCAAAATACACGGATAGAGTCAAAAACCATTATATGCATGAAAATATGTTAACTTTGTTATAAAATATGTATATGTATAATAATAGAAAGGAGATAAACATTTAAAGTATACATAGTATGATAATATAATTGCAAAAACGAATTTACAACAATGAAAAAACAATTACCAAAGTTGCTTAAAATGTATAAATAAATAAATAAATAAGAATAAAAAGGGCAATAAAATAAAAAGACTCAATTAAAATTAAACTAAAACACACGGGGTGTAACGCCCTGTATCCGAGACCGTTTCCGGAGTCGAACACGAGGTGTTAACGGACTTAATTCATTACTTAAACAGCTTATACAATTCATTTTAAAATTTCCAGACAAGCTGGCTAACTGCATCACAGTCGCTTTAAAAATCATATCTCGAGTTCCGAAACTCGAAATTGAATTCCGTAAATTTTTCCTGAAACTAGACTCATATATCTATCTACTAATATTTTTCTAGAATTTTTGGCCAGGCCAATTAGTACAGTTTATTAGTTAAATTCTCCCCTATTTCAGGGTTCGACTACTCTGATCCCTGTGTATTACGAATCAGATATCTCCCTGTACAGAGCTTCAATGACTATTCCGTTTGTCTCTAATAAAACTACACTCAATAAGGAATCTGTACATATAAAGCGTGACTTCTAATTATCTTTGTAAAATTTATGGTGAATTTCCAAAGTCAGAACAGGGGATACAGAAATCGCTCTGGCCCTGTTTCACAAAAATATAAACATCTCATAAAATATAGCTCATATACCTGTTTCGCTTATTCCATATGAAAATAGACTCATCAAGATTCCATTCCATAACTTATTTATTATTTAATTCTATTTCTACTATTTTTAGTGATTTTTCAAACCCATGTCACTGCTGCTGTCTGAATCTATTTTATGGTAAATTTTACCTATTTCATGGTTTACATGGATTAGCTAGCAATTTGACATACATAATACCAAATATGATCATGATTAGCCATTCCAATGGCTAATCATTACCAAGCATTTCTATTTCCATACCACTCAATAGCCATATCATAAGACCATATATACAAAATGATTATAATGCTATACATGCCATACTCAAAATATACAAGCCATTATGCCAAGATGGTATACGGATAGTGTGAGCGTGCCTCCGACCGTTTCCGATTTCCGAGCCGGCTTGTCAACACTACAAGGAATGAAAAGGAGGGAGTAAGCATAAATGCTTAGTAAGCTCACATGCAAATAGCAAGTAACACAACTATATACGCAAACATACAACATCATTTGCATAATCATCACCGAGACATTCATATCACATTTTCATTTATCATCTTACCATATTGTTGTTATATCGGGTTTTCAACCCGAGGGTTAAGTACATACCTGTTCAAAGTACCCATTTCACAACACTTACCAATACGTCCCTTTCATCTTGAGTATTCCTCCATTTCATTAGAACTTTACCCGTTGAACACATCGGAATATAATTCGGATACATGGAAAGTTTGCACATAAGTGCCACATATGTAGCCAAGCTACCATGTAACCCGCCCATAAGTGAACTCGGGCTCAACTCAACGAGCTCGGGCGTTCGCATCCATAAGTGAACTCGGACTCAACTCAACGAGCTCGGATGCCTAGTTACATCTCACGAACTCGGACTCAACTCAACGAGTTCGGACGCTCGCATCCATAAGTGAACTCGGACTCAACTCAACGAGTTCGGATGCCCAAATATCCCAGTGACATGTCACTTGTATCCTAATCCATTCCTAAGGTTCAACGGGACCTTTTTCCCAATCATGTGTCTCAACCATCTTCTACGGAATGCCGATACCGATACTCGGTAGTATTTCACATTTTCCAAGTATATCACATAATTTGACATATTATCAAACAATTATCACAAGTATAATATTTCATAATAATTATCATATCATTTAAAAAACATTAAAGCATTTAAAATATTAACTATGTTACCAACATTTACATATGAACTTACCTCGTATGCGAAAATGGCTATTTTTACCATTTCGTCCACAACTTGGTATTTTCCCCATTTTAGCCGGAATTTCAGTTTTCCTTGCTCTATCATTTAAAATATAGTCTAATTAGGACTCACATTATTCAAATTGACCCAAAATCATATTTTGGAAAAATTACAATTTGCCCCTAAACTTTTGCATATTTACACTTTTATCCCAAAGCTCGTAAATTAAACTTCAGCCTATTTTCTTATGTTTTATGACATGCTGATCATTTTTCCCTTCTATGGCAACATCAAATTCTCACTCTAACATGTACTTATGACTATTAGGTATTTTTACCGATTAAGCCCTTTTGCTCGTTTTCACTTAAAATCGAGTAGCACAAGTCGTCTAACATAATTTAAAACCTCATATTCTATCATAAAACACCAAAATACACAAATTTCACCTATGGGTATTTTTCCAAATATAAGCCCTAGGTTAAATTATTGCTAGCATAAGCTAAATCGAGCTACCGGGACTCCAAAAACGTAAAAATCATTAAAAACGAGGCTAGAACAGACTTACAATCGAGCTTGGAAGCTTGAAAATCCCTAGCCATGGTTTCTCCTTGCTATATTCGGCCATGGGGTTGAAGATGAGCAAAATTGGCTTTTAATTTTGTATTTTAATTCATTTTACCCTTAAATGACCAAAATACCCTTACTACTAAACTTTCCAAAAATTCCATCCATGTCCAATTTTTGTCCATAGACTTAGAAATTGGTAAAATTACTCTTTAAGGACCTCTAATTAATAATCTAATTCAAATTTATGCAAAATACTTTTAGAACACAAGTTTTACAATTTATTCAATTTAGTCCCAAATTTCAAATTAAGCACTTTATGCATAAAATTTCTTCACGAAATTTTCACACTATCATGCAATCATATCATAGACCTTAAAATAATCATAAAATAATTATTTCTATCTCGAATTTTGTGGTCACGAAACCACTATTCCGACTAGGCCCAAAATCAGGATATTACACGGGGTAATTTGAAAATAAATCAATAATGATAAAAAGGCCTATAGGTAATGCGCGCAACCGTGTAGGGACTCAAACTGGAAATATTCCAGTCCCCCAAAACGCAGCACACAAGCGTGGACCAAAATACAAACGCACGCAACTTATGGGTAAAATTGAAAAAAAAAAGAGATGTGAATATAAACTGATTTGAAAATGGGGGGAAAGGGGAAGGCTTTATGTTGAAAATAACCCATCAGCGACTAGACACGCGGATCTTGAACGTGTACGGTTCAGGTCATCGGGCTGTAGCCTTGAATGCAGTCGTTTTGAGGCCATTAATTTGGCCTAAAATGGTGATGTCTGAAGGGCCCTTATGGTCACTAAAAGAAACCCTAGAAGGGTCTGCAGCCATTTCTAAAAGCAAGAAAGAAAAAAAACTAGGGTGCCCCCAACCTTTCGCCGTTTAACAGCCCTTCGAAGGTCTGTTCTCCTGCCTCTCCTTTCGACTCGTTCGAGAGTCAATCAAGGCTTCATTGAACCTAAAGACTCGTGTGTCTTGCTCACGAACCCTGAATCGCCACTTGGTTTTGGTCGTGGTGAAACAAGCGAGGATTCGAAGGCATCAAACGCGGGTAAATTTCGTTTCCTTTTTCTTACTACATTCGATCAAGAAAAAAAGGTAAATAAGAGAGGAAGAGAGAAATAAGGGAAGAAAATTGTGAATGAATCACCTTTTTCGTTTTCTTTCTATTCTGATTGTTTTTTCTATTGTGTATATTGCCTGTATATGTAACAAGGGAACCCCTTTACAATCAAAATCAATAGGCTTTATAGCCGAATGTTAAAAAAAATTCTTTCTTTTTTTTTTGCTGCTTTCGTTTGTTCTCTTTCACAGGGACGGAGTACGGGGCTGTGCGTTGTCGTGTGTACGGGATTGGGCTGGCGTACGGGAGCTAGTGCATCGTACGGTGCGAAGGCGTGGCTGCTGGAGGGTACGGAGGCTGGGGCTGCTGTCCGGTTGTGGCGCAACTACTGCTAGGGCTTGGGTTTGCCAAAATTTGTTTAGTATTTGGGCCGTTTGGGCTCATTTTGGGTATTGGGTTAGTCTTTGGGTCATGGGATTGGTTTTTGTAAATGGGCTATGGGCCATTGTAGTAATTTTTTTTGACTAATGGACTATAAGAGGACATTTAATTAATTATTGGTTTTTTTATTTCTTTATTTTGTATTTTGGCTCTAACGTGGGCCCGGGCAAATTGGCCCGTTTACAGCTGCCCCTCTTTGCTCATTATCGTGTAACGAGAATAGAGCAAAGACTTCAAAGAGGGCCAATTTTGCCCGGTTTAGCGGAATCATGACTTCTTTGGTGCTTCTTTTCTTCAAGTAACTTCAATATGCTCCACTGCAACTTCAGGGAGACATGGTTCGCGTGTTTTTTTATCCTGCTCTACAACAACTTTAGAGAGATAAGGATTGTAACTTCGATCTACTCTACTGCAACTTCAGGGGGATAAGATCTGCTATCTTCAGTCTGCTCCACTGCAACTTCAGGGAAATAAGACTTGTAATTTTTAGCCTGTTACCCTATGACTTAAGGGATTAAGGCTCATTTTCTTCTATCTACTCCACTAGGGACAATATCTGCGATCTTCAGCCTGTTACCCTACTACTTAGGGGGTTAAGGCTTGTTCTCTTCGATCTGCTCTACTGGAACTTCAGGGAGATAAGATCTGCAATCTTCAGCCTACTCCACTACAATTTTGGGGAGGTAGAGTGGTGGCTTAAATCTACTTCACTGCAACTTTAGGAAGACAAGATTTGTCGTCTTTGATCTGCTCCACTGCAACTTCAGGGAGACTAGATCTGTAGAATTCACCAATGTTGCTACATCATCTTCTAAAGACATGATTTGTAGAATTGGTCTCTCGTATCTATGCTTGTGCCAAATAATTAGGATGCCATGCTCAAAATGAGTCAAATGCTCCTAACTAGATGTGGTGCTTATGTCAAATAATTAGAATGCTATGATCAAAGTGAATCAAGTGCTCCTAACTAAATGAATGATTATGAATGTAGAAATGTCATGAGAGTAATTCCCTTTTTAAAAGCTTAAGGTATCATTGCTCCTAGTTCATCCCGGTTCTATCATTGATGCGCTATCGCGTCTTTTTGCTTAGTCGCTATCCTTGACAGAAAATTTAAAGAAATAGTCACTATTTGGACCATTCTTTGTCCAATGTTTCTAACTTTTGAACCTGGTTAGTCTTGACTAGTGGCCCTGTTTCAGGTCATTGTACTATTTAGAAACCTTCCAGAGTAATATGCATAAATTCCTTTGTGTGAATATTTTAAGTCTAAAAATCGTGATTTCAACAAAAAAAATGCTCGAAAGAGATTATCATAATGGACAAGATAGAATTTTATTGAGCAAAGCTCGAACTAAATATGTGTTCAGGAGATCCTGCGTATTTTGTTGATGCTCCAAGATGCACTGTTCTTCCCTCTTGTTAATTTTGGGAGGACAAGATTACCACATGCCGCATGTTCAAAATTTGAGTTGCCCATTTCTGGATTTTCAACTCAAAATCCCCTTTGGTCTCAAAGTGCCTTTTGCGAGTTTTCACCTTGGCCTCTCCATTTTTTTTTGCAAAATGGTCTCAGAGCGCTCTTTGCGGGTTTTCACTCTGGCTTCTCCTTCTTTAGGTAAAATACTTCTTGACCGAATCTGAATTTACAGGATTGGGCAAGTTTCTACCATCCATCTCGGCTAGAATCAATGCTTCTTTGGAGAAAGCTTTCTTCACCACGTAAGGCCCCTCCCAATTAGGCATCCATTTTCCTCGAAAATCCTTCTATATGGGAATGATCTTTTTCAAAACCAAGTCTCCCTCGTGGAATTCTCTAGGGCGAACCTTTTTGTCATAAGCCCGCATCATTCGCTTTTGGTACATGTGACCATGGCGGATAGCTCTTAGCCTTTTTTCCTCAACCAAGTTCAATTGATCATATCGAGACTGGATCCATTCTGCTTCATCCAACTTTGGTTCTAACAATACTCGAAGGGACGGGATCTTAACTTTAATTGGCAAGACCGCTTCCATTCCATAGACCAAAGGGAAAGGCATTGCCCCAGTTAAGGTTTTGACTGATGTTCGATAAGCAAATAGGGCAAATGGTAACTTCTCATGCCAATCTTTGTAGGTCTCGGTCATCTTCCCCACAATCTTCTTAATATTTTTATTGGCTGCTTCCACTGCCCCATTCATTTTCGAGCGATATGGTGACGAGTTGTGGTGTCTGATCTTGAATTGACTGCAGACTTCCGCTATCGTACTATTGTTCAGGTTTAATGTATTGTCAGATATGATTCTTTTCGGCATCCCATATAGACATATGATCTCTTTTTTCAAGAATTTGCTCACTACTGACTTTGTAACATTGACATATGAAGTGGCTTCTACCCATTTGGTGAAGTAGTTGATAACCACAAAGATGAACCGATGCCCATTGGAAGCTTTCGGCGATATTAGTCTAATCACATCCATGCCCCACATAGAGAAAGGCCAAGGGAAAGTCATGACATGCAGCGGTGAAAGAGGCACGTGAATTTTGTCTCCATAGATTTGACATTTATAACATCTCTTGGCGTAATTGACGCAATCTCCTTCTATAGTGGACCAATAATACCCGAATATCCCACAAACGCCCACATGGACTTCTTCCAAGATTTTCTTAGCCTCCACAGCGTCTACGCATCTTAATAACACTTGATCCTTTCTTCTTTTGTATAGGATCTCCCCATCTAAGACATAGTCGATGGCCAATCTTCTCAGTGTCCTTTTGTCATTCTCACTTGCCTGGTCCGGGTACTCACGATTCTTCACGTATTGCAATATATTGTGATACTAAGGGTGATCATCTTTTTCTTCATCATTTTCAATATTGTAACAGTGGGCTGAAATTTCGTAAATGCTCATCCGGATAGGTTTGACATCTTGTTTGTTCACCTTGATCATGGAAGCTAAGGTGGCCAAAGCATCGGCCATCTGATTTTTGTCCCGTGGAAGGTAGCAGAAGGTAATATCATCAAACTCTTTAACCAATTCAAGGACCAGTTTTCGATAGTCTATCAACTTGGGGTCTCTGGTCTCCCATTCTCCCTTGAGTTGATAAATCACTAGCGCAGAATTCCTATACACCTCTAGCACTTTAATCTTGCGCTTTATGGCTACACGGATACCCATGATGCACGCTTCATATTCCGCCATGTTATTCGTACAATCAAAATCCAATTTACTAGTGAATGGATAATGATCTTCATTTGGGGATACCAAGACTGCCCCGATTCCATTACCTACGGCATTTGATGCCTTATCAAAGTTTAGTTTCCAAGGAAGTTCTTCCGAAGCACCTTCTTCAGCGGTAGCAACACACATCAGGTCTTCGTTTGGGAAGTCGAAGTTTAAAGGCTCGTAGTCTTCCAAAGCTCTACTAGCTAGAAAATCTGATATTGCACTTCATTTTACGGCTTTCTAGTTCACATAGACTATGTCTAATTCGGAGAGCAGAATTTGCTATCGGCCTTCCATTCAAAGCTGTTGACTCCATTATGTACTTTAAAGGGTCCAGTTTTGAGATGAGCCAAGTAGTGTGATACAACATATACTGCCTCAGCCTTCGGGTTGTCCAGATTAGGGCACAACACAACTTCTCTATCGGCGGGTACCTTGTTTTACATTCCGTGAACTTTTTACTAAGATAGTAAATAGCTTTTTCTTTCCTTCCTGACTCGTCATACTGACCCAATACGCATCCCATGGAATTCTCAAATACTGCCAAATACAGTATCAATGGCCTATCGGGGTTAGGTGACATTAGCATCGGAGCGTTGGATAAATACTGTTTGACTTTGTCAAAAGCTCTTTGGCATTCTTCATCCCATTCACCTAGGTTGTGTTTCTTGAGGAGGCGGAAGACAGGGTCACATTTCTCAGTTAGTTGTGAAATAAACCGAGCGATATAATTTAATCTTCCTAGAAAGCCTCGAACCTCTTTCTGAGTACGCGGCTAAGATAGCTCTTGTATGGCTTTGACTTTGTCTGGATTGATCTCGATCCCTTTCTGACTGACCACGAATCCGAGAAGTTTTTTGGACTTGGCTCCGAAGGTACATTTGGCTGGGTTGAGTTTTAGCTGAAACTTCTTCAACCTGAAGAACAATTTTCTTAGGACTTGTATGTGCTCCTTCTCTGTTCGAGACTTTGCGATCATATCATCGACATAAACCTCGATTTCTTTATGTATCATGTCGTGAAACAAGGTTAGCATGGCTCTTTGATATGTTGCCCCCGTATTTTTCAGTCCAAACGGCATTACCTTGTAGCAGAACGTGCCCCACATGGTTACAAATGTGGTCTTCTCCATGTCTTCAGGATGCATCTTGATCTGGTTATATCCGGAGAAACCGTCAATGAATGAAAACAGTGAGTGTCCTGTCGTGTTGTTCACTAGGGTGTCAATATGAGGCAGTGGGAAATTGTCCTTCGGGCTGGCTTTGTTCAAATCTCTGTAGTCCATACACATTTTCACTTTTCCATCTTTCTTAGGGACGGGGACGATGTTGGCCACCCAATCTGAGTATTTTACCACCTTCAGGAATCCAGTGTCGAATTGCTTTCGAACCTCTTCTTTTATTTTTAGCAAGATTTCGGGCCTCATTCTTCGGAGTTTTTGCTGAACTGGCTTACATTCTTCCTTTATGGGGAGTCAGTGTACCACGAAATCAGTGTCCAACTCGGGCATATATTGGTATGACCATGCGAAGATATCTTTGAATTCTTAAAGTAATTCAATAAGGTCTTTCTTCATCTCCATGGTGATATAAGTTCCGACCTTCACCTCTTGTCCTTCTCCTAAGCTCACAATTTCTACTGATTCTTTGTGAGGTAGGATTTGTTTCTCGTCTTGTTCTACCATCCTCAACAAATCAGGAGATAGGTTACAGCCGTGGTCATCTTCGTAATCCTGAGAATCCTCCATACACATATCTCGCTCAAAAGAAAATTCTGAGTCACTAGCAGTGTCACTCGTATCATTGATATTTGGAGACATGTTATGAGGATGAAGGTATATACAAAGAATCAAAAGAATTCAAAAACATTTATCCGTATGGTATGATTATGAATGACGAATGAAAGAATATTTAGAAGAATGTTTAAAGAACAAAAGAATCCGAAGGTAATCGTTTGTATGATTATGAATGAAAGAATATCTACTCAAAATGATAATAACCGTGCATTTCATTAAAATAATGTTTTTAAACATCAGGCTATTTCACAAAAGATTCTTATTACTCTTAGGCCTAGAGCAATAAGTGTGTTTTGAACATTACTCTGAGTCAATTCTAAAAACTACAGGAATCTCTTTCGCAGTCCAGTTATCCAGAACACTTCCAGGTATGTAGGGGTAAATGCTCGACAAATTTCCTTTTCCAGTCCCTTTTTCGTATGTGGCGTTGATGTTTAAGCTTTCCAACCTTTCTTCTATGGCTTCTTTTCTTGACGTGCCTTTCTCGGGATGAATGATTCCTCTGGACACAAAAGTCTTCAATATATGGGAGAATATCATTGGCTCTCATTTGATTTCCTCCCCCGTTAATCGTGCTATTCTTCTTTCTTGTTTCTTTTCCAGCTCCCTTCTCCTTTGTCTCACATCCGGTTTAAATCCTAAGCCGAAGCGGTCTCTTTTATCCTTCAACGTTGGCGTTTCAACCCTTCCTTGGAACTGTCTCCCAAGTCCTTTTCCAGGTAGGGCCCCTTGCCAACCATCAACTGTAGGCTCATCCTCGTAGTTTTGGACAATTTCGACACCAGAATCTTGCTTCCCTCGGCGATGAATATTGCATTAACAAATTCCAAAGATCGAAATGAGCATTCGATTGCTTCGTCATATGTCTCTAAATAAGGCGCATTATTGCTTACAGTTGCAATGATATCCTCTTCAGCATTGATCGTTATCAACTGCCCCTCCGATACGAGCTTCAACTTTTGATGCAACGATGAAGGCACTGCCTCAGCTGAATGTATCCGGGGCTTCCCCAATAAGCAATTATATGAGGGCTTGATATCCATTACTAGGAAATCCACCTCATATGTGTTTGGCCCGATCTGAAGAGGTACCTTGATTCTGACCATCACCTTTCTTTCCGTGCCATCGAATGCTTTCACTATGTTCTGGCACTCTTTCATGTGAGAGCTGTCTATAGGTAATCTGTTAAGCATGGTCAATGGCAGAACGTTCAAGGCCGATCCGTTGTCAATGAGTATGCCTGGCAGTGTATATCCCTTACAGCGCGTGGTGATATGCAAAGCTTTAGTCGACCCCATGCCCCCGGGTGGTATCTTATCGTCATTGAAGAAGATATAATTGTCGGCACTTATATTGCTAACCAAACGGTCCATCTTGTTAATATAATTGTCGGCACTTATGTTGCTAACCAAACGGTCCATCTTGTTAACGGAGATATCATTGGCAACATATGTTTCATTCAAGACCTTCATCAGTACGCTGCAATAAACTTCCGAGCTTAGAACTAAGGCCAGCACCAAAATACGAGCTGGTTGTTTACGTAGCTGTTCCACCACACTGTATTCGCTATGCTTTAGGAATTTTAAAAACTCCTTAGCCTTCTTCTCGTTAACTGGCTTATTGACAGGAAGTTCAGATTTGGTCGCTTTTTCCTTCATCCCTTCGACCACTGAGGCTTTTCCTTTTACGGGTTGTGCCTTTTCATTTACTGTATCGTAGCGTCTCCCGCTATGTGTATAAGAGCCCCTATCTTGATCCTCTTTTGATGCGTCAACCAGGCTTTCCTTCCCCGGAATCGTCATGTTACAATCATAATTCCATGGGACCCTTTTGCTATCTTTGTAGGGGAAGACTGCAGGTTTCTAGATTATAACCCTGGGTGGCATTTGAACTCCAGCTTCATTATTTTTGGGTCTCGATATGATAACCACGGGGTAGTTAACAGCTTGATTCTGTGCCGTTGATTCTCCCTCTGACGCACATATATCTCCCTCTCCGGGGTTTTCGGTCTCTTCATAAAACTCCATTTCCTTATTGTTCATCATGTTCTGTACTAAGGCCTTGAACTCCACACACCTTTGGATTTCATGCCCCACCTCGTTGTGAAATTCACAGTAGTTCCTCCCTTCTTCAAATGCTTCTCTTGAATCCAACACGATCAACCCTCTTTTGACCATCTCCTTCCACACTCGTCTCAACAAGGTCCTGACTTCTGCAACCTCATATTTAATCTTCTTGCTCCTACCTTCACTTATCCCATTCACTCCTTGGTCGGTATGATTGGGGAGTGGGTTTCCTGCTACATTGGGTGCGACTGGGTCGTCAAATCTCATGATCCCTATCTTAATGAGTATTTCGACTACTTTCTTGAACGCAGTGCAGTTTTCGATTGAGTGCCCGGTGATTCCCGCGTGGTATTCACATTGGGCGTTTGTGTCATACCATTTGGGATACAGGGGCTGCAGTGGCTCCAAGTAGAAAGGGGACACTACATGAGCGTTGAGCAGGTTCTGGTAGAGCTCCTTATACGTCATGGGTATAAGGGTGAATTGTGGCCTTTCTGTGTTTTCCCTCGTGTTGGATTCTTCTCTCACAGTGCTATGTTGATTGGTGGTCACCGTCTTGGGTTGATTTACGGTGAATGACTTGGACTGACCCTTACCGAATGCGCTCGCGTTGTTTACTTCATTATCTCTTTTCCTTGGGGCCGAATTTCTGGTACTTTCTCCGGCTTCTATCTTATCGCTCCTCACCGCATTTTCGATCATTTCACCCGTCATCACTATGTCTGAGAACCTCTTGGTGGCGTTTCCCAACATATGAGTGATAAAAGGGGCTTCAAGATGTTGATAAAGAGCATCGTCGTTTCTTTTTCTAGAAGCGGCGGCTGAACTTGTATGGCCACTTTTTCCATCTTTGTGCGTACTGTCTAAAACTTTCATTTGACTTCTTCTCCATGTTCTGGAGAGTGATTTTGTCGGGGGTCATATCTGTCACATGATTGTATTGTTTCATAAAGGCCTGAGCCAGATCCTTCCACGAGTTAATTTTAGCGCGGCTTAATTGGTTATACCACTTAGATGCCGCCCCAACTAGACTGTCTTGAAAACAGTGGATTAATAGATGGTCATTGTTAACGTATCCCGTCATTCCCTACAGAACATAGTGATGTGAGCTTCAGGGCAGCTCGTTCCATTGTATTTCTCGAATTCGGGCATTTTAAATTTGGGGGGTAGGACCAAATCTAGGACCAAACTCAGGACCTTAGCATCAATCCCTTGATGATTATCTACACTTTTCATAGCTCTGAATTTCTCCTCGAGCCATCTACACCGTTCTTCCAACTGTTTCTGCGAATCTATCCTCTCTTTTTCTTCTTCAGCAACTTCGTCCAAATCGGGAACGGGTGGATAATTTAGGTTATTAACGAGGTTAGAGCCTGAGTCGGGTTGGAAATTCATTGGTATCGAAGCTCCGAGCTGAATCTACTGAGGCATGATCGTAATAGATGGTTTTTGTAGATTAATCTTGGGCTTTATTGGTGCATGTGTCGGAGTGAAGCCAGAGGGTATTGAAGATCTTCATTAGTTTCATCAACGTTGTCCATGGGGCCCTTTCCTTTATCCATTCTTCCCAACAGCAATTGGGATAACTGACTCATCATTTCTCTCTGGGATTCTATCATTTGCTCCTTCATCTCTCGCTGAATCTTGGCTAACTGCTCTTGCATCTGGAACTGCATTTGTTCCCGCATGTCCTTTTGTATTTGCTCCAATTTCTCAAGTCTTTTATCCATTGACTTTTTTCTTGTACCGTAGGGGTGCGTAGTTGGTTGGTTTTCGTTGGTTTTCAGGTTACTGAAATGTTTTTTAATTAATTAATTAGAAACCTCTTATGGCCTTTAATGCATAATGATATGATGTAATGCATGAATGCAAATGAGGTATCAATTTTGATTCAATTTCCTTTAGAAAACTTCACCAGAAAATAAAATTATTTTACATAAAGTTGAGTTACAGATAAAACTTTGCTCTAATACTTAAAGCCTTAATTTTCCTAAGCAACGAGGCCAGCTCCTATCCGCGATCTGACTCCAACTCGTACTTCACGCTCAGTGTGTCCGCCTGTACCGCTAAAGCTTGCAAGTAGTCAGCTACCTCCTGAATCTGGGTTATGGCTTCCCTCATAAGGTAATCTCTATTTCTGATTTGGTTTTGCGCATGGTGAAACAGCTCTTTCCAACAGGCCTCATTTGCCTCGAAAAATTGAATCCGTATCTCATAGTTTTGTAGTGACGCCTCTAACTCTTCTACTTTTCCTTTCATTTCTTCTATCTTGCTCAAGCTTGCCCTTAATTCCATTGCGGTGTTGTGGTTTCGGTACTGATGAAGAGACTTCTCGAGTTCTGCCACTCTAGCTTTTAATTCACCTCGTTCGTTTCTGCTTTCTGACAGACTCTTCTCTAAATCTTCATTTCGTGCCTGAGCTTCTCGGAATTTCCTTTCCCATCAGTCGACCTTGGTCTTCTCTTCTTGAATTTCATGGCGCCATTGTTCGGAAGTCTTACCTAACCCCGCAGTCCTCATAGACAAGTGTAACTTCTTATAGTTAGTCATCAAGCTGTCTAGATCTTCTTCGGCCTTAGTTTTCCCTTTTCTCCACTTCTCAGCTTCTGACCTCTAAACATCAGCGTCTAATATCAAATGCATCTTTTCTTCCTCCAACTGTTCGATCTTTTTCCCAAGCTCTGAACTCTTCTTTTCGAAGTCTTGCTTTATAATTTCCAACTCTGACGGGGTTACTTGCAATTGTTCCTTCATAGGTCGAGTATTCTCCAAGCTTGGCCTAGGAATATTATCGTTAACCCTCTTCTTAAACCATCCATCATACTCAGGCGTCACCATAGAACTGACGACCAACCTTTTCATCCAATGAGTTTCCTTTCAAGTATCTGATAGCTCCCGAACTTTCTTCTTATAGTGGATGCCCTTAAAGGATAATTCACACTGAGCAAGTCCGTAGGTCGTGGGTACAAACTGCCTCGACTTATATTGCCTCAACGCAAGCAATGGAGTATACCCGGTAGCTCCCCAAATTCTTAACAATGGCACCCAATCAAAGTTACCATATCGGTACATGATCTCATCAGGAACCATACAATATGCTCTCCACTCGATATCCCCCTCCTTCAGGTTTGGAAAAATTCCATCCACTTCTCTTCCGAGATATCATTTCTCCTTAGTATGGCTGCCTCCTCTTTTAGTGGGGAATAACCTTCGAAAAAGACCCGATAAGAAACCTTGTCTACCTTTCAAAAGTGCCCATGAAACCATACCATCAATAATTGAGCACATCCAATAAATCGCCCCTCGCCTGTCTTCTGACATGAGCTTAAAGATTTGAACGTCTCAGCCAATATCGTTGGTACCGGTGTGATTCCCTTCTCAAGGCGATCGAATAAGTCAATGATTGCCTCGTCCACGTGCCTCAAAGCCTTAGGAAAAATTACCAATCCGTAGATGCTTAAGGAAAAGATATCGACCCTCTTTCTTTCATCTGGATGCGTCAAAATCAAATCTCGTAAATTCTCCCAAGGGATACATTTAGTATCTCCTTTTTGTTGAATCCGAGCAGTGACCCAAGGCTCACTCATCCCTGAAATGCTCATCAATTTTTTCACGAAAGTCTGACCACTAAAAACCCGGGCATAAGTCTTTCTGACCTGAATTTTTGGACACATGAGCAGAGTAATGTATTCCTCCATGGCAGGTACCAAATCCACTTCTCCAAAAGTGAAACATTTGTACGCAGAATTCCAAAACTGCACCATAACTCGGAACAGATGTTTATCCAATCTAATGTCTAGCAAGTAGGATATATCACCATAGCTTTGATAAAACAACTGCTTGGTCCCTTCATCCCAATTAGCCCAAATATCTCTCAACTCTTGCAGCTCATTCTGTGCTACATTGACGCGAGTGAATTCTTGCAACTCTGATATATATCCTTCTGCCAGGCTATCCCATTTTTCTGATTGTAGCTTCTCTGACCATGCACGAACGGCCGCATTATCCTTGACTTTACTAAGAAATTTATTCTCCATGTCAAACTTTCTAACTTAGTAATTGAATACGAATCAACACCTCCTTTAGTATGCAATGTCATGCAAAAAACAATCAAAACAAAACATAGGTTAGTATCAAATAATAGCGATAAAATGCAAGAACATAAACGATAATTACAACGCATATACGGGTAAGTACTAAGGCTTGACGCGGCTCCACCCAAGGATAGCTCTTAAGGTTCACTATATGGGTTCGGTTCTAGAGATAAGGTACCCGAACCAGCAGATTCCTCAATCCTCACCCATTATAGGCTCATATAGATCGAGTTCGGTTTAGGGGGATACATTTCCCTATGACCATGCGGAGATGAAAATCTCACGAAATCATAGGTACGAATATACCCTAGAAGCAATCCACTAGCCCATGCGGAGGTGAAAACGTCACGAAAGCATAGTTTCTTACTCCCACTTAGAAGGTGTGACCACAACGGTCATGCAAAGCAATGCAATATTATTCTACGAGACCCGAACCATAACAACCATACAAACAAATGTGATCATGATTTTCAAAACAAGTTTTCAATTTTCGACAAAAGGACAACAAATAATCGATTTTATGGCTAGACTCTCTTGTTCGGTCCCTAGCGGAGTCACCAGACTGTCGAAACCATCTGCCTTTTTATTTTAAAAAATTTTGAATTTAATAAAAAAACAGGGGAATCGACTTTTGAAAATAAAACATGGAGTCGCCACCGATCTTTCTGTTTTGGTGTGATCGGATCACCTAAGAGTTTGGTTATTTTAATAAAACATTTTGGTTTACTAAAACAATGATTTTGGTCTACGAACTTTCGAGAAAAACAGGTTCGGGATTCGGTTGCGCATGAGGAAGGATTAGCACCCTCACTACGCCCAAAGTTGGTACCAAATCGATTAAATACTGTCTCATGTATAAGATTTAAAAATGTTTTTGAAATGTGGTTCCCTTTTTGATAATATTTGAATAACCTGAGTTGATTTCCAAAAATCTTCTTATTTCGACTTCCAAAAGTTTATAATTCAAAAATTACAAAATGATGCTCAACTATTTAGTCCAACAAAAAACCGAAACCCAGCACAGTAGGGCACGATTCCTTGAATTTCCAAACATTGAACATTGCCTCGCCTTAGAAAATACGAGTGAAATTTCGAAGGGAAATTCGATTATTTTGAACAAACGGGAGATTGCAATCCAGCACGATAGGGCGCTATTCCCTGAATTTCCAGACATCGAACATTTCCCTCGTTTTAAAGAGTTATTAGAAAACATGAGTGAAATTTTAAAGGAATCTTCGATTGTTTTGAACAAATGAAAAAGCGCAACCCAACACGATAGGGCACGATTCTCAAATAGCCAAACATCGAACATTTCCTTCGTTTCAAAAAGTTTTTAGAAAACGTGAATGAAATTTTAAAGGGACATTCGGTTATTTTGAGGAAACGAGAAATTGCAACCCAGCACGTTAGGGCACAATTCTGAGAATTGTCAAATATCGAACATCGCCTTCGTTTTAATAAAATTTTTAAATGAATAATTATAAAACTAGCTTAAAACACAATAATTTGACTTAAAATAAAATGGAATTGATTTTAAAGATATGGGCTTTATAAAACCACATTTCATAAATCGAGTGGAAAACAACGATATGGAATAATGTACACCCATAAGCTACAATGCCAATTATCAAACTAATAATCAAGTATGGCTAATCTAAAAAAATGTAACCCGATTACAATAGTGCATGGAGAATAATTAACATAACAATATCAAGACAAAAATTATAATAACAATGCATCGCACAAAACAAAATAACAATACACGATAGTAATATGCCACAATAATATACATAGCATGATATAAAATGGTCAATGCAAGATGTAGAAAAACAACATAGTAATTAGAAGCTAATGTGCCATAACGATTTTAAAATAATGAGAAATAAACGGACACATAATATAGGTTGACAAATTTGTATGAAAACTAGGAATAGATATATACTTTTTGAAATGGATCTTATAGAATAAAAGTTTAAATCAAATTGCATGTAAAATATTTTAGACACAAATTCATTTAAAAGTTGACAAAGTACATGATAATTTAAATAACATATAATACAAAAGAAAAACAAAGATACATGACAAGACATAATACACAAAATAGAATTAAAAAAAAACATATGTACATATAAATAGCTTTGAAAATAATCATTTGTAAAAACCTAGAAATACATACAAGATTAAGTTAATTTTATAATAAATTATATAAAGTTTTAAGAACATGCTTATATATGTAATAAAACCATATGTATAAGATGTATAGATTTAGAAATATATAAATCAAATATGTGTACTAATATAAGTAAGTATAAAAATAATTTGAACTTTATGCAAAACATATATACAAAACACGTTAGAATAACGAAATATATACCAAAATACATGGATAGAGTCAAAAACCATTATATGCATGAAAATATGTTAACTTTGTTATAAAATATGTATATGTATAATAATATAAAGGAGATAAACATTTAAAGTATACATAGTATGATAATAACATTGCAAAAACGAATTTACAACAATGAAGAAACAATTACAAAAGTTGCTTAAAATGTACAAATAAATAAGAATAAAAAGGGCAATAAAATAAAAAGACTCAATTAAAATTAAACAAAAACACAAGGGGTAATTTGAAAATAAATCAATAATGATAAAAAGGCCTATAGGTAATGCGCGCAGCCGTGTAGGGACTCAAACTGGAAATATTCCAGTCCCCCAAAATGCAGCACACAAGCGCGGACCAAAATACAAACGCACACAACTTATGGGTAAAACTTAAAAGAAAAAGAGATGTGAATATAAACTGATTTGAAAATGGGGGGAAAGGGGAAGGCCTTATGTTGAAAATAACCCATCAGCGACCAAACACGCGGATCTTGAGCGTGTGCGGGTCGGGTCATCGGGCTGTAGCCTTGAACACAGTCGTTTTGAGGCCATTAATTTGGCCTAAAACGGTGACGTCTGAAGGGCCCTTATGGTCACCGCAAGAAACCCTAGAAGGGTCTGCAGCCATTTCTAAAAGCAAGAAAGAAAAAAAACTAGGGTGCCCCCAACCTTTTTTCGTTTAACAACCCTTCGAAGGTCGGTTCTCCTGCCTCTCCTTTCGATTCGTTCGAGAGTCAATCAAGGCTTCATCGAACCTAAAGACTCGTGTGTCTTGCTCACGAACCCCGAATCGCCACTTGGTTTCGATCGTGGCGAAACAAGCGAGGATTCGAAGGCATCAAACGCGGGTAAATTTCGTTTCCTTTTTCTTACTACATTCGATCAAGAAAAAAAGGTAAATAAGAGAGGAAGAGAGAAATAAGGGAAGAAAATTGTGAATGAATCACCTTTTTTGTTTTCTTTCTATTCTGGTTGTTTTTTCTTTTGTGTATATTGCCTTTATATGTAAGAAGGGAACCCCTTTACAATCAAAATCAATAGGCTTTATAGCCGAATGTTAAAAAATAAAAAATAAAAATAAAAATACAATTTTTCTTTCTTTGTTTTTTTCCTTGTTTCGTTTGTTCTCTTTCATAGGTACGGAGTACGGGGCTGTACGTTGTCGTGTGTACGGGAGTGGGCTGGCGTACGGGAGCTGGTGTGTCGTACGGTGCGAGGGTGTGGCTGCTGGAGGGTACGGAGGCTGGGGCTGCTGTCCGGTTGTGGCGCAACTGCTGCTAGGGCTAGGCTTTGCCAAAATTTGTTTAGTATTTGGGCCGTTTTGGCTCATTTTGGGTATTGGGTTAGTCTTTGGGTCATGGGATTGGTTTTTGTAAATGGGCTATGGGCCATTGTAGTAATTTTTTTTGACTGATGGACTGTAAAAGGACATTTAATTAATTATTGGTTTTTTTTGTTTCTTTATTTTGTATTTTGGCTTTGACGTGGGTCCGTGCAAATTGGCCTGTTTACAGTTATTATTTTAAGACATTCTTGTATATCATATTGTTTTAAAATTTTGTAAATATTTAATTTAACTACCCTTATATATTATTATACATGTATAGTTTATGATAAAATTAGTTTTATTCTATATACATTATTAATTCCATGTTATTTTATGTATATAATTTCTTTTAAATCTATTTATATATGTTTCCTTTCCAACCTATTATGTATATAGTTTATTCTTTAAAAACATATTTTATTATATTTTTTATTTAAAATTCTTTCATGTACTATTGCCCCATTATATATTGTTTACGTATTTTTTTATTATATGTATATTATCAACCTTAAATAGACATGTTTTGTTTTTAAAATATTTTGTACATTATTTTCTCTAAACTTATTCTTTCATAATACTTATTTTAATAATCATTTATATTATTAGTGTAACAGGCCCATTTTGCCCGGCCCGAGCCCAAACCAGTAAAAACAAAAAACAAAAAAACAAAAATTAAGTCCCAAAATGTCGATTTACAAAATTAAATCAGCCAAAATTTTCAAAACCCAATTACAAACCCAATAACCTAAACCCCTAACCCAATTTTTTGATGTCCCGATAGGCCTAAAACTCAAGCCAATTTTGGCAAACCAGGAAACCCTAGTTTCCCCCTGGCTCCGTACCCCTCCCACGTGCTTCGTCAACACGTCCAACGCCCGAGGCTCGGCTCCCCTGGTCCTGTTGCACCAAAACGACCATCTACAGCCCCGTTGACCCTTGGTGCGCCTGCAAAAGAAAGCAAAAAAGGAAACCATAAAGACAACAGAGCAAAGGGTAAGAGACAGAGCAGAAACAAAGCAAGAAAACAAGCGAAAGCATAGACAATAGCAATAATATTAAATCGAGTATATTTTTTGGCTATATAAGCCTAGAAACCAGATATTGTAAAGGTTACACACGATTAGGCAATCAAAGAGCAAAAAAACAAGTAAAAGTTGATTTCCATGTTTCGTTTTCTTTTCATTTTTTCTATATTTTATTTTTATATTTTATTTTTATCTTTTATCATAAATCTATTTTAAATAAAAAAGAGGGAGTAAAAACTCACCGAAACTGCCCCGTGACCGCTTCGTCGGAGGGCTTCTCGTCGTTGTTGCGTTCGAACAGGGTGAACTCTCCTCCTTTCATTTTCGAGGGTCGAAGGTGTTTTGGCCTTCAAGCGTGCCTTGAAACGAGGCTAAAGGCCCACCTTCACTCACCGTCGGCCACCAGATAAAATGGTGGTACGACGGACGGCGATTGGGCGTCCTCCTGGTCGGCCATAGGGAGAGAAGGGAGAGGGTTAAAGGAATTTAGTTTTTTTTAAGGGGGTGAAGAAATGAATTTTTGGTTAAAATTTTGGTATTTATAAGGGGACCATACGGCGTCGTTTTGAGCCCTGGTTTCAGGTGCCAAAACGGCACCGTTTAAGCGAAATTGACCCGACCCGAGCCATGATCCACTAGGATCCGCGCGTTCTGGGAAGAATGGGGTATTTATGCGCTTGGCCCTCCCACTTCTTCTACTTGTTTCAATCATATCCTTTTTGTTTTTCTTTATTTTCAATTTGACTCAGAAATTTTTTCTTCATTTCATTTTAGTCCTTGCTAGTGCCGCGCGTTTTGAAAGACTAGGGATATTTTCCTATTGCGTCCTCATTTTATTGCGCGCGTTTAATCTTAGTCCCTATTTCGATTTTTATCATTTGGCTTATTACAGTTTATACTTACGTTTTGTTTAAATTTTCATTTTAATCCCTTTGGCGGTTATTCATTCGCTTACCACTATTTAAGATTTTAAATTTCATTTTAATCTCAGTTTACCCCTTTTACTTTGTTTAAGCTTAATTAAGTTTTTTTATATATTTAAATCTTTTATTTATTTATTTATCCGTTTATTTGTTTACATATTCGTTATTTTTTATTTTATTTGTTTGTTCATTCATCAACTTACATATATACATTATTCATTTGTATTTTATTCTAGTTCCTGCGTTTATCTATTTATCGTTCTTTCATTTTTTTTTATTTCCTTATTAATCATTTATGTTATTTATACTTCTACTATTGTCACTATTTTAGTATCTATCATTCTTATTTTATCGTTATTTATTCACTTATTTATTCCCTTTTTATATATTCATTTAAAATAGGACTACTTATGTTATACTATATGTATCATTATCTCTATTATTATCATTATTATTACGATTATATACTAAATTGATTTAGTTAATATTTAATATTTATTTATTTGCTTAATTATTTATTTATTATTATCTTTATAGGTTGGTTTTATTTTTATTTTTATCCTTATTATTATCATTTTTCTCATCTATTTGTTTATATTTTTGATACCTTCAAACTTTATATTATTTATTTTATTATTTTTACTATTATTATTGTCATTAATATTTTATGTTCATTTTTACTTAATTTTATATTTACCTATACTAATTTATTTATTTTTCATTCTTTTGTTCTCAGACACTTAAATTTAACTTCATGTGTATGCATTTCACCTATTTTCATATCACCATTTTCTTCCATCTTTATTATTATTATTATTACTTTTACCTTTATTAATGTACTATTTTTTGTTTTATTATTATTATTATCATCTACGTAACATTATTATTAATGTGCTATTATTATTATCTCCTATTTTATCATTATTATTCTTGCTATCGCTTTTATTTGTTTGTTTTATTTAATATTTTTCACCATTTTCTTTACTTATTTTTTTTATATTATCATTCGAGTCTCTCTTTGTTTTATTAAATAATTTTGTTTATTTACATATGGTTTTCATTACCTCTTTATTTATTTTGTCAATCTTTTTGCACTCATTGTCGTTATTCATGTTGTCGCATTATAATTTCATTTCACATAATATAATAAAATCATACCACAGCTTTACCCGATACATAAAAAAGGATTTTTTTTAACATAAAGGCAATATTCCGTTGTTTGGAAATTTCGAGAAAATCATACCTTACGTGCTAGGTTTCGATTTATTGTTTGACCAAACGACCGAATATCCTTCTTAAAATTTCAATACATAAATTTGGAAATTATGAGATGATTTTGATATCGAAGGTTTGAAATATCGTGTCCTACGAGTTGGATGTAATATTTTATTTCTTCGAAACAAGAGAATTTTAATCGTTTCATATTATTGCATTTTTACTCAAGACTTTTTAAAAACAAGGCAATATTCCGTTGTTTGGAATTTTCGAGAAATTGTGCCCTACGTGCTGGGTTTTGATTTATCATTTGACTAAACGACCGAATATCCTTCTTAAAATTTCAATACATAAATTTGGAAATTATGAGATGATTTTGATATCGAAGGTTTGAAATGTTGTGTCATACGTGCTGGATGTGATATTTTATTTCTTCGAAACAAGAGAATCTAAATATCCATTTCAAGTTATCCAACATTCATAACAAGGGATTGTATTTTAAAATTTATTTCAAAATCTTTTCAACTTTCGACATTAAGACGTTAATTAATCAATTAGGTACCAATTTTGGGCGTGACGAGGGTGCTAATCCTTCCTCACACATAACTGACTCCCGAACTCGTTTTCTCAACTTTCGTAGACCAAAATCATTTGTTTTAATAAATGGAAATATTTTATTAAAATGACCAAATTTCTAGGTGATCCGATCACACCTAAA
Organism: Gossypium hirsutum; assembly: GCF_007990345.1. Lineage (NCBI taxonomy): Eukaryota > Viridiplantae > Streptophyta > Magnoliopsida > Malvales > Malvaceae > Gossypium > Gossypium hirsutum. The sequence goes on from NC_053427.1 coordinate 82,613,689, forward strand.
TATAAAAAGATTGGAGGCGACTCCCTTTTTTTTCATTTTCATTTTCAAAACCAAAGTCGATCCTGTTTTTTAAAAAAAAATGGTTTCGACAATTAGTTTTTATTTTTATATATGTAAACTATTTCAAGCCCTATCATGTGTTGCTCATTTGTATATTTAATAGTTTTCAAATTGTTTTATATCATATTGACTCCTAGTTTCCATATTGTTTGGTATATTATGTGTTGTTTTATTAGTTTTCGTATTATTTCATATATTATTGTTGCATAATGTTTATTAGTCTTTTGTATTATTATTTCAATTTGTATTCATCTATGTTTGAAAACTTGTTATATTTTATTCTAATTTGTTTCTTTAATTAGCTATATTTTTAGTTTTCATTATTTTTGTTTATTAATGTTAGTTATTCAAAATAGGATGTGAGCTCATTGCTATTGTGTGTATGTTAATTTGTTCTTTTTTTTATACTATTTCCATTCATTAGTAGAGTATATTATCCATGTATATTGTCCCATGTTTATAATTGCACCTTTCATTCACGAGTGTCACATTGTGATTCAAATTTTCAATTTATTGATCCAAAATTAATTATTCCATTTTACTTCAAGTAAACCAAATAAATGTGTTTTAAGCAGGTTTTATAATCGCTTATTCGAAAGCTTCTCAAGCTATACAATGATTCGTGTTTGGAAATTTGAGAAACCGTGCCCTAACGTGCTGGGTTTTGATTTTCAGTTTGAGCAAATGATCAAATATCTCTTTAAAATTTCGTCCGTGTTTTCTTAACTTCAAAACAAGGCAATGTTTCATGTTTGGAAATCTGAGAAATCGTGCCCTAACGTGTTGGGTTTTGGTTTTTTGTTGGACCAAATAATCAAATATCCTTTCGTAATTTTCAAATGTATGAATTTTTGAAAATCAAGAGTCGATCTTGGTTTCGAGGGTTTAAAAGGTCATGTCCTAACGTACTGGATGTGATATTTTATTCCTTCGGAATAAGAGAATCTTAACATCCAATTCGAGTTATTCAAATGTTTTAAAAGAAACCGTATTTCAAAATATTTTTGTAACGCCCCAATTTTCGGGACTTCTATTAATTTTGGTGAATTTTGGAATTTTTGTGTTTTGACTGTTTGGCATAGGTTTAATTATGTTAGTGGGCTCTAGAAGGCCCAAGCTTAAGCTAAAACCCGATAATTTTAGGTGATTTTAATCCATAAGAGGAAAAGGGGGGTTCTGGTTAACAGGGGTCTTAAATATTATTTGGGTAAAATAAGACATAAGGAAGCAAGTGGCAAAGTGGCATGTGACGCCACTAGCAAGGCTATAAAAGTGGCGTGTGGATGCTAGGGAGAGCTGAGGTTCAAGTCACAATGACAACATATTAAAGGAATTATTATTTTTATGTTCAGAAAAGGTAAGCACTGAAACTGAAGTGAAAGTCTGTCAGGAGAGGATTTAAGAGTTGATAAGGGATAGGATTTAGGAGCAGATAAGGGAGGAAATCTAGGAGCTGATCAAGGAACAAGAGGTGGCCGACCAAGGGACTTTAGCATGGGAATTTCGGCTAGGGTTAGTGCCAGTATAAATTCGGCATTAGTAGTAAGTGGTGCCGTTTCCTGACCATTCTCTTCTTCTTTTCTTTTTCTCTTCTCTCTATCCACTTATTCTTTTCTTCTTCTTTTCCCCATAGCCAAATCCTTCAGCCACCCTACTCTATACCACCTTCCTTCCATTATTTTTAAGACTATAGCCGATTGCCTCAAATCCCTAAATCTCGAAAACTTGACTCTTTTTGTACCGATTTTTCCCTAGCCAAATCTCTTATTTTTCTCATCATCTTTGGCTGATTCTCTCAACCTCTAAACCGCAGGTTTCTGTCGACAATACCACAAGTAAAAACCCTCATATTTTATCTTTCTCTACACTTTTGCAAAAAGCCGAAACTCCCACACTATCCTAGGGACATAGCCGAATACTGAGATCACTGAGGGCTTGACTTTTGTTATCGTTTGAGGGCTTAGAATTGCATCAGAATCAAGTAGGAACTAAGGGGGAACGTTGACTGGAAGAATCGGTGGTAAGTCTTTCCAACTTAGTCTATCTTGCATATTTTAAGAAAAGCCGGAATCCCTAAAAGGTTAGGGAGGTTGTCGTTTTTTTGGACTTGTAGCCCTAAGGGGTTGTGATAATATTATTATTTTGGTAATAGTGTGATTAAGAGGCTGTTGATCAAGGGCTTGGACAAGTGGAGCGAACGGATCTGGGTCGAGACACTATTTTCGGCAAAGGTAGGAACGCTAAGGCCTAAGGTGTTGTTGGCCGAATATGGTAAGAAGTTAATATGTAGTTCGTTTCAGTAGTAAGATTAACATGGTGGTATTATAATTGTAGGCAGTTCATGCGTGGATCTCGTCAGCGAATTGTCATAAAACAGGTGTGTAACTGACACCTCTCATAGACTAGATCGGCAAAAGCCGAAATGCCGAAAAGTTGGTATTTTGAGAATTTACGAGTGTGCGAATGCTCGTAAGATAGTTGGGTTTGTATGTTTGGTATTCTGAAGGTAATAAATTGCAGTACGTGCGATTTCGTGCATTTTGATAACTTAGGCTTAATGGGCCAAAAATCGGGTTCATGGGCCAACGGGCTCAATTTGGTAAGTATGCGCGGTAAGTGTTCTGATAGTACGTAAATGGATAGAATATGCATGAAAACCCTAGAAGTAGCTAAATCACTACAATACCCTTATGTATGGAAAATTACCATGATACCCCTAGGTGTAAATGACCAATATGCCCCTAGGGTTAATTTTGTCTGAAAAGCATGTTGATTTAAATCTGTATGATATATGCCATGAATGAATATTTGTTGCATGGGGACATGGGTTATATTTTGGAGGAAGCGTCCTGGTGGCTATGCCACAATTATCTGATCTGGTGGCTCTGCCACATATATCTGTTCTGGTGATTCTGCCACGATTATCTGTATCTGGTGACTCTGTCACATTATCTGTTCTGGCAGCCATGCTGCATAATTCTGTGGCGTGTAGCGGTTGGGTGGGTCGAGTAGTCTCCCCACATGGTGAAAGGTTGGTAAGGGGGTGTATGTGGTTGGTTATGGGTTGGGTTCTGCATATACATGAAATATCTGATCTGATCTGTTATGGGCCTATGGGCTTAATTCTGTATTCTGTTCTGGGCTAAGGCCAATTTATTCTGTTTCTGTGGTTTGAGCTGATATGGGCTATGCTTGGGTTAATTTTACACACTGAGTTTCCCCAAACTCATCCCCTATTTTCATCCATGCAGGTAATCCCCAGCCATAGTGGGGTTGGAGCTGCGAGGGATTCGGAGTGGCCACTCGTTCTGCAATATGGATTTCTTCTGGTGATTTGGATTTCAATTTTCTTTACTTTGATGATTTGGGTTTTGTTATGTAATAAGGCCGCTTATAATTATTTTTTTTGGGTTTTGATTTATAACTTATCATGATGATCTTAAATTATATTAACTGTCAAAATGGGCTAGATCTAGGGTTCGTTTTCCAAAAACATAAACTAATTTCAAAGTAACACGATTACAAACAAGGCTTCTGCTATGATAACGTTTTACAAACTTAAATACGTTTTATTCTAAAATAGACATAATTTCAATGGTAACCTAAAAATATACACGATGTTAGAGTGTGGCAATGGCGGTGTGCATGTCTAGGATTGGATCCGAAAGAGCTTGGTACTTAAGCAGTCCGATGGACTCACCTCCTTTTTCCGGTTTCCTACCTGGTGCGCAGCTTCCATTCACTTTAACCCTCAATGAATTAATCCTTTGAACATCAAGTACGATTTCCTAGACTTAGAATGAAAAAATGTTTTAACGTTTTGATGTGGCACGTCAGATCCGGTCATAACATCTAGGCTGGGTTTGGGGTGTTACAATTTTTAAATGTTAGACATAAGTACATTATTTAATCAATTAGTTACCAATTCTGGGTGTAACGAGTGTGCTAATCCTTCCTCGTACGTAACTGACTCCCGACCCCGTTTTCTTGAATTGTGTAGATCGAAATTGATATTTTAATAAAATAAAATTTTTTATTAGGTGATCTGATCACACCTAAACAAAAAGGATTGGTGGCGACTCCATACCTCGTTTTAAAGTCGATCCCCGTTTTTCAAAATAAGAAAATGGTTTCGACAATTATTATTGAAACAGGTTGTGCCTTGGCTATCAAAACTATCTATGAAAATCATAAAAGACATTCTGATAGGGACTTGATTTTGTGGATCCAAGAACTATGTAGGCGGGAGTGGAGAGTGCTCATAAAACAAGTACCTAGAGAAGTGAATTTTGCTATTGATATCTTGGCAAAGTTGATGAAAGATTACCCCTTCGACGAGCAAATCTTTAATGTGACTCATTCGGTTGATGAACAAATTTGGTTTGATAGATGTTGATGATCACTAAACTAACTATAATTACGACAAAGGCAACCGCACCTATCGAACAATAGTATAGCTATGGTAAGTAGGGAATATCGTGGATACTATCAATTATTGTTTTTCTATTATTTAGCCGATAAATTGAAGTGATTGTTTTAAATCTAAATTTACTAATCTATTTTAACTACAAACGCAATAGCGAATAAAATGGAAAAAGTAATCGAAGACAACTAATAAAAAAGATAATACCCAGGAAAGAATCCACTTAGACTTCATCTATTATTCTGAATCTGAATTAAACGATTTATTCACTTATGCCTTGATCAATAGAAATCCCTAATTTATATTAATACCTCTTTTGAGAGTAAGAACAACTGACTCTAGGTTGATTAATTGAAATCTCTTTCTAATTAAAACCCCTATTGTTACTTTAACTCGATCTATGAATTCTTCTATTAGATTTGACTTTAATCCGGTAGGTTTATGTCGTCCAATTTCTAGGATTGCATACAATTCCACTCAATTATGCTAGATCTACTCCTAAACAGGGACTTTTACTCCACTAAAATAAACACATTAAACTTGAATTAATATATCAGAAACATTAAAACAAGAAATAAGCATACATAATTGAGAACAAGAATCAAGTATTTATCGCGTAAATCAGAAATCAAATAATAAGATTCATCAAAGGTTTCATCTTCCTTAGGTATCTAGGGAATTTAGTTCATAATCTAAAATGAAAACATCTCACAGTTAGGATAACAAGACATTAAGAAACTCAACAAAACTTCGAAGGAAATTAAATGGAGATCTTAAATCTTGAAGGAGATCCGCTTTAGAGTTGATTCCGATGGTGTTCTTCGAGTCTTTTTTTTTAATCTTTTTTGAGTGCCCCCTTGGATCTTCTTCTAATTGATATTTATAGATTTTACAATGCTTAAAAAGCTTAAAAATTGGGTTTTTCTGCATATTTGGGAAGCAGGGTGCAATATCGACACGAGCTGGCACATGGGGGTGTGGCTAGCTCGTGTAACTCACACGAGTGTGTTGCTAGCCTGTGTGACTCACACGGGCGTGTGGCTAACCTGTATCGATCACATGGGCATGTAGCTAGCCCGTGTCGATTACACAGGTGTGTGGCTAGCCCATGTAGGTCACACGGGCGTGTGACGAGCCGGTGTCGATCTTGGAAACAACTTTATTTGCCCGATTTTGGCTCTTTTTTGCTTCTTTCGCTCCCAAATGCTCTTCTAAGTATAGAAACATGAATTTAAAAGATTAGGAGCATCAAATTCACTAATTTACATAATTAATCATCCAAAAATGCATTAAGAATGGAATTAAAATATGTTACTTTTATGACTTATCAAATATCCCCACACTTAAGGGTTTGCTTATCCTTAAGCAAAATCCTTAACTCACAATTAAAATTAATCTTTTCTCAACTTACAATTCTCATCAATAATGTTTAGCCATAATTCAAAAATAATCATACATTGATAATTCAACTAAAAGATCACGAAAAGATTCAAACAATCCAAGTCGAACATTTTTAAAGCATGAAAACCTAGGTGTTTTCCCTATCTAAGTAATTACCTTTAATTCAAAATAGACAAGAATCGAAATCCTCACTAAAGATTCACTCAAATCATTTAAAGTGTTTAAGGTTCAAGAATAAGCCCTCAATAATCAAACATAAAAAGTCATTACCATAAGCTTACATGAGAATCAAATCTCCAATACTATAAAATGAGATGATACACAAATCAAAAGGTCTTTAAGAGGTTGTAATGGGGCTTAGGTTAAGGGTGTGGAAAAAGGTTGAAAAAGTTGGTTAAAATCAAGATTGAACTGATAAATTACCAAACTAGAAAAATAAACAAATGTTGAATTAAAAACAATTACATCAATCGAAAACTATTCAAGAATAACACGAGCTTCTTCTCAAAATATGAATTTAACTGTTCAAGCTCAATTAACATAGAACTAAATAATAATCAATATATATATTTTCAATTTTTTTACAATAAGAAATAATTTAGCAAATTAAACAAAAGGCTTAATTAGGCAATTAACCAAATCAAATCTCGATAAAAAGGGAGTCAATAAAACAGGAAAAATTCTCAACAAGCAAAAAATGAGTTATGGGTTAACATTAACAGGTAAATCAAGAAACAATGTGTTAGGCTCAATGGGGTTCACTAAGGGTTGATTATGTAGATAGGCTTTTTATGGGATAAGTGGGTTAAAATCTAAGTGTCTTTATCATTTCAGTATATCAAATCAAAGGTGTAGTTTTGACATGTATAATCGACACAAGTTCGAGAGCAACAAATCAAATTGACACACTCATAACCAAAAATAAAATGAGAAATAAAAATGTATGCTCCAAAAGCTCAAAATCTCACAAGAAATAATACCTCAATTCAGAGAAACAACCTAAAATTTTTAATTCTGAAAATAAACTTATCATGCTTGATTCTCTCATGTTTTAAAGTTTAAAACAACCAATGCATAAATATCTATAAATTTAATCCAAAACACATCAATAAAATTTACAAATTGATAAAAATTCATTCCAATAGAAGTATGAGAAAATTACTTAAACACAAGGAATAATTCAGGATTTTCCAATAATTATATAAATAACCTCCCCACACTTAAGATGTACATTGTCCTCAATGTACAAATATAGATAATCACAGTATAAACAGAATATCATAAGAGAGGAAAAATTTGAAACTGCCCTGAATATTGTATGAAATCCCCAAATTAGTGAAAAGCGAAATTGTAGACAAATCTAAATGTAGTGCATGATTCCGAGCAAACTAATAAAAAAATAAACACAAATAGTGAAGAAGATTAGGGAGTTACTACTCAATAAGAAACAACCATAAAAAACAAAAAAATAGTTCAAAAGATAAAAAACAGGAGAAGTCTAAGAAGATAATAATAAACATAAGAAGAAAAATAAAAATAAAAAAACAAATAAACTTAATGGTCCTCATCATTAGAAGCGTCGGTGTCGTGATTCATCGGCATAAAGGAGGAGATATGGAGATGCTGATAGATCTGCTGCAATGTCGCGTCAATACTAGAGAATCTCTAAAAGCAGTGTTGCTTGAAGCGAGTGAACTACTCGGAGAGGTATGCCAATGTAGCAACAGAAGAAACATGACAGTGACTCGAAGGTGGAGGATGAGATGAGTCTTTATGATGCAAAAGGACATCATCAGTGAAGTTCTCGGGTTCATTCTGAGAGTCAGAACAAACTAATCGGTACTGAGGAGGATTAACTCCACGAAGCCGCTCGATCATCCTCATATGGGTCATGCTCGATATTCTTTGTGGGGGCATCTGGCCAGTGAATGTAAGTGTAAAGGACTACTCCGGTGTGTCGAGGAGACTGAAGTGTCGAACTAGTCGAGTCACATAAGGGCTTAAACAGATAGGACCCTTCCTGTTGTGGTCTGTCTGATTGCAGAAAGCGAGGGCAACGAAGTAAGATAAATAAAAAAATATGCCCGGTAGCCATATTCCGTAAAAAATAGGCATAGGTAGTACTGACGACTCCAGTGCTCTCTCTCCTATCAGTCAAAGTATGAGCTAAAAGGGCATGAATATACCGTAAAGCTAGAGGGAGAGAAGTCGACTTCGAGCGACTCATTTCATAAAAATGTCATACTCACCGTAAGATCTGCCCAACAACTAGATGGTGAGTAGTGGATGTGCCAATATAGGCGGAGGAAGTTATCAGCACTCATAAACTCCTCAGTGCACAGTCCCAAAGTAGCGCTGAACTCAGAGACACTCATATGGCGCACCAGGCCACCAATTCTGAAAGTGATAGTGCTCGACTTGTCATGAGTTGTCAACACATGCTAGAGAGTAAATGTTGAGCGAAACTCCAAAGTTAGCTCCATATATGTGGGCTCGATAATAGGGAAAAACCGGTCCGACGGGGCAGTAGGAATAAAAGCTCGAATAAGATCAACGACGTGGACCTGCTTCAAAGCGGCCCAATTAATACATCAGCCTAAGCCGAGTGGTCGTAGTCGAAGTAGCTAAAATAATTCCTCCTGGGGACCCATTGAGAATCGGAGATATGGGTGGCGGGCCTCGGTGGAAGTGCTCGAGGAGCAGGTTGCACCAGGGGTCTTCCACTTTTTCAAAGCGAGGACGACGACCTTGGACTTGCTGCGAGTGTTCGTCATGATGAATCTGCAAGAAATTCAAACAATCAAGTATTAAAGCAAAATGAAGCAGACGGACAAACCAAACATTATAAAAGCAAACCAATATCTTATGATATAATCGGAGGTAACATCAATAACTAAACGAATTAAAGAAATCGATAGTGAATAGACTATAAACAAGAACTAGAATTTAGAAATACGAAAAGACATAGGACGTAGTTTTAACCAATGAAGAATCTTGGCACTAAAATTAATAAGAGGCCTGTAAAAATCAAACAAAATTAAAAAATAACTACAGAATCAAATTTTGCTAGACGAAAAATAATATTCATAAATAGAACAAAACCAAATGGAATAGGAAAAGTATGAACACAATATAATAAAATACAACGAAATAATAAAAACTTAAAAGAAAACTAAAATCAAAGCAAAATAAAACAAATAAATAAGAAGAAGAAGAACAAGGGAATAAAATAAAAATAAAGGATAAACAAGTAAGAATAATAATCAAATAAATAAAAATCAAATAAATAATAAATAATGGACAAATAGTGGATGGTGACCGGAGTAAACAGAAGTGGCGGAGACGGGGAAATGACGATGGTGCGGTGGTGGGTCAGGTCAAGTCATGCGCGTGGGTGTGTAAATGAGGGAGAGGTGTTGATGATGGGAAGGTTGGTGGATCGAGGTGTGCATCGTTGGGGGTGAAAGATGGCTGTGGCGTGGGGGTGACGAGGGAGAGCGGTTCGGTGGCGATGGGACCGTTGGGGTGGAAGGGAGTGAAAGGGACATGGAGAAGAGAGGGGAGGGCGTGTGGGTGGTTGGTTGTGGGGGTGTGTGAGGCAGACGATGAGAAGGGATTAGGGAGAAGTGAAGGTCACGGTCAAAATGTAACACCCCAAACTCGGCCTAAACGTTATGGCTGAACCTGGCATGTCACATTGAAGTGTTTTTCGAAAACCTTGTTTTCATTGAAAACCCTTCTTTAAAATAAAAACCTTGAGTAAAATCCCAGCTTGTATTTGTTACTTTCAAAGCGAGGTGTATTTAAAAAAACTATTCCTCCTTGTATGATAATAATTACTTTGTAAAATCACTTTTTAGTTGCGGAAGCTTTATGTAAAACAGATGATTTATGAAATCTTGTCATTTAAAAATTAAGTTGTGGAAACGTAGTATTTAAAAAAAATTATGGTTTAGCAAAAACCATGTTCTACTTCTAACAAATATAAAGCATAAAAATAGTAATAATCCTAATTTGAAATAATAACCAGAGGAAAGGCCTTATTACACCTCAAATAAAAAAAATTAAAATCAAAATATTAAAAATTACATAAAAGACTAAGTCTAAACTTTTTACTAGTTGGCCACTTCTGAGTCCCTCCATCCGTCGAACCGCCTACTGAGGATCACCTGAAAAATTAAAAGGAGGGGGTGAGTTTTGAAGACTTAGTTTGTACAACCCTCAATGAGTATAAAGCAATCATCAGTCATTCTAGGCCTGATACAATTCAATAACGGTGGCCTTTGAGCCTTAGCCCATATTAGCCTCAGTTGGGCCGAAGCACACATCGCAACAATATCACAATAATATCATACATGCAATACTTTGCAACCCACCCCAATAATCCAACCGCTACACACCAACTCCGTCCCCACGTACACATCATGTGGGGATATAAATATCGACCCAACCATCCGATACACATCAATTGTAGCCCGATTGCGGTACTACCTTCATTGTAGCAAGCTGCGAATCAAATATTGGGCTTAATAGCCATCGGTGGATCCACGGTCGTTAAGTAAACATGCGATCCTCAAATACTTCCTCCGTTCCATAATTCCCAACCCATATGCAACCTAAACAGAATATCATATGAATGCAGCAGGTATACATGTAACATCCATAAATCTTACATTCAACACATAGGGATATTTTAGTCATTTTTTGCCCTTAGGGGCATTTCGGTAATTTCTCTTTATTATGGGTTTATTACCTATCTTAGCCCGTTAACAAGTCCCCGTTGGCTAAAGTGAATAGATACTATGCGCCAGGTAGGATTCCAGCGAAGAGGAGGTGCGTCATTAAGACCGCTTAAGTACCAAGCTCTCCCTAGATCCAATCCTAGACATGCATATACCCATTGCCACACCTTAATCCTATGACTTGTCCACAGTCACGATTAATTAATTAATAAATTTTTCTGTCTGTTTAAGCAGTTAGCAGATACTAGGCCAAAAACCCTTACAAAGCCCAAACAAGTCTACATATATGCATATGGCCCACTAGGCCCAATCTCATTCATATGGCCTATTAGGCCCAAATTACATTCATATAGCCCATCTGGCTCGAATCAATTTCAAGCCATTTAACCAACTTGACTAGTTCATCACTTATTATCAAATCAACAAATTCGCTTATTTTGGGCCCACGACCCGTCGGGCCCATTTAGCCCATTCCGGCCAAGATGGCCTAAATACGGCTCAGATCCATGAGATCGCTCGTGGGGCCTCTGTCAATGTATCTATTTCCCCCTTGTAAGTGTTCGCACACTCGCAAGACTATCGTAGCCAGACTATCAGCTTTTCAACATTTCGAGATTTGCCGATCTAACGTGTGTGCAGTGTATGTACACACCTTCAACTTTATACCAAGCTATCATAGGGTAGAAGTACAAACCTTATCACCTGGAGTACTAAGTATTCATAATCGCCGAACCTATATTCAACATTATACTCCATTAGTCACATCCCATTAATTCAAAATAAATCCACTATTTACCGAAGAACAACCTATACTTGCCTTGACTAGATTGATCGGTTGCGATCTGCCTACATAACTCGAAATCTGACGTAGTCCCCCTTTCGCATCTAGGCAGAAATTCCCTAACGGCTGACACCTTACGTCGCTTAAACTTGTGAGCCTCTACCCCAACCTCTCTGCTAGAACCCCCTATTTCCATCAACTAATACTTAATAATTAAACTAAATATGCAAATATAATGGTATTGGAAAGGATAAAGAAAAATTGGCTTTTAAGAGTGTAGAAACGAAAGAACTTAGAAATATTTTACAAAAGCCGAAGAATATCTAATTCACTTACCGATCGCGAGATCGCTTGCCAACAAGAAATCAACCCCCAAAGTGTATGAATCGGCTCTTAAATGAAAAAGAATCAACTGGCTAAGTTAAAGAGGAAAGAGGTTGATTTGATTAAAATAGGGAAGAAAAGATCAAGAGTTTGACTTAAAGGAAAGAGGATATGAAGGTTTAAGATTACTCAAGTATTTGCTAAAAAAAACAAAACAAAAGAGTCAAAAGGTTGGAAGAAATTTCCCCCAAGAATATGTGACTGAAGCACACAAAAACAACAAATGCCCTTACTTGCCCATACGACACACGTATATATACTAAAAAAATATATACAAACCTACACTCCCTAATTGACTTAAACTCGTCAAGTTAAATTCCCTTCAATTTCTCTAATTTTATCACCATCATATCCACATTTAATCCTTATCCTTATCTCCACCATAACCATGATTTTAGCCCACAATTACATTCAAATTGCTTCCACTGAATGGCAATCCTTCCTTGTGTTGCACATCAAAATTGAATTTCTTTTTGCGTATGAAACCACTCAAACTCCAACCCTCTAACTTCTCAACACGCTGCTGGCCACTGCACCGCCACCTATCTTGTGCTACAATTCGATCACAATTAACTATAAGGCTTATATGCCCAAGTCTCAGTTTCCTTAAATAATAAAAATTTAAAACTTCGCCAAGCCTGGGATTCGAACCTGCAACCTCTCAGATCCATAGCATGCTTCTCGCCACTGCCGCTAGGCGCTCTTGTGCCATATTCCCACCAAACATATTTATAAGGCCTAAACGCTAGTTCCCTACTAATCATATGCGCAATAAAAATTTTCTCTAAGGCCAAGACTTGAACCCTGGACTTCCTGCTTGCTACCAACACCTTTTGCCACTAGGCCAAGCGTTTCCTTGTGTCTTATTTTACCAGTTGCTAAAGCCTTCGATCAAACCTAGAACTTTTTCCACACTACCAACCCTTCCTAAATCACTTAATAATTAAACTAAATATGCAAATATAAAATATTTAAACATATTTAAGTTATTTAAGCTGCCTTATATCCGATCCCAAACTCAAGGCCCATTACTTCTAGGCCCAAAATTTAGGGTGTTACAATTCATCCTTCCTAAAAAAAATTTCGTCGTCGAAATTTCTAAATAACAGTGTAGTCGAGTATCTATCCCACTATGCTACCGCTGCGCACTCTGATCCTAATAATTTTAATATATATCCAGAACATCCACCAATCCCAAACATTCTTAAACACACACAAAATAAGTATGAAATTCAAATTCAAGTGTTTTAATACAATCTGATATCTAAGGAAATCCTATTGAATATAAATATTTAATAGCTTAAGACATATTGTAGTATAACAGTTCAACATAATTCCGTAGTAAGAGAACTTACTTGGCTTTAAGTCAGAGACCTGGTGTGCCACACAATAGGATCTTTCAAAACCACCTCAATATCATTTGTAAACAATTTTTAAAGCCCAAAACAAAGCCCATTTCACAGCCTGAGTTTTGAACTTGGCTTTGATACCACTAAATGTAACATCCCAAACCCAGCCTAGACGTTATGGCTGAACCTGACGTATCACATTGAAGTCTTTTTCGAAAACCTTGATTTCATTGAAAACCCTCTTTAAAATAAAAAACTTAAGTAAAATCCCAGCTTGTATTTGTTGCTTTCAAAGCGAGGTGTATTTAAAAAAAAACTATTCCTTCTTGTATGATAATAATTACTTTGTAAAATCTCTTTTCAGTTGTGGAAGCTTTATTTAAAACAGATGATCTATGAAAACTTGTCATTTAAAAATTAAGTTGCGGAAACATAGTATTTAAAAAAATTATGGTTTAGGAAAAACCATGTTATACTTCTAACAAATATAAAGCATAAAAATAGTAATAATCCTAATTTGAAATAATAACCAGAGGAAAGGCCTTATTACACCCAAAATAAAAAAAATTTAAACTCAAAATATTAAGAATTATATAAAAGACTAAGTCTAAACTTTTTGCTAGTTGGCCACCTTCGGGTCCCTCCATCCTTCGAACCGCCTACTGAGGATCACCTGAAAAATTAAAAGGAGGGGGTGAGTTTTGAAGACTCAGTTTGTACAACCCTCAATGAGTATAAAGCAATCATCAGTCATTCTAGGCCTGATACCAATTCAATAACGGTGGCCTTTGCGCCTTAGCCCATATTAGCCTCAGTTGGGCCGAAGCCCACATTGCAACAATATCACAATAATATCATACATGCAATGCTTTGCAACCCACCCCAATAATCCAACCGCTACACACCAACTCCGTCCCCCGGTACACATCATGTGGGGATATAAATATCGACCCAACCACCTGATACACATCAATTGTAGCCCAATTGCGGTACTACCTTCATTGCAGCAAGCTGCGAATCAAATATTGGGCTTAATAGCCATCGGTGGATCCACGGTCGTTAAGCAACCATGCGATCCTCAAATACTTCCTCCGTTCCATAATTCCCAACCCATATGCAACCTAGACAGAATATCATATGAATGCAGCAGGTATACATGTAACATCCATAAATCTTACATTCAACACATAGGGATATTTTAGTCATTTTTTGCCCTTAGGGGCATTTCGGTAATTTCTTTTTATTATGGGTTTATTACCTATCTTAGCCCGTTAACAAGTCCCCGTTGGCTAAAGTGAATAGATACTATGCGCCAAGTAGGATTCCAGCGAAGAGGAGGTGCGTCATTAAGACCGCTTAAGTACCAAGCTCTCCCTAGATCCAATCCTAGACATGCATATTCCCATTGCCACACCTTAATCCTATGACTTGTCCACAGGCACGATTAATTAATTAATAAATTTTTCTGTCTATTTAAGCAGTTAGCAGATACTAGGCCCAAAACCCCTTACAAAGCCCAAATAAGTCTACATACATGCATATAGCCCACTAGGCCCAATCTCATTCATATGGCCCATTAGGCCCAAATTACATTCATATGGCCCATCTGGCCCGAATCAATTCCAAGCCACGTAACCAACATGACTATTTCATCACTTATTATCAACTCAAAAAATTCTCTTATTTTGGGCCCCCTGCTCGTCGGGCCCATTTAGCCCATTTCGGCCCAGATGGCCTAAATACGGCCCAAATCCATGAGATCGCTTATGGGGCCTCTGTCAACGTATCGATTTCCTTTTTGTGAGTGTTTATTCACTTGCAAGACTATCGTAGCAAGACTATCGGCTTTTCGGCATTTCAAGATTTACCGATCTAACGTGTGTGCAGTGTATGTACGCACCTTCGGCTTTATACCAAGCTATCATAGGGTAGAATTACACACCTTATCACCTAGAGTACTAAGTATTCATAATCGCCCAAACCTATATTCAACATTATACTCCATTAGTCACATCCCATTAATTCAAAACAAATCCACTACTTACTGAAGAACAACCTATACTTGCCTTGACTAGATTGATCGGCTGCGATCTGCCTACGTAACTCGAAATCTGACGTAGTCCCTTTTTCGCATCCAAGTGAAAAGTCCCTAACGGCTGACACCTTACGTCACTTAAACTTGGAAGCCTCTACCCTAACCTCTCTGCTGAAACCCCCTTTTTCCATCAACTAATACTTAGCCAGCGATCACACTCTTGAATGAGAGGGAGAAAGAGAAATAAATAGAGAAACCATAAGTTAACGAAAGTAATGGTATTGGAAAGGATAAAGAAAAATTGAATTTTAAGAGTGTAGAAATGAAAGAACTTAGAAATATTTTACAAAAGCCGAAGACGATCTAATTCACTTACTGATCGCGAGATCGGTTGCCAACAAGAAATCAACCCCCAAAATGTATGAATCGGCTCTTAAATAAAAAAGAAGCAACCAACTAAGTTAAAGAGAGAAAAGGTTTTTTTGATTAAAATATTAAAGAAAAGATCAAGAGTTTGGCTTAAATGAAAGAGGAGATGAAGGATTTGAGATTACTCAAGTATTTGCTAAAAAAAACAAAACAAAAGAGTCAAGAGATTGGAAGAAATTTCCCCCAAGAATATGCGACTGAAGCACACAAAAACAACAAATGTCCTTACTTGCCCATACGACAAAGGTATATATACTAAAAAAAAATACAAACCTACACTCCCCAATCGACTTAAACTCGTCAAGTTAAATTCTCTTCAATTTCTCCAATTTTATCACCATCATATCCACACTTAATCCTTATCCTTATCTCCACCGTAACCATGATTTTAGCCCACAATTGCATTCAAATTACTTCCACCGAATGAAAATCCTTCCTTGCATTGCACAGTAAAATTGAATTCCCTTTTGCGCATGAGACCACTCGAACTCCAACCCTCCAACTTCCCAACATGCTTCTGGCCACTACACCGCCACCTATCTTGTGCTACCATTCGATCACAATTAACTATAAGGCTTATATGCCTAAGTCTCAGTTTCCTTAAAGAATAAATATTTAAAACTTTGCCAAGCCTGGGATTCAAACCTGCAACCTTTCAGATCCATAGCATGCTTCTCGCCACTGCCCCTCAGGCGCTCTTGTGCCATATTCCCACCAAACATATTTATAAGGCCTAAACGTTAGCTTCCCTACTAATCCTATGCGTAATAAAAATTTTTGACAGGCCAGGACTTGAACCCTGGACTTCCTGCTTGCTACCAACGCCTTTTGCCACTAGGCCAAGTGTTTCCTTGTGTCAAATTTTACCAGGCCTTATTAATAAGCCCTCCACCTAATTTTGCTAAAGCCATGGATCGAATCCAGAACTTTTCCACACTACCAACCCTTCTTAAATCACTTAACAATTAAACTAAACATGCAATTATAAAATATTTAAACACATTTAAGTTATTTAAGCCGCCTTCTAACCGATTCCAAACTCAAGGCCCATTGATTCTAGGCCCAAAATTTAGGGTGTTACACATAAGGGTGAGGCTTGAGTGTGCGAGTGTGGGTGCAAAGGAAGGGGTTCGGGTGGGGACGACGATATGGATAAAGTGCGAACGACCGGGGTGGCCGGAGTTTGGAGTCAACTAGGGTCAAAAGAGGTCGAAGGTAGGGGTTGAAAAGGGGAGGAAAAAGACAAACTTAAAAAAATTAAATTAGGGCTTGCTTTAAAAGGGGTAACACGGTCGTGTAATGCATTTCTAGTCCGTGTGCATTTTAAAAATATAGGCCTAATCTTCACACAGCCTCGAACACACCCGTGTGTCCAGGCTGTATATCACACATAACTGTATCGTTTGGCCGTGTGTGACCTCCTTCGCTTCTCCCACCCCCGTGTAAACTCCCACACGCCTGTGTAGGTCAGCTGTGTCTCGCACATGGCCGTGTGTCTTGCCCGTGTAACTTTTTGACTTGATTTTAAAATGAAAAGATTAACTCCAAGTTTCATATGGCCTAGGACACACTCGTGTGTCCAGGCCGTGTGGTCCACATGGCCATGTCACACGCCAGTGTGGACTATGTTAGGCCGTGTAATAGTTAAATTTTGGAAAGATTAAGTCACAGGACTCGTACGGCCAAGGACACTCCCATGTGTCTAGGCCGTGTAGGTCACACGGCTGTGTAACTTACTATCAATTTTTTTAAAATTTTAAAATTAAGTCTTAGAATCCACACGGCCAAGGACACACCCATGTGTCCAGGCCGTGAGGGTTACAGGGCCATGTCGCCAGGCCGTTTAACTCACTGTCAAACCCCTTTTAGTGCACACGGCCTGGGACACGCCCTTTTGTCTAGGCTGTGTGGGTCAAAAAACATACTTTTTTTAATTAATTTTAAAAAATAACATTAAATAAAATTAAGAAAATTAACAGTGTTAACACTTAGGTTGCCTCCCGAAAAGTTCTTATTTAAAGCCTAAGCTCAACTTACCTTGTGTACATAATTCGAAGGTTCATGGAGTCGAAGCTCCTCTTTATCATTTCTAAATTCGTCATCACTATAAAGTTTGAATTGATGACCATTTACCTTGAATGTGCCATATGCTGGATGGGTTACCTCTATCATACCGTATGGGAAAATGGTTTGTACTACGAATAGGCCTGACGATCTTGATTCAACTTTTTGAGAAACAACTTGAGCTTTGAATTATATAAAATGATAAGATCTCCAACTATGAATTGTTTGGGTTGCTTCAAACGAGCATTGTGGCGTCGCTTTGTCACTTTTTTATATAGTCGCGAGTTCTATAAGCACTCGCTCGCCACTCATCTAACTCATTCAGCTGCATCAATCTCTTCTCACCTGCAAGTTTAAGATCATAGTTTAAGAATTTTATTACCCAGAATACTTTGTACTCTAGTTCAAGTCGTAAATGACAACTTTTTCCATATACAAGTTTGTAAGGATATGTTCCTATGGTTGTTTTAAAAGCAGTCCTATAAACACATAAAGCGTCATCTACTTTTATTTCCCAATCTTTTCTATTTGACTCTACAGTTTTTTTTAGGATACGTTTGAGTTCTCGATTTGCAACTTCAACTTGTCCACTAATTTGAGGGTGATAAGGGGTAGTTGTTCTATGATGCACCCCATACTTCTTAAGAACTTTATCAAATTGAGCATTACAAAAATACATATCCCTATCACTAATAATCGGTCTAGGTGTTCCAAATCAAGAAAATAGCTTCTTAAGAAATCGAACTACCACTCTAGCATCGTTGGTAGGTAAAGCTTAAGCTTCTACCTATTTTGACATATAATTGACTGCTACTAGGATGTATTTGTTACCAAAAGAGCTAGGAAATAGGCCCATAAAATCAATGCCCTATGCGTCAAAAATTTCACATGAGAGCATATAAGTTTAAGGCATTTCGTCACATACAAGAATAAAAACTTAATTCAAGTGTTTTATGTGCTATCTTAGTCCCACTATAATGTCCTCCTATTGGTCATGAGTGACAATGTTTTAAGATTTTACTTGCTTCTGATTTTGTAACACACATCGGAATTACTTGATCTACACATACACGAAAAAGAAAAGAATCCTCCCAAAATAATTTTTCACATCAGAAAAGAATCGTTTCTTTTGATGATGTGTCAACCTTTTTGGTAGGATGTTAACAGCTAAGTAATTTGCGATGTCCTTGTCCCACTGTAATAACCAAGAGTTGTTCTTCAAGGAACGAGTCATTTATATCATTCTCATTATGCTCCTCAAAATGTGAATTCTCAAGTCTAGAAATGTGATCTGTTGCAAGATTTTCAACTCCCTTCTTATCTTGGATTACCAAATTGAACTCCTACAATAAAAAAAAATCCATCTTATAAGACGAGGTTTTGCATCCAATTTTTATTAGGAGATAGCAGAGGGTTGAATGGTTAGTGTAAACAACAACTTTAGATAATATCAAATATGGTATAAATTTATCGAATGCAAAAACCACAGCAAGCAATTTTTTTTCTTGGTAGTGTAATTTTCTTGTGGGCCTGTTAACGTCTTGCAGGTATAATAAATTGGTTAAAAATGCTTATCTATTCGCTGTCCAAGAACTGCACCTACTGCAAAATCACTCGCATCACACATTAGCTCAAAGGGTAAATTTCAATCAGATGCAACCATAATAGGAGCGTTAATTAATTTTTCTTTAAAAGTATTAAATGCTTCTAAGCATTCCTGACTAAAATCGAAGGGCATTTTTTTCTAGCAAATTCGTTAAAGGCTTAGCTATTTTAGATGAATCTTTAATAAACATTCTATAGAACCCAGCATGTCCTAAAAAGCTTCGAATAGCCTCAACTGAACTAGGGGGAGATAATTTTTTAATGGTTTCAATTTTTGCTCTATCAACCTCAATCCATTTGCTAGAAATTTTATGGCCCAACACAATCCCTTCTCGAACCATAAAGTGACATTTTTTCCAATTTATAATAAGTTTTGTTTCCTTACATCTCATTAGAACTCATTTTAAGTTTGTAAGACAAATATGTAAAGAATTACCAAATACCGAGAAGTCGTCCATAAATACCTCTATAATGTTTTTTACGAGTTCATCAAAGATGGCCAACATGCAATGTTGAAAAGTAGCAGGAGCATTACATAATCCAAAAGGCATTCTTTGGTAAGCAAATGTACCATATGGACATGTAAATGACACTTTTTCTTGGTCCTCGGGAGCTATTGAGATTTGAAAGTAGCCAGTAAATCCATCTAGGAAGCAATAATACATATGCCCAGATAATCTTTCCAATATTTGATCTATAAATGGCAGAGGAAAATGATTTTTCCTTATGGCATCGTTTAACTTCCTATAGTCAAAACAAACTCTCCATTCCGTGACTATTCTTGTTGGAATCAACTCGTTCTTCTCGTTAGCTACAACAGCCATGCCTCTCTTATTAGGAACAACCTGCACAGGACTCACCCAAGTATTATAAAAAATAGGATAAATAACTCCAGCATTTAGAAGTTCAATTACCTCAGCCTTAACGACTTCCTTCATGTTAGGATTTAGTCATCTTTGAGATTGCACACATGGTTCGTATTCATCCTCCATTAAAATTTTACGGGTGCAAAAATAAGGATTGGTCCCTCTAATGTCAGAAATCTTCCAGGCTATAGCTATTTTATGTTCCTTCAACACTTTCAATAGCTCATCTGTTTCATTTGGCTTCAAATCTGAAGCAATATTCACTGGTAATGTAGAATTGTTTCCAAGAAATGCATACTCTAGGTGATTTTGTAATTGCTTTAGTTCCAATTTAGGAGGTTCTTCAATAGAAGGTTTTAATTTTAATTCATTATTTACCTCATGCCCTCATAATTCTTCTGTCTTAGTGAAGATTCATTAGAATCTAAATTAATTTTTTCTCACTTTTCACGTAGTATCGTCATCTACCTCTTCTCCTTGAACAAGATATAGTTCCAATGTGTCCTTATGAACAATTTCCTGTAATAAATCTTAAATAACATGGTCAATAGACTCAATAAAATAACAAGAATCATCTTGTTCCCTAGAGAATCGCATGGCATCATAGATTTTAAAAATAATCTCTTCATCACCTACCCTAAGCATAAGTTTACCATCATCCACATCAATGATAACTCTAACAGTGGCTAAAAAAGGACAATCTAAAATTGAAGGCACCTCAACATCCTCTTCCATGTCCAGCACAATAAAATCAACAGGGAATATGAATTTATCTATTTTTATAAGGACATCTTCAATAATACCCCTAGGATATTTTACAGATCTATCAACTAATTGAATACTCATCCTAGTGGGTTTTGGTTCCCCAAGACCAAGCTGCTTGAACAATTTATAAGGCATCAAATTAATGCTAGCACCCAAATCAGCTAATGCTTTCTCAATGCTTAAATTGTGTATCCATGCCGTCTTTCTTCAACTTTGTCGGATATAAGATCAGTGGTTTATATTCTTTAAGTACCGATGTTTGAATTACTTCGGGATTTACCCCCTCGTCATTTTCTTTATTAGATTCCTGTTGTAGCTTCTTTTCAGATTCAACCAACGCTTTCCAATTCCTTAGTGTGATTGCTTTCACATGCTCTTTCGGGTTGGCTTTGGTGTTACTAGGTAAACTACCTTGCTGCCTTTTTGAAACCAATTTAGCAACCTATCCAATTTGATTTTTTGAGCCTATGCTTGCTAATATTTCAAAGCAGTCTCGGTGTTTTGAAAATGTCTCTCTAACAACAAAATAAATTTTGCCAACATCTCTATAAGGTTCAGTTTCTTCTCTTGCTGATAGGGTTGTTGAAAACCTAGAGGGGGTTGTGGTCTTTGGTTTCCTTAACCAACCCATGAGAAATTTGGGTGGTTCCTCCATCGTGCATTATAGTTATTACTATAAGGGTTATTTTAATGTCTAGAATTATTACCTATATAATTTATTTGCTCATTCTCCATGCTAGGACTGAAGGGTAAATATTTTGAATTATTTATTCCACCTCCATTTGCATCGCATTGCAGCACCGGATGTACCTTCGTAGAAACACATAAACTATTAATTTTTTATTTAAATGTTTTACCTGATTCGCTAACATGGTAACTGCATCTAAATTGAAAACACCGGCTGCTTTCATCGGCTTCGTCCTCATGACTTGCCATTGATAATTATTTAGTGACATCTCCTTTATAAGTTCATAAGCTACTTCAGGTGTTTTATTGTTTAGAGTATCACCGGCTGTACATCGATCAATTGTGTAGTTGAGGGATTCAAACCATTGTAAAAGGTTTGAACTTGTAGCCATAAAGGTAATCCATGTTGAGGGCACCTTCTCAATAAAACCTTATACATGTATCATATAAGGTCTCTAAGTCGATCTACACGAAGGAAGAGATATCATTCCTCAACTTAGCTGTCTTAGCCGGTGGGAAGTACTTCAGCAGGAATTTCTCAGTCATTTGATCCCATGTAATGATAGAACGTCGTGGTAAAGAATTTAACCACTGCTTAGCTTTGTTCCTCAACAAGAAGAGGAATAATCGTAGGCAAATGGCGTTGTCAGAAACACCGTTTATCTTGAAAGTATCACAAACTTCCAGAAAATTACCCAAATGAGTATTTGGATCTTCGCCTTGCAAACCATCGAACTGAACAAATTGTTGTACCATCTAAATAGTGTTCGGCTTTAGTTTGAAATTATTTGCAACAATAGTGGGTTTCACAATACTCAATTCAGCCCTAGTTAGAATGGGCTTGGCATAATCGTACATAGTACGAAGAGCAGGATTTGGATTTGCAAGATTCGTAGCAATTGCAAAAGGTAGCTGATTATTCTAATTATCACCCATTTCCTCAATAATAATAACATCCTCTTGATCTTCCACTATACTTTGTCGACTCTGCCTTCAATCTCACTGTCAAATAATAATGGTCCCGACGAGTTTCTTCTAGTCATAAACTAAAGGAACCTACTAGAAGCAAATAAAAGGAAAGAAAAATGAGAATGAAAAAATTAAACTAAAAATAAAAAATACAATAAAAAAGGCTAAATTAATAAAAATCCAGTGTTCCTAATATTTTAGTCCCCGGCAACGGCGCAAAAAACTTGATGATCACTAAACTAACTATAATTACGACAAAGGCAACCGCACCTATCGAACAATAGTATAGCTATGGTAAGTAGGGAATATCGTGGATACTATCAATTATTGTTTTTCTATTATTTAGCCGATAAATTGAAGTGATTGTTTTAAATCTAAATTTACTAATCTATTTTAACTACAAACGCAATAGCGAATAAAATGGAAAAAGTAATCGAAGACAACTAATAAAAAAGATAATACCCAGGAAAGAATCCACTTAGACTTCATCTATTATTCTGAATCTGAATTAAACGATTTATTCACTTATGCCTTGATCAATAGAAATCCCTAATTTATATTAATACCCCTTTTGAGAGTAAGAACAACTGACTCTAGGTTGATTAATTGAAATCTCTTTCTAATTAAAACCCCTATTGTTGCATTAACTCGATCTATGGATTCCTCTATTAGATTTGACTCTAATCCGGTAGATTTATGTCGTCCTATTTCTAGGATTGCATGCAACTCCACTCAATTATGCTAGATCTACTCCTAAATAGGGACTTTTGCTCCACTGAAATAAGCACATTAAACTTGAATTAATATCTCAGAAACATTAAAACAAAAAAAATAAGCATACATAATTGAGTACAAGAATCAAGTATTTATAGCGTAAATCAGAAGTCAAATAATAAGATTCATCAAAGGTCAAAGGTTTCATCTTCTTTAGGTACCTAGGGAATTTAGTTCATAATCTGAAATGAAAACATCTCAAAGTTAGTATAACAACAAGACATAAAGAAACTCAATAAAACTTTGAAGGAAATTAAATGGAGATCTTCAATCTTGAAGGAGTTCCGCTTCTGAGTTGATTTCGATGGCGTTCTTCGAGTCTTTTTTTCAATCTTCTCCGAGTGCCCCTTTGGATCTTCTTCTAATTGATATTTATAGACTTTAGAATGTTCAGAAAGCCTAAAAATTGGGTTTTTCCACGTATTTGGGAAGCAGAGTGCGATATCGACACGGGCTGGCACATGGGCGTGTGGCCAGCTCGTGTGGAAATGCCCAGGCCATGTGGATCCTGGAAACAGCTTTATTTGCTTGATTTTGGCTCATTTCCAAATGCTCTCCTAAGTATAGAAACATGAATTTAAAGGATTAAGAGCGTTAAATTCACTAATTTACATAATTAATCATCCAAAAACGCATAAAGAATGGAATTAAAAGATGTTATTTTTATGACTTATCAAATGTGCTTGGTTTTTCAATCGAGATTCTATTCATAGTTTGTAATTAATAATATTTTTTGTTACCAAAAAAAAAGTCAGGTTAATGGTTTCCACATTATTTTGATTTAATGTGTAAATATAAATATGGACTTTAATTTTATACAATTTATACATAAAATTTTGATTTGATCCATTTCGCACAAATTATTGACAATATCATCATTCTATGTATATATATTTCATACAGAGATAATTATGTTTATCCAATATAACAATAAATTGATGTATTCATTTTCTTAATTGTATACGATTGGATTAGACTTAAAATTTTATGTATACATTTGAATTACAATCAAAATTTTATGTATATAATTACACCAAATTAAAATTCATGTATCAAATTTCTCATTCAAACAATTATCCCTATTAAATATAATATCAGTTACACATTTCCTAGATTATCTTTAAACCCTAGAACTCACTATCTTTTAGGAGTTTCCACAAGTGTAAAGAGCTAGTACTCAATTTAAATATATTATTTCAATATTAAATTTAAATATATTTTCATTTTTATATAAATAATATTAAGTTTTATAAATAAAAATTATTATTTAATTCAAACATGAAATAGCATCTTAAAAAAAAATCCTCATGGTACTATAATTTACAATTTATTATTCACATAATTTTCAATCATTTTAATTCTACGAAATATCTTAATAATATATATTTTAATTATGATGTTAAATTTTAGAAAGAAAAATTAATGGTCGATTGAGTCGTAACTTGATTGACATTGATATTTTTACTAATGTAGGAAGACATAAGTTTGAGTTTTAAAAAAATATAATTATCTAAAATGTATATTTCCCAAAACGTGGAATACTTGTTCCTTTGAAAATTTTCTTTCACTTGAATTGGATTATTATTTTAGAAATTGTTTTTTATTAAATTTAATTAAAAATTATATTTGGAATAATTGTTTTATTAGACCACATGTTGGACTTACAAGAAGTATTTAATTAATAAAGTCTAACCCGAATTCATGGAGAAATCTATTATCAAAGTAAATAATCTACAAGACATGCATTTTTTTATGTGAAAAATTAGAATTTCATATATTACTTTGAAAGTAAAACATGTAGCTGAATTCCAAAGCTTAGCTTCTATGAAGGTGGATGATAAATATAATAATCAGATTCTACCTCATTTTTTGCATGTGTTGAATGCTTAATTTTAAATAATAAAATAAAATGTAACCTTAATTTCGCCAAACAATTATTATATGTCAGACAAGGAAGAAATATGCAACGCAACATCAATATGGCACAGTTCAGCTCTCCTTTTTGTCTTTAGTAGGGGTACGTTGATACTAAATATAATTATTTTTAATTGTGTTGATTTAATTTAATTAGAAATTTTAATAAAGGACCAAATATTTTAATTACTTCAACTGATCAAACTAACATTAAGCAATTTATTATTGTTATTATATGAAGTTGACCATCCTAAGCATCAAACAAAACCAAGTCAAAGGACCTAGAACAACGATAATATTAATCTATTGGTATTTTTTATAAAAAATTAAATCTCAATAAAATTCATTGAATGAGAGAAGAGACAAAATATAAAAAACGATAGACGCGTAACCTCGTCTAATTGTATATTGAATGTGCTAGATTACAAGTTTTTAGTCTTGCATTATTTAATTTCTTATTTATAGGTGGACAATTTAGACCTAACTCAACCCCAAAATTATTAGTTATTACTATTATTTGACTTAATAATATAAATACGTTGTAGAAAAAGAATCAAGGAATTATCATATACATCCTTCATGTAAATGTAAATTATAAGTATAAAGAAAATAAAAATGGAGTAAATATCTATATATTTATGTATATATAAAATTTATAGTATAAGAAACTTGATTAAAAAAATTTTATATCGACATATATAATCTATATAATAAAGTATTTTGTTAAGTTTGCTATAACAAGTCAACTCGATAATCCCTTTCTCATATGTGGTTCAAATTAGACGATTACACCTACCATACAACAAGAAAAATCATTAAGATCATTCCATAGTGCATTGACAAACCAGACATTGAAAAATACTACAACCATTCTTAGCCTTGAAATTTTTTTTGGGTGAAATCAAGATATCTTCCATGTTTGTTTTATGGTTCATAAAAATTAATCTTTTCAAGGTTTGTGGTTGCTCTTTTTAATAATGTTATCTTCAAAGTTTAAACCCGAATCCTCCCTTTGGGAATACCATGTGCCTTACTATTGCACTCAATACTTGTTGGTTCTTTAACATTATTAAACATCACAATGACAAAGGCTTTTTATCAACAACCAATAAATATAGTTGTGAGAATGTATCTTTCACGGGAACATTACCATACCACACATCCTCCCAAAAACAAGCATCGCCCCATCACCTACCTCCCAATGAAATCCTTTTTCACCCAAACAAAATTCCATACTTTCACACTCTTTAATTTTCAATATATCCCTCCTAACAATAGATGCTTCACTCAACTTATTATCATTAGGCACCTACCTCCCTTTCTTTCCTGTATATTGTTGGGCCGTGGGAGGTCCCACTATGTGTGGGAAAGCCTAATTGCCCATATGCCCTATAATATAAACAATGAGAAGAACCTTTTTTTAATATATAAAGTGTGCCAAATAATTCAAAGAAAAAAAGAGAAAAAAGACAGTATTGTCACTCAGACCAATTTTCCTCAACTTCATCGAAAGTCCATCCGATGTTCATTGGAGTTGATTTTTGAGTTGTGACAAGTAGACTCAAGGATTTTGAATATGTACGATCGAATTTTTTGTCAAGGTAGTGTAGCTTCAGTTTTTCCATCAAATTTAGCCTCTATTGAGTAATATTCTCAATTTTTTTGTTAAAGTTTGCTTGACATTATTTGTTGATAACCTTGTTAGAGTTGTATACTCCTTTTTTTTTTCTTTTTTTTTCTTGTGACTTCTATTGTGCTCTTGTAGCAAGGCTTTAATTATAGTGGAATTTTTAATGAACTTTCAAGTCTTGTGGTTTTTCCCATTTGCTTTAAAGGGGTTCTTTTACTTAAATTTTGTGTCTCATTTATTATTCTTGCTTGTGGTATTGTGATTTATCTGAATTGACTATTGATATATCGTGCTATTGGGTTTACCATAATTGCCAATTTGTATTGATTGAGAGTGAAAAAACATTAATTGTGCTTTTGCGGTGTTTCGTTGTGTTTGATTTTATCTGCAACACCCAAATGAATGGTTGGACAACCGACCCTTCATGATTTCAACTATCATTCTAAGCGAAAATAAATTAATAACTAATCAACAATTCCATAGGGTTTTGCTGTGAAATCATAGTATATGAAACTACTTTATGAAAATATTAATCTTTTTATAATAATCTGTCCATCTAGCTTCATGAGTCTAATTACATTTTGAACTAGATTTGAAAAGTTCTTATACAAATTCAAAATAGAAGTTTTAAACTACACGCTGCCCCGATAGCTACACATGTTACAAAGTGAAAAGTGACATGCTCACGCTAAACTTGTAGACTCTGGCTTAGTCCCCTTCTACAAATCAACAATTTAGAATACCTGAAACAAAGGAGAGAAACATGGTAAGTTCATAAGGAACTTACTAAGTTCTATGAATGAAATACTTCCCATTTAATTTCAAAACTTAAAATTTGCCACTAATTTCACTTAGACAAAACTTGTGCATTCATATTTCACAACTTATTCTTGGGCTTGAATGACACAGAGGTGTAGTATATAATACATGAGAATTCTTCCTATGAAAGATTATGAAGCATATAGTCTCTTCATACAGACTTGTAATCTTAGCAGGAAACCCACCGAATGGAGAGAAAGTCACTTCAGATTAATTGGCAGACAATTTTGTGGACACTTATGTGCAGACTTCTATATGCGAATTATTATATGAGGACTCATACATGCGAATTTGTTTAAGAAGATTCATAGATATGGAGGACTCATACATGTGGATTCATAAAAGAAACTTCATGGGTATAGCAAATTCAAACATGCGGATACATAAAAAAAACTTCATGAACATAGTAAATTCATACATGCAGACTTTGTCGTAGACTTTTTATGTAGAAATCTCACATATAACTTTGACATAAAACTTAAAGTACAAGGCTGATGGACTTTCATAACTTACATATGCCATGTCCAGGAACTTGCTTACGCATATGAGGCTTTAAACGTTAGATTCCGTAGAGTCTCATAGTTGAAAGAACCCATGTAAGGTTATCATAAACATGTGCGCAAATATCCCTTTACATTCCAACGATCCTTCGCAAAACCAAATATCATGAGTATACATTCTCCGTACAATCCGTCTAAGCCTCTGTAAAACCAATATCATGTGGCACAGACTGCACAACATGCCATTTCTTCATCTTTCATCTGCCAAAACATCCCTCCATACTTTGCATATCATTCATATTTAAGACTGACATATAAGAAAAATTCAACTAATCATATTGTTAATAACGCAACAAAGATCATATGAAACATATCACCTATCAGATCATTTCAAAGATAACTTCCTCAGTAATTATTTTACCAGCAAAATTTTATCAAAACAACAAACTAAAACATAAAATCAAACATGCATCTGTAAATCATCACTTTGCATACTTCCACTGTAGAGTAAACAACCCACAATAATTCAACTCATCATCAGTAGAACATGAAGTCAAACACAACACAATAACACAATACTGATATATATAAAACAACCACAGAAGGTTTGAGTTTAGAAACTCACCAACAAAAGACTTAGGGTTGACACAACTTACACTAGCTTTGTCTTCCCTTTAGGGGCGAGGCCAGAAATTTTTTTTAGGGGAGGCAGAATTAAATTGTAATTTTTACAATAGTAAAAATGTAATTCCACAATTTTAATAACCTATATTTTTATAATTTTTAAAGGATTAAATCAGAATTTATCATTTTTAAGAGGGCCAAAGTGTAATTTTACCTTTATTAATTTAAAATTTTAAGGGGCCTAAATGGAAATTTTTTCATTTTAAGGGGTCGGGGCCCTTGCCAGCCCCTTGGATACAACCCTATTTCCCTTTATCACTTAGGCCTCCTCTTTCTTAATTAGATAAACATAACAACCATACAAAGATCAAAATAAAGACGTACATATGTAAGAAAACCTTAATCATATGCATGCAGAAGAGTTATAAATGATAGCTACGACTTAAATCATCACAATTCAAAATAATTTATGCTGAGGTCCTCAAACTTTCTTTCCTTTTTCTTAAATTGAAAAGTACGAAAGAGTTAGACAGATTACCAGATTGCTAAATTCTCAAATATTTATGCTAACACCCTAGATTCTTTCCTTCATGCAAACTGCTTCTTAATTTCCTTTCTTACAAAATGAACTAGAGAAGAATATGGAAGAAAGAAAATGAATACCAAAACGAAAGAATCCCCCCATATATAATCTTTCCACTATCGTTTCCCTTAATCCTAAGTCGATCAATACTACTAATACCCTTCACCATAAATTTTCCCACTAAAAGAAAACTCCTAGTTCTAATGTAATGAGACTAAACTTGAATCCTAACTATTTACCAATCAGTCCGCAAGATTCTCAAAATCACACTAGAACCAGTAGAAAATTTTCTAATCAAATACATAGAATTTCTGTTATACCAAACCTTTAACATTTTCGGGTGCTTTTGGAGACTTTTTTTGAGCTACTTTTGTTCTGCTATTAGATTTCTAGTCTGTTTTTTTTACTTTTTATGTTGTTATTTTGAACTTTCAAGGCTTTTTTTTGTTGTTAAATTTGAGTATTATTATGTTCTACCATTGTAAAATTTCAAGAATTTGTGTTTCCTTTTTAAACTTTTAAGACTTCTTCTTTGATGTCATTATTAACTTTTTGTTTGGTTGTTAACTTTAAAGACTTATATAGTGTTTCGAATGTTGTATTTGTTGTTTTGACCTCCATTTAAATCTTTTTGAACTATTAAATAAAAAAAAGAACATTAGCAATGCATCTTTTTATATGTTTTATACTTATTTTAACCAAAAGACCAAAGCATATAAATTTTGGTTAATTCAGTTAACCGACCGAATTAACTGAAATATTTTGGTTCGGTTAGTGTATTTGAAAAAAACTTCAGTTTGATTAACAGTTAAATATTTTTACATTCAGAGTAATCTGATTAATAGTAATTCATTTAGATATTAACCAAACCGACTATTTGAACACCCCTATCAGTGTGTTGTGTCTTTTAGAAGAAAAAAAAGTGTCACATTTCCTTGGTTTCTAATTGGTTTCTTCCAAAGATATTATTCAAAAGGAAGTTGGGTAAGGTAAAAAGGGAGATAGTTTGTAAATCCAACTCTGCTAGCGGACTTGCAATTTCTAATTTAGTTAGTAAAATTTCTTAGAGAAGCAGTGGTGGTTATATGTTGGGATAAAACCAAACTCGACGATATATCACAAAAGCATAATCGAGTTAGGATGTTAGAGGTGTACGGTGAAAGTTGAGTTGAACTTGAAAATGAGTTGAAAAGAAGGGTTAAGACAAAAGACAAAGAAAAAATAACGATAACAAGAAGACCAATTTGACTGCTAAGGTTTGTTTCTGTTTCAATTTCACTTTTAAAAATTTGTTGTTTAATGTTTAATTTAAATGTTTTTTCTTTATTATTTTTAAGTCATTATTGGCTTCTTACGTAAAAAAAATTTGCAGTCCATTGCTTTCATATATTAGGCCATCTTAATTATTTATATACTGGGGTGGGCTTTATTTATTATATATTATTTATTTTGGCTAATCGGTTAATTACTAATTTCGAACAGAATTAATTACTAACCGAACTTTTAAAAAATTATTAACTAATCTTCAATCAAACTAAATTCGATCATTGATCGATTAATCGAATTAGATCAATTTAGTCAATTAATTAGATCTTAACCGAACTATGAACACCCATACACAAGAATACACTTACACTTTTAATTTGAGAAATACCCTTGTGGCTAGATTCGATAAGAGAAACCAACAATTCTCCAGCATTCATTACAACTGTTTTTCAAACTAAAAAGGGTTAACTGAGTATTTTTCAAATTAAAATGAAATAAGGGTATTTTCTGCTTAAAAGGTAAGCAGGGAAAAACTAGGGTTTGTAGGTGCCTTGCTTTTTATGGAAAATTTTAATTTAATTTCTCTAAAAAAATAATAAAATTGTAAATTAATTTATGGTAACATAGCACTTTAATCTCTTTAATTATGATTTTTTATTTAATTCTTTAAAAAATAATAAATTTATAAATTAATACATGATAAAATTATATTTAATTTTTTAAAAAAAATTATTATTCACTTTTACCCTCCATAAATTTCTGACTTCCTAGTTATTGTTTTTTAAATGATTTATATTTGATGCATAAAAAAGTTATTATCAACTTATTAGAAATAATCTTAAAAAGAAAAACTTATAGAAATATACAATCATAACCCAATAAGCATTGGGAAGTTGACCCAATGAGCAGCCTGGTCCCTATCATTCGATACTACCCAATTTTATGCTGACATGGGTATTGCTTAGGTTTTTTTTTTTTTTTTTTGCTTAAACTACTAGTTCTTTCAAACCTCTAAAGTAGAGGATACTGAGTGCTTAAACAAATTTGAATACACCAATTTAAGTTTATTACAATAAAAATATTCAACTCAAGGATGAAAGAATAAAATATCAATAAAATTATAAAACTTGGTTGATCCAAGTTTAAAAAATTGTGTTAAAAAAAACTTACTGAATTATTAATTTGAGAGAAGTAAAAAATGTAAAATTCTCATTTAATTAAACTAGGATTGTTTAAACGATTATTCCATTAATAATCGAGCAAAACTATTATTAACGAAATTTTAAAACTCTTTGGTAGTTAAAGGTAAATTCATTAGTTAATTTAATGAATAGAAATATACAACACAAGAGAAAAGATAACAAACATTTGTCGTAGATGGTGAAGGATAAGCTTCATCAACACCATAAAGACTTTAGCCTCAACATCAATAGAACATTATGATACGTTTACAATTGACTTTGTATGACTCAAGCAATACATATTTGGAGTACTTGTAAGCACTTAATACGATAAGGAAATTAGCCCTGGATGGTCCAAAGTGACGAGCAAAAATTGACAAAAGAATCGAATATTCACCAAACTAGAGAGGATAACAACAAAATCATTCCTAAAATCACTTGTAAAACTAAGGTTACATGCATAAGCAAGACTAAAAAATGAGCTACAAGAGCAAACAAAAGCTTCTAAAACTGAAACTTATTAAACAACGGAAAAACAAACAAAAAGTATATAAAACTTAAGACAACACGGGTCTAAATCGACTCGTGAAATCATTTATTATTCTAAAATACTCTCAAAATAGAAAAAGGTTAAGAAGCCGACAAGAGCTACCCACTTTCCAATAAAAACTACTGATGGCCGGTAGAGTTTTAGTGAAAGACGGGCATCGTCATCCGTCCATCACAACTTGTGAAGACAATAAAGATATCCACAAAATAGATCTGCAAATTGAAAAGAGAGAAGACATGTCGAGTGAATGAAAAGAAGAACGAAAGAAAGGATTGGTGAAAAGGAGAAAAAGGTGGGCGATAGTTAGTTGCAGGCTGACACCGTCGTTAGATAAAATAAAGAATAAAAAGCAAACAACTTGAAGAAATAAGAGAAAAGTAAAACTCTTGAATTTAATTGATAAGAACTTTTAAGAAAAATATTCATCCAACCAAATTAATTTACCAAATTAATTTTGATTAGTTGAATATGTTTTGGACTAACCGAAATTTATAAAAATTTCAGTAATTTTTAATGCTCATATTTATACATCATCTTAAAATATCATAACAAACCAAAATATATAAAACACAAAATATCATTTAAACATATTAAAAATAAATAAAAGCATGAAACAACTCAAGGTAGCCCACTTGCAACATTTATAAGCTGTAAAGCTAAACGTCAAAGAGGGGGAGAATTGATTAGTGAACATAATAAATACTTAATATATTTAATATTTAGTATTTAATAATTTCAGTTAAATGATTAATTCGTTTAAACTAATCTTAACAAAATTGAATTAAACAATAACGAAATTTTAAAAATGATGTATCAATCATCAATTAATTAATAGAAAAAAGACATAATGATAAATTTAACTCTCAATCTTAGCCAACTAAAATCAATATATATGCAATTGCTTATGGTAAGACTCAAACTTGAGTACTCAAAACCCAAAGCCTCAGTATTTACCAACATTGTCAAGGCATCAACAACAAGCATAGGGGTGTGTAACTAGAGGGGAGCAAGCAAGGCCCCTAACCCCCCCTTAAAATGAAAAATTTGTGCTTCAGCCTCTCTAAAATCCAAAAATTTATAAATTAATATTGTAATACCCCTTACCCAGTCCAGTCACCCAACTGAGCTACGAGATGTTACTACTGTAATTGAAATTAAAATATTAAAATAATCATGCAAAAATCACTTGTAACTCAATCATGATCATATGATGTCATTCAAATAAAAATTGAGACTAAATTGAGCTTACGAAAGCTCTATTGATGACTCGGGCATGAATTAGGACCAATGTAACCTCCCCAATCCGATTTAGACATTATGGTCTAATTGTGAAGACTACATTAATCATCTGTGTGACTAGATGACCCTACCGTTTCTTTGTAAACCATAGTTACTCTTCTTTGAGAAAAAACATGGTTTGCTTTTGTGTTAATTTGAAAAACGTTCATTATTTAAGTCAACCCTCTTAATTCATTCTCTTAGTGATAGTATGGATTTAGAAAACATATTGCTCATCATTTCATTCAACAAAACTTTAAATACTTTTGTTGCAATGGAAAACTTAGTTTATGAAAAATTTTAGTTAAATTAAGTATCATGCATTTTCTAATTTCAAAACATGTATTTAAATCAAAACAATGAAATGAGTATGAATGCATAAAACCCCAAAACAAAGAAAAACCCAAATCACAGTCCAAAAACCAAATAAACCTTAATAAAATTTTAAGCAAAATAATATTTTAGTCCAAAGTCCATCGTATGTTTGCATGCTGAGTCTGATCCTAGTCTTGGGCATTACCTGAGATGTTTATAACTATGGTGTGAGTTAACTAGCTTAATGTGAGTATAAAAGGTAAGAACACTCAATTATTCAAACATATAGCAAACAACAAATTAATGCAACACAATATATATCACATAACATTATTTCGAGTATGTCATGACCATAATACAATGCAATATGAATCCCTACCTGTAATAGTCCGTTTTTGTCAAATCAATACAGTGGTTTCGGGACCACAAATCTGAGGTAAAAATAATTATTTTATGATTATTTTAATGTTTACATTATGATAGTGTGATTGTGTAAAAATTTCATTAAGAAATTTTATCGTTTGCTTGCTTAATTTGATAAAAAGGATTAAATCGCGTAAAGTGTAAAACTTGAGTTCTAATAGCTAAAGGTGTCTAATAGCTATGGAACCTTAAAGTGGAGGTTCTTATGTGGTAAATAGCCCATTAATATGTTAGTGGATGATAATGGCTTGGCAATTTTGAAATTTGTGATAAATTTTAAGGTTAATTTTGGTAATTAGTAATTAAAGTTAAATTAAATAAAACAAATGAAAATTTTCATTCATTCATCTTATCCAAACCGAAATTAGGGCATAAGGAAGCCATAAATCAAGCTTTAACATTTGGCCATATCTCTCGTTTTGTATGTAAGTGGTTTTTGTCCCGTTTTTAATAATTTCTATGTTTTTGGAGTCGTTGTAACTCAATCTAGCTAGCCCGGGGACTAATTTGTGAAAATTTTATAATTTTAGGGTTTTATCATTGATAAATAAATATGTATTTTGATGTTTGATGATAGAAAATGAATGGTTGTTTTTAGATAAACAACATTTGTTAAGTGATTTTTGATAAAATTTTCAATTAGGGATTAAATTAATAAATGTGATAAATTGTGTGGTAAACGTGTGAAATAATGAAAAATATGGGCTACTATGAGTATAAAGGAAATTCAGCTAGCATGGGTGTGGAATTAATTGCATGAATTTGTATTTTTATGAGCTAGGAACTAAATTGTAAAGATGTTAAACTATTAAGGGTAAAAGTGTAATTTTTCCATAATATGATTTTTGGGTTAAATTGAATAGAATGTATTTTGAATGAGTTAAATTTGATTATATAGATCAAGAAAAGCCTCGCTCGGATCAAGATAGGAGGAAAAATAAAGTTTTGGACTAGTCAATCTTATTACATCATTTTTGTGATCCAGGTAAGTTCATATGTTAATAAAAATTAATGCAATTGTGTTTTAAATGCTTTATAATTGTATTGTTGATGAATACAATCTTACAAAAATGTTCGACGAAGATTCGGTAATGTGAAATCTCGGTTGAACCTTAGGAATAGATAGGATACAAATGACATGTCATTAAGGGTTATTGTGTTTTGGGTGCTGGTCTGTACGTTCTACTGGTGGCTGAGTTATTTGGCATGTGTTACAGATCCTCCTCAACTTGTGTGAGCAGCACCGTGTAGTTTCATCTTGACAGTCAGCTTGTGTGAGCAGACCCGTTGATAGCTCGAGAGTGAGCATTGTAAGAGATATGAGATTGAGATGGCTTTGGCCTGGTATTGGTAGTTAGGGTGCGAGATTATCCGATATTATTCCAAATGGTTCAACGGGTATATTGAAGATATAAAAGGGTAAGAGGTGGATATGTATCAGTGCAGGTATGTACGTAAACCATATAAGAATTGAATCTATAAAGTTTGTAAGTTACATGATCTAGTATGTGAATGAACATGTATTCACCTTATGATTAAGTTAAATTGTATTGTTTTATGATAGATAACTTAATTTGTGAATGAATGGTAAGTTATATTTATTAACCATACGAGCTTACTAAGCTTTTTAGCTTACTCTGTTTACTTTTCCGTGTTTTATAGTGATTTCTAAGCTTGCTCGGATTGGGAGTTGTCGGAGATCACATCACACTATCCAACCGTCGTTTTGGTACTTTTGAACTTGTGTATTTGGTTATATGGCATGTATAGGTGTTGTAGTTAATATGGCTTATATGTTCGTAATGTATTTAGCTAATTGATTTGGCTTGTAAATGATAAATGTTTGGTTATGTGTATAGCCTTGTGATTTGGTTTATTTTGGTATATTTGGTTATGTATATATATATGTGCAAATGGCCTTTTGATATGTTGTGTTTAATTTCTATGAGAATGCTTGTTTTGAATTCGTATGTTAAGTACAAAATGATTGAATTTGAGATATGGTATGCATGTGGATTTAGGTAAAATAGTGCATAGTTGAAAGTGACCATTTAGGTAATTTTTAGATGTGAATTTGGTATGTTTTGAATTGGTAAAACATGATGTTATCAGCAATATGGTGGTTCGTATTGAAATAGCATGATTTAGGCTTAATTGAGATTGGTTTGAATGTCATTTGATGATATGGTCTTATGCTATTTGTCATGTTTAGGTGAATGTAATTTTGGGTGAGAAAGATGACTTGGATAATATCCTATTTTTGTCCACACGGGTAGAGTCACGGGTGTGTGTCTCAGCCGTGTGTGACACATGGTTAGGTGACAAGGCCGTGTGTCCCCTGATGTTTATTTAGAAACCAAGTCAATAGCTCTACAAGGCCTAGCACACAGGCATGTGACTTGGTCGTGTGCTATAAGTCAGTATACCCTACAGTTTCGGCACGGCTTAACGCATGGCTTGGCACATGGGCGTGTGAGGCCACTTTGAAGGGTACACAGGCTAGTCACACGGGCGTGTGGTTGGCCGTGTGACCCAAGTCAGAGAGTTACACGGGGTAGGACATGGGCTGGGACACGACCATGCGATTCCTTTTCAAATGTCCACACGGCGGGGCTACGCAGGCGTGTATCCCCTGTATTTTGAAAAATTTTCTATGTTTTCCAAAAATATCCTAAGTTATCAATTTAGTCCCGAATTACTTCTAATGCTTATTTTTGGCCTCGAGGGCTCGTGTTAGGAAATATATGATTGTATTTGTATGGTTTTTTAATTGATATGAGAATTGTAATTTGAATTGTATGATTGTTTATGAGATTAGTTCGGTAATGCTTCGTAACCCTATTCCGACGATGGATACGGGTTAGGAATGTTACACTACCCATCCATCTGCTACACACCACGAGTTCCTGGAACTCATCTACGAAACTCCAAACATTGTGAGCGGAGCTTAATATGGTTAAACCACTATTATAAGCAATGCAGTTATACTGCCAATCATTATGCGATATAATCATCATTCTCCTTGTTACTCTCGATGCAGTGCACTGACAACATTAATGCAGACTTAATTTATCGCCATTACTCCACAAAACTACTTTGTGGTCCACAATATCCCACCATATGCATATGCATTATGTCATACAAGATGCAAACAAGAACATGTTTCCATTAAAATCACATTTTAGAGGCATGATTTATACGTATTCATTATCATTCATTTCCAGACGATGATGACACTTATCAAGTGTCCCATTTCATAATCAATTTGATGACATTCTAACATGCCTCAGTTTCATAATCATTTCAAATCCAATTTAACATATTACAAGAGCAATTTTCCAATGCACGTATAGCAAGCTCTCAAATAGTACATTTCATGGCATTTCACTCAAGCATTCAATCGCTTTGTTCTTTTTAATATTAATACATGCTATGCATTCAACCAGCAATCATTTTATATTCAAATCATCCATTTCATTTCATACCAATGCCATTCATACAAATAGTCAGTCAACCATGCTAATATGCAAGCATGCCATTTAATTAGGGCCCGAAACGTATTTGATTCGGTCACCTTAAAATAACTTTTTTAGCCATTTAAATAAGGCCAACCAATAATCTTGAACATCAATTTAACCACTAAAAATATAATTTAAATACTCAAGTTTACAAGTTAGAACCCACACCTTAATTTCGCACAACTGCAACACTACTTGTGAAGTCTGCACTTCCTTCCCCAAACTTAAACGTACCAAATAAAAAATCTAGCATTGTAATGCCCCAAAAATTTAATTTTTTTGATTTTATGAATGTGTATCACAACTCTGTATCTGCTTCAGTGGTTAAGTGTTCTAGAAGTCCCAAGTTCAAGCCATGACTTGGGCAAATTTTGGTATTTTTCTGAATAAAGCCTTAACCTGGTTCTATAGGCTTATATTTAATTATTGGTAGAATTATATCAGAATAAGCTTGCTAGTCTGGTGGTTAAGTGAAGCGTTGGAGTGTTGGAGGTCCTAAGTTCAAATCCCTGCGAGGGAGTTTATTTTTGCTTGTTTGACCGAGAGTGTTTCAGTCAAACTAAAAGTCTGTAGTGGTTCAGTTGAGGAGTTAGTGGGGGAGTGTTTTAAGGGGTGTGGGAGTGTTGCTAAATTTCTGATTTTATTTTGCTATAATTCTTTTTGGTTTATCTCTCCTGACAAAAATCTCTGTGCCATTTTTAACATTTTAAAAATCTTCAAGTGTTTATTCTTTCACTTTTCTTCCCATCTTCCTATTCTGTTCTTTTTCGAACGGTTAGTGTTCCCTTTATTTGTGCATCGATTTAATTGATTGGGGAGAGGGGATTTTTTTCGGTTGATAAGTACTCTGTAAGTTGCATTTCTCTATGATAATCTCTTTGTTATCTCGAAAATTTAGGTGTAGTAAGTTTGTTTTTAAATTGTCGTATGTGGGATTAACTATTAGTGTTGTTGATCGGTTTAAGAAAAGACCAAGGGACTGTGGACTGCTGTAGTAGTGTGGAATTGTCGTGGACGTGCGAAGGTAAGGGTTTGAAGGGGTTCAAGGAGTTACTTTTTTCGATAGGGTTCGATTAAGTTTATCATTTTAAGCACCTAACTTGGGATTTATTTGATCAACTTTAGATTCTGGTGGTCTCGAGGGTGTTCCGGCATTGAAATAATATCAGGTGTATACCCGAAACTTTAAAAATGAGTCTCGGCAAAAAGCTAAAAAAACCTACTGTCGACGCCACACGGGCGTGTGGTAACCCGTGTGGCAGGCCGTGTGACTGAACAAGGGCATGCAAATGACGAGCCAGGCTGTGCGTGCATGACACGGGCTCGACCTATTAGACCATGTGGGCTACATGAGCGTGTGGGCCCGCACAGGTGAACCACATGGGCGTGTAAGATTTTTTGGCCAAGCCGTGTGATCTACACTGCCAAGGCCAATTTAGGCTGTGTGGGCCCACACTGGCAGGCCACATGGGCATGTGAGCCTATTTTTACGAAATGATCTGAAATGTTGCACGGGTCGCCCATGTTGACTGTGGACCTACCGTAGGGTCGATAAGCGCTACTTAGACCCCTCATTGAGTATATTGACTGTTTGGTTTCTGTATCAAGCATGAACTGAGATATCTGAACTGAGTGTTTGATCTGATAAATTGCATATTAGCATGTCATTTTTGTATGTTGCATTGAATCGGGGTTGGGATGATGTTATTGGGAGGAAGTATTCTGAAAGGCTCTTAAGCCTGATATATGGCAGCTCAGTTAAAATTATCTGATATGTGCCGCATTTCGGTACAGTATGATGTGTAGGGTTGGGTGGGTTGATTATATCCCCACATGGTGTATAGGGCTGGACGAAGATGGTGTGTAGAGGCTGGTGGGTAGGATTCTGATATTCTGATCTACATTTTGTATCTGAATGGGCCAAGGCCTGAATTGATTCTATGATGGGCTCCGGCCCCAAACTGTATTCTGATGTATGTTGGTATGCATGTTTTATCCGTGGGGATTACACACTGAGTTTGCAAAAACGCAACCTTTTCTATCTTATCTGTTCAGGTAATCTCCAACATTAGACTGATCGGAGCAGCGGAGGACTCAGCAGTGGCCACACGGTTTTCCACTTGGACTATTTTCTGTTTACTTATGATTTTATTTTTATTTGGGGAAAATTTGATATAATTAAGGCCATTACAGATTTTCGCTTAATTTGGGATTTTGTAATGTTTTACGGTTTTTACTATTAGTAGTAGGAAAACTTGGGTTTTAAAGAGGATTGAATGTTTTACGAAACTACCACGTATACAAAAATGGTTTCAAAAGCTTCTACAAAGTATAACATTTTGAAAATGGATAATGGTTGAAAACAAATGACACATTTTTGAAGATAGCATAAGACAATGAAAAGTGGTATATATGGGCAAATGGTCTTAACGTCATTGCGATTTCTAAAGCATTATTACATGACATCGCTAGATTCGGCTATAACATCTTGGTTGGGTTTGGGGAGTTACAAGCATTAATTGAGTTAGAATGCTGTCAAACCAGCCTTAAAACACCCTCTAATGCAAAACACCCTCTAACACTTTAACCAAACTAGTGTTACAAGGTCTTAATACAAATCCAAATCGGTTCAATAGCTTACACTAATTCGGTGCAAAACGAGAGTGCGGATGACAAACAACTCTACTGCTGGTTCAGAGCTTTTAAATCGGTGCCTAACAATAAAATATTGAAAAATGAATATCTAAACACTAACAAATAACCCCAATTTATCCTACCAATACATCTCTTAACCATAAAATCAATAGTACCCAATAACTCGTAAACAACCGCACTTACGTTTCTCGATTCGATAGATTTGAGTTACCGAACGATTAAGATCAAATTTTTATATAACATAGAAGATTAAAGTTCGATTATAATGATGTATTATGGACTAAAAAATTGTTGGAAATGGGTGTTAAAAGTAAGAAAAAACCAGTAGCCCCTAATGGTGGTTCTAAAAGCGACACACCATAAATATTGGCCACAAAGGGAACTATTTTGAAAAGCACGAAAAAGGTTTGTTTTAGGGTTGAAAATGATCTATTTTAGGATTAAAATAAGAGTAAAAAAAAGGTTGGAATTGGTATTTTAAATCGATATTAGGGCTCAAAACGGCAGCCAAAAAAAGATAAGCATTAGAGGCGACAACCACCACTAACAATGACGGTTTTGAGAGCTTAAAAAGTGAGTTTGAAGGCTGGAAATTTATCACTTAAATTAGTAAAAATTTTCAAAATTCTAGATCTAGAACAATGGGCCTTTAATAGAAAATTTGATAAGAAAAGCAAACAAAAAAGACATTTACTCAAGAGATAACAAATGGGAAGCAATGGTGATCTTTGTGACAACTATGGAGGCTTACTTTCGATTGGTAAAAGTTATAGATTAGAGGCTGGTAAATTTAAGGAAAAACTGCATCAATGGAGAGGAGGAAAACGTTCAAAAATCTACTGTCAATGAAGAAGGGATGGGCGACAGAAGAGGGGGTTTGATCGACATCACAATGAAAGAGAAAAGAAGAAAACTGAAAGAGGGAGAAAAGGGAAGAGGAAGGGATGGATATGGTTGAAAAAAAAAGAATGATTAGAGGCTAGAAAATAAGTGAAAAATGGCATTTATATCTAGGTTAACTAGGCATGGCGGCATAAAAATAGGGAAAGGAGAAAAATTAGCAAAATTAAGCTATTTTGCAATGGAAGGAATCGAACTCGAACACTTGAGCTAATTGCACTATCTTCTTATTTCCTAACCAATAAGCTAATGGCTCATTCTAAATACAATTTTACATTCTTTAAACAAAAAATTTGGGATGTTGCATGTAGTATCGAAAAGTTGATATTATATTGAATTGAATTGAACTATTTAAAATATATTGTTTGGAAGGTGTTTGAACATGTTTTATGTAGGTCTGGAAGTGTACAATGCACTAAAGGTGCAAATGGTTGGAAAGAGTGATTATGAACTTACTTGATATGTTTGTAAAATGTATATGAAGGATGTAATAACCCAAATTTGACCGGGCCTTAAAACCAAAAACTTAAAATAAATAAATAAATGTTTATTTATTTAAACAGTCCATATACAGAGGCCCAAAATCAGAACTACCCAACAGACCCATTTACACCTTACCCCTAATAAACCTATTAGCCTCTAAAACCCCTAACCCTATTACAAAACTTAAGTGGCCCAATTGGCCCAAACTTTTACACTGAGGCAGGAAACCCTAGGGTTTCTGCCTTTCCCTCCTAGCGCCGCAACATCTTCTAGAAGATTCGGGGAGCGTCTGTCCAGCTCTCGAATCAAAGCCATCAATGCGCTATCCAGAAGCCTGTCTCCCTCACGTCTGTCCAGCTCCTAAATCAAGGCCGGATCGACTCTGTTCCAACGACCTTTCGCTGTCGAGATTGTTGCTCCTACAGCAATCCTGGCCTTGGATTGTGCCACCATTGGCGCTCCAGCATTCATCACGCCAGTAAATCACTGAGAT
Source organism: Gossypium hirsutum (assembly GCF_007990345.1). Lineage (NCBI taxonomy): Eukaryota > Viridiplantae > Streptophyta > Magnoliopsida > Malvales > Malvaceae > Gossypium > Gossypium hirsutum. The sequence goes on from NC_053427.1 coordinate 82,656,155, forward strand.
CCTCGCGGTTAACTGCAAAAAAGGAAAGAAAACACAGCAGAAAAGGAAAATAGATAGGAGAAAAAGATATCAAAGATTTTTTTCTAAATGTAAACAGTTCATAAAGGGCTATAAAATCCTCTTCACAAATCTGTACAAAGGACCGGATTTGGAGAAAAAAAATACACTTACACATATTTATAAAGGAGAAGTTCAAGCATTTTCTTTCAAAAAGGTGATTCGAGTTTTTTTTATTCTGTTATTTATTCAACGAATATACAAATCGATCTTTAGCAAAGAATTGATAGTATTATGGAAAAGGAAGAGGTTACCTGCGATTTTCTTGAAAGAATGAGGGTTTTTTAACCCTCCGACCACCGAGTGTGGTGGCGCGTAAGCGCATGAGAAGACTGGGGACGGAGGTTCAGCAGAACCCCAAGGCCGGACGCCCAGATCCTTTTTCAGAGGATTTCTTTCCTTGTTTAAAAAAAACCTGACTAAAATGATTTTAAAAGCTAAAATCAGGGTTTATATAACCCTACCAAAACGGTGTCATTTTGCTTAATTCAATAAGCACTAAAACGGCACCGTATGATGCAGAGGATCTGCGTGTTGACCCGATACCCGGGGAGGATCCGCGTGTTTCCGTAAAGTGGGTTAATTTCTCAATTGGTCCTCTCGCAATTTTAATCTTTATAAGTTCATTTTTTTTAAATTCAGCCCTAATATTTTAATTTTATTTCAATTTGATCCTCACAGTGGATTTAAAATTGAGTTGGTGGAAACGGTGTGGTTTTGGGATTAGGGCTAAATTGCCCAGGGAGTCCTTTGAATTAAATACGCATTTCAATCAGGCCCAGAATTTTTATTATTTTGCAAATTAACCCCCAAATTTCTTAATTAAATTCAATTTTAATCCTTTTTATTTTATATTTTTTTAAAAAATATTAGTTACACAAAATAGTATATATTCTTCATTAGACTATTATTATCATTTTTTCAAAATTTTTGTTATTATATATTTTATTATATACATGTATATTTGTTCTGTTTTTTTATTATTTCCTTTTATATTTATTTTATTATATTTTATATGTTACATTATTATTATCATTATACATATTTCATATTACATTTCGTTATATTTATTTAAGTTTTTATTACATATATATATTATTGTTGTACATTATTAAATATTGTATTTTAATTATATATATTTTTCAAATTACTCACTTTTTTCTATTTCAACACGTATTATGTTTTTATATATTATTATATTTTATATCATCTATATATTAAGTGCTAGTTCATAATATTATTAAGTGTCGTTTGTTTGATATATATATATGTGTGTTACTACATTATTATTATTTTATTTATATATTGTCACAATTGTTTTAGTATATATATTTATATGTTTTTTAAATTAATTGTTACTTTGTATGTCCGTATATTTTGCTTATTTATCTTCAATATATGCTATGTATATCTCAATATGTATGTTGTTATGTAACTAAGATTTGTTATATTTATGTATATATCTAGTATAGGACCTTTATATTATTACTATTATACTATTTAAATGCATGCCTTAGCTATCTATTATTGTAATATGCTATCTTACATGTTATAATGTGTATATATGGCTCTTCATGCATTAATTAAAAATGAGTTTCAAAAGTTTTCAAATAAAAAAGGCAATGCTTGGTATTTGGAAGCTTCGAGAAAAGTGGTGCCCTAACTTATGGGTTGCAACTTTTCTCGTTGAGTTCGAATAGTCAAGCACCCTTCTAAGTTTTTAAGGTTTTCAAAATATGAGCAACTGTCTTGGAATTTCAAAGCGTTCTGTCCTAACTTACTGGATATGGCGTTTTATTGTTTCGAGATAGGAATTTTCAAAAAAGGCTAGCTTAGCTTCGAATGTCTTAAAAATATTGCATCCTAACTTACTGGATGTGATATTTTGATTCATTTGATACAAGTGAACTCTAATCAAAATATTCTAAAGGGGATTGCATCTTAAAACTTTCAAATTTCCGACATTAAAGACATTTTGATAATCAATTAGGTACCAATTTTTGGGCATTACGAGGGTGTTAACCCTTCCTCGTACGTAACTGGCTCGTGAACTCGTTTTTTGATTTCGTAGACTGAAACTAATGGTTTTTTAAACAAAAGGTTTTAAAAGGTGATCCAATCACACCTAAAAAAATTGATGGCGACTCCTGTTTTCGTTTTTCAAAGTCAAACCCCATTTTATTTCAAACTCGATTTAAAAAAGGTTTCGACAGCTTGGCGACTCTGCTGGGGACTAATAGGAGAGTCAAGCCGTGTAATTGATTATCTCTTGTCTTAATGTCGGAAATTAAAAAATTTTAAAATTTAATCCTCTTTGCATTACATGTGTTTGTATTATTGCATGTGTTGCTATATTCTGATACGCATTGCATTTGCATGACCGTTGTGGTCACACCCTTAAGTGGGAGTGAGAAGCTACGCCTTGGTGAGGTTTTCGCCTTTGTGTAGGATAGTGGATCACTTTCGGGATACATCCGTACTTATGGTTTCGTGAGATTTTCATCTCCGTGTAGCCATAGGGAAATGTATTCCCCTGAACTGAACTCGTTTCAAATGAGCCTATAATGGGTGAGAATCGAGGAATCTGCTGGTTCGGGTACCTCAAACTTTAGAACCAACCTCATATAGAAAAACAGTAAGAGCCCAACTTAGTTAGAGTTAAACTTTAGATATTACCCTTATAAATTATCGTTGAGATTTATTGATATCATGTGATACTGACTATTTCTTTTCTTTTGTTTGCATGTCATTTTGCATTTACAAAGGTATCGATTCACGGTCAATTTTTAAGTTAAGAAGTTTTATTATGGAGAACAGACTTCTTATAGAGTGGAGGGTAACGCCGATGGTCATAGATGGTCAGAGCAAACTCAGCTAGAAAAGGGAGACAGTATAACAATGGGATATGTGTCAGAGCTGTCATATTATACTCGTATTAGTGTCACACAGAATAATCTCCTAGAGCTTAAGGAAATTTGGGATCAGTGAGGCAATGAGACCAAGCAGTTATTCTACGATAATTACGGTGATTTACCTTACTTGCTCGATATTCAGGTAGATGAGCACTTGTTTCGAGCCCTTGCTCAGTTTTGGAACCCGGCGTACAGTTGTTTCACTTTTGGGGAAGTAGACTTGGTACCTACCGTGGAGGAGTACACTGCCTTACTTCGTTGTCCCAGGTTTCAGAGTGATAGGATCTATTCTCGAGCTGCTTGTGTCCCTACCTTTTTGGAAGAAATTAATGACCATTACAGGGATGAGCGAGCAGTGGATCACGGCCAGAATTAAAGAGAAGGGTGAGTGCAAGTGCATTTCGTGGGATGCTTTGAAAGATCTGATTTTTACACACCCCGATGAGACGAAGAAGGTAGACATTTTTGCCTTAAGTTTGTATAGACTGATGGTTTTCCCTAGGGATTTGGGATATGTGGACGAGGCAACCACGAATCTTTTTCATCGACTCAGCAAAAAGGTCACTTCCATTCCTGCGATTTTGGCGGAGACATTCCGGTCCTTAGGTGCATGTAGGAGGGCTGGTGCAGGCAGGTTTATAGGGTGTGCTCAGTTATTTTTGGCTTGGTTCTACAGTAACTTCCGAGTGATTGATGGGATTGTTTGTTGGGTTTTCTTTGAGAACTACTCCCTGTTGAAAGATATAGTAGCCTCATCTAGGAAAGTGGATGTGCTGGAAGAGAATTGGATAGCATTACTTCGGAATCTTCAATCGAAGGATGTTGAGTGGAGAGCTCCATGGATGGTTCCTGGTGAGATACTTTATCGATGCGGCAGCTTTGATTGGGTTCCCCTGTTGGGAATTTGGGTTGCCATTGGTTATGCCCCTTTGCTCATGCTGAGGCAGCATGGATTGAGACAGTTCATACCAGCGACTCATGGGTTGGCTCAAAGTGAGTTTGAGGAGCCGATTACAAGAGGAAGGTTAGCGAGGTTTCTAGTGCTTGGAACAAGACTTGTCGGTTGAAGAGAGTGGCTATTAATCCTGCTACGACCCTGGAATATGTCGAGTGGAGGAGTAAAAGGATTAACGATAATGTCTATATGACAAAAGTGGAGAAAGCTCAACCAATGGAGGAATATTTGCAAGTGATACCCTCGGAGCTTGATATCATAAAGCGAGAATTTAAGAGAAAGAATTTGGAACTGGAAAAGAAGATAGAAAAGCTTGAGGAGGAGAAGATGTACCTGAGTCTAGATGTTGACCTGCAAAAGAAGAAGGTTGAAAAAGTTAGGAAGGAAAAAAAGAAGGTTGAGAAAGACTGAGATGATTTAAAAGAGGAGTATAGAAGACACAAGTATCTTTAAAGCAAGTAGGGTTAGGAAGGTCTTCAGAACAGTGGCAGAAAGAAGTTCAAGAGGAAAAAGCTAGAGCCGAGTATTGGGAGAGGAAGTTCCAAGAGATACGGTCGCAGAATTTGGCATTAGAGAAAGAGAATAAAGGGTTGAAGCCTAAGGTAATTGAGCTTGGAAGATCCCTTCGTTGGCATTGAAACCATGATCCTACGGTTGAGTTAAAGGAGCTAAAAAGTAAGGTTGAAGATTTGGAAGTGGCATTGCATGATGGTAAACTTCAGATTGAGCAGCTCGAGGTGTAAGAAGATTGTATAAAAGGAGAGCTCCATCAAGTTAAAGGTCAGGTCAGAGATAGGGATTACATTATTGGGGAGGCTATAGCCCAGATCCGAGAGATTGTTGAATATGTTCGAGACTTAGCAGTACGAGCTGACACGTTGAGTATGATGTATGGGTTAGCGTCTGATAAAGGTCGAGAGTTAGCCCTTTTATTAAATAAAGTTAGAACTTTGGGCATTAGGGCAAAGGCGTATATGTAATCCATTTATATGTAAAGATATTCTTTTTCTAAATAAAGCTTTCTAAATGAGATTGAATCGAGATCGATGCCTTTTTGCATTCATGCATTTGCATTACATCACATCATATGCATTCAAAGTTATAGAAAGACCCTAATTAGTTAAAGTTTACTTCCAAAAAGAGTGGTAGAAAAGAAAATATAGAAATCACACATCCTTATGGCACTTGCACTAAAACTAAGAGTATACATCAAAGGTTCGAACAATTGCAAAAGGATATGCAAGACTAATTGCAAGAGCAGTTGGCCAAAATGCAGAATGACATGAGGGAGCAAATGCTAGAGGCTTAGAGGAATATGATGGCTGAAATGGCTCAGCTGCTAAAGGCCACTAATAAAGGGAAAGCCTCTGTGGCTATCACTAATGAGGAAGGTGAGGATCATCCTTCGAGTTTTACTCCGCCTCATGTGCCACTGCAAATCGAGGCACCTCCTAGAAGGCCAGCTGTTACTGTAAGGCCTCAACATGGGCCGGTTGATGCTGGAATCCCCGTGAATTTCCTATCTGGGTCGAGAAATAATTTGGGCGATAGCCTGATCAACCTTATCACTCCTGATCTGGATATGATGGAGAGGGAAAGAATGGCAACCAAATCCTCAAAACAGTTGGAGGATTGTTGCAAGTGGTTGGAGGAGAAGTTTAGGGTTTTGGAAGGCGCTGGCAATCATCATATTGATGCCAAAGACTTAAGTTTGGTCCCAGACTTGGTGCTTCCTCACAAATTTAAGATGTCGGAGTTTGAAAAGTACAACGGGACTACTTGTCTAGAGGCACACATAACAATGTTTTGTAGGAGAATGACTGGGTACGTGAACAATGATCAACTATTGATCCATTGTTTTCAAGACAGCTTAGTAGGAGCAGCGACTAGGTGGTACAATCAGTTGAGCCTTCATGCAACAGTACAGCCATGTGACTGATATGACGCCAGACAGGATCACGCTTCAAAACATGGAGAAAAAGCCTAATAAAAGTTTTAGGCAATACGCACAACGATGGAGGGAAGTGGCAATGCAAGTACAACCACCACTGTTAAAAAATGAGACCACCATGTTGTTTATCAACATTTTGAAAGCACCGTTCATCATTCACATGATCGGAAGCACCACGAAAAGTTTCGCAGATATAGTTATGGCAGGAGAGATGATTGAGAACGCCATAAGGGGTGGTAAAATTGAGGGGGAAACGGCTAAAAGATCGGCCCCAAGGAGAAAGGACAACGAGGTGAATAACATGAATAGTTTCAACTCGAGGGCAATCGCAGTTGGTCAACCCAAAGCAGCCGCGGTCGAGCAACAAAGTATTCAAAGACAGGAATCGGGCACAAGACAGAATTCAGAAAGGATGAAATTCACGCCTATCCCTGTGATGTATCGTGAGCTTTATCAAAGCTTATACGATGCACATGCTATTGCTCCATTTCACTTGAAACCGCTACAGCCACCGTACCCCAAATGGTATGATGCAAATGCTAAATGCGAATATCATGCGGGAATACCGAGGCATTCGATTGAAAATTGCACCGGATTCAAGAAGGCCGTGGAGAAGCTTATCAAGATGGGGGTTGTGAAATTCGACAGTACCCCTAATGCTGAAAATCTGTTACCAGATCATGGCAATCAAGGAGTGAATGCCATTGATGAAACTAGGGAAGGAAGAATCAAGGAAGATGTTGCTAAGGTGAAGACACCCATGAAAGTAATATGGGAGGAGATGGTGAAGAGACGTATGTTGACCTTTGGAAAAGGTAGAGAAAGAATGGGGAACTATTGTGAATTCCATGGAGAGGTGGGTCATATGATCCAAAATTGTGAAGAGTTCAAGGCCATGGTGCAAGGCTTTATGGTTAACAAAGAGTTACAGATTTTTTAGGGTAGTTCTTGCAAAAGACAAATATGTGTGCTGGAAAATGAACGACAAGAAACTAGCCGACCAAGAATTATTATTTCCTTACCGGGGAATAATGAAATGGGGGCACAAATCGGGCCCAAGGTCGTCATCCATAAACCCACTCCTTTCCCTTACAAGGATGACAAGAGGGTGCCATGGAGCTGTGACTGTAGTGTAACAGTACCTAAGGGGGAGAGTATAGCCAGTGCGTCTAGGGGCGTGCGAAATGAAGGTTCCCATACACGAAGTGGGAAGCGTTATGATGAGGGGGCATCAGAGTGGAGCCCACGAAAACAAAGGATGTTGACGTTGAGAAGAGGAAAGAGGTTGAAGTGCCTGTCAAGGAGCCGGTAAAGGAGGAAGAGGCTAAGGAGTTTCTAAAGTTCCTTAAGCATAGCGAATATAGTGTGGTCAAGCAGTTGCGTAGGCAGCCAGCGCGTATATCAGTATTAGCCCTACTTCTGAGTTCTGAGGTGCATCAGGATGCATTTTTGAAGGTACTTAACGAAACATATGTCACCCACGACTTATGCATTAACAAGTTGGACCGGTTGGTGAATAACATCAGTGCTGACAATTTCATCTACTTCAATGATGATGAAATTCCACCTGGGGGCATAGGGTCAACCAAGGCCTTGCACATCACTACTCGGTGCAAGGGATACACGCTTTCAAATGTACTCGTTGATAACGGGTCGGCTTTGAACGTCCTTCCATTATCCAAATTGAACAGATTACCCATTGACAGTTCGCATATGAAAACATGTCACAATGTGGTAAGAGCCTTCGATGGAACCGAAAGGAAAGTGATGGGACGAATTGACATCACTTTGGAAATTGGGCCAAATACAATGAAATTGATTTCTTGGTGATGGATATCAAGCCCTCCTATAATTGTTTATTGGGGAGACCGTGGATACACTTGGCAGGAGTGGTGCCCTCCTCATTGCACCAAAAACTGAAGTTAGTGACAGATGGACGGTTAATAACCATCAATGCGGAGGAGGACATTATAGCAGCAGTCACTAGCAAGGCCTCTTATGTCGAGGCGAATGAAGAGGCTATTGAGTGTTCTTTCCGCTCTTTAGAAATCATCAATGCAACCTTCATTTTGGAAGGAAGTAAGGTGCCAGTACCCAAAATGTCTAGAGCCACAAGGATGGCCCTGCAAATGATGATGGGGAAGGGAGCACTGCTAGAAAAAAGACTAGGAAGACAGTTGCAAGAAAAGGTTCAAATCCCAAAACTGATTGAGAAGAAAGATCGCTTTGGTTTGGGCTTCAAGCCAGACCATAAGCATAAGAGGCAAGAGATTGAGAAGTGCCAAGCGAGAAGAAAGGCGCGTTTGAACGGAGGAGAAGTGGAGTGGGAACCGATGACATTCCCACCTATATCTAAATCCTTTAAGACAGGAGGGTTACTAGTAGAAGAAAGTCATTTAATGCTGTACACAATGAGGGATTGGAGCAAGGAAGCCTCGAGGGCATTCACTCTTACGAACCGGGGAGCTCTCTGAACAATTGGACTGCGGAGGACCTTCCTGTAGTCTTTAGGAATTTTTTAGAGTAATTCTTGAAACATGCTTGTTACTCTAGGGCCTAGGAGTAGTAAGATTACGTTTGTGAAAAAGGCTTGTGATCATCTATTATTATTTTAATAAAACATTGTAGACACTCAATTTTGCCCGGCCCATTTCAGTATTTAAAATAATAAACCCCAAAAAAAAAGAAGTCCAAGTTCAGTCCAGAATTACAAATATAATTTGGCCCGATCGGAATGGCCCATTACTTGAAAAGATTTAAGGTCCATATACAAGCTTGACTCATATGGAAATATAATCTTCAATGATATGCAATCTTAGATGTGATATGCAATCTTAGATGTGATATGCAATCTTAGACATGATACAATCTTAGATATGATTGCAATCTTAGATATGATACAATCTTAGATATAATTGCAATCTTAGATATGATACAATCTTAGAAATGATTGCAATCTTAGATATGATATACAATCTTAGAAGATATGATTTTGTAATCTTGGAGATTTAATTTGTAGATATCCTTTAATCTTAACCGTTGATGTAATTGATCTGTACCGTTGGATTTGGGGAGACTCAACTATAAATAGAGGCCTCTCCCTTCATTGTAAAGGGACTGGAGTTTTGGGAAGCAATAAGAATTCTTGAGAGCATTCACTCAAATTTCTCTCCCTCTTGCGTTCTTACTCTCTGTGGTTTGTTCTTATTTTATTCTTCGTCTATCTTAGTTTTTCAACCCTTTTTTTATTTTAATTTCTTCATTTTTCAAATATGTATATTTTTTTCCTATCTTTTATACATTTGATTATGTATTTTATATATCATAATATTTAACCTTTTTATATAGTTTATTTTCAAATATATATTTTCTATGCATGTATATATATTATATAATCATTTCATTATAAATATAAATTCTTTTACATATTTGATATTTTATACATTATTTTTCTAAACCAATATATTTTATATTTTTATATAATTATTATTCTTATAAATATATTTTTATTATATATTATATTTTAAATTTATTATTAAATATTACATTTCTTTTATATGCTCATTCTATTTATCAATTGTTTATATTATACATATATTTTTAAAACTTATGTTTTTTAATTATTATACAATATTTGTTTTTACTTTAGAATTAATGTATTATTGTTATGTTATGTATTTCATATGTTATGTAATATCTTAGACTTTTATAATTTACTTTCAAATGCATATTTTTATATATGTACATTGATATATTGTATTATATGCATCATTTCATTTATTAATCCATTCATGTGTACATTAAATTATTGGATTGTATATTTTATATTTTATGTAGATTCTATTTATCCATTTGCTATGCATGTCATCTATTTTTACTCATACATATTTTACACATTAATATTTACCATGTTTTTTTATATTATTTAATGTTTTATTTATGATATATTGTATATAATTAGTGCATTTATTATGCTTTCTTTTGGGTATATACCTATTTGCTTAGCATGATTATTTTTATTATTCTATTTTACCCTCTATATAGTGATTGCATTTATATAAAGTGTTATAATACTTTGTAATATACGCTATTTGAATATCTATGTTTCGTAATATAGAATTGTCACTCTAAAAGGTCATTTAAAACAATATTTAAAAGTTTTATAAAAATAAAAAAGGTAATGCTTAGTATTTGAAATCTTCGAGAAAAGTAGTGCCCTAACTTATTGGGTTGCAACTTTTCTCGTTGAGTTCGAATAGTCAAGTACCCTTCTAAGTTTTTAAGATTTTCAAAATATGAGCAACTGTCTTGGAATTTCAAAGCGTTGTGTCCTAACTTATTGGATGTGGCAATTTGTCGTTTCGAGATAGGGATTTCCAAAAGGTTAACTTAGTGTCAATGTTTTGATACGAGTGAACCCAAATTTTCAAAATCAAAGTATTTTAAAGAGGATTACATATTAAAATTTTTTAAATTTCTGACATTAAAGACATTTGATAATCAATTAGGTACCAATTTTTGGGCGTTACGAGGGTGTTAATCCTTCCTCGTACATAACCGACTCCCGAACCCGTTCTTTTATTTCGTGGACCAAAACTAATGATTTTAAAACAAAATGTTTTAAAGGTGATCCAATCACACCTAAAAAGATTGGTGGCGACTCCCATTTTCATTTTTTAAAATCGATTCTCATTTTCCAAAACTCGATTTAAAAATGGTCTCGACAAACATAACTTTATTATCAATTTGGACGAATATGGTTTCTTTTTATCAATAAATATTTCGTTAAACTTTTGCAATTCTCATTTTTTTCATTCATAGCACATAAACGATCATTCTTAGATTCATTCATTCTTTGTATATTCTTTCATACCCCCACAGACCCCTAGATATCAATGATATGAGCACTGATACCGCAAGTCCTGATTTCTCTTGCGAGCAAGACATGTGTTTAGAGGAATCTCAGGATTTTGAAGATGTTCAAGATTGTGATGTGTCTCCTGATCTGTTAAGAATGGTAAAACAGGAGGAAAAATGAATTATGCCGCATGAGAAAGAGGCAATAGAAAATGTAGCCCTAGAGGAAGGGAAGGAGTTGAAAATTGGAACACTGATTACCGAGGACACAAGGCATGGTCTGTTGAGTTGCTTCGAGAGTTTAAGGATATCTTCGCATGGTCATATCAGGATATGCCCGGGTTGAGTACCGACATTGTAGTACATCGTCTTCCGATAATACAAGATTGCAAACCAGTCCAACAGAAGTTGCGGAGAATGCGACTAGACATTGTTCTAAAAATAAAAGATGAGGTTAAGAAGCAGTTCGATGCAGGATTCTTACAAGAGGTCAAGTACTCCGAATGGGTAGCTAATATTGTGCCGGTCCCTAAGAAGGACGGGAAGGTACGAATGTGCGTTGATTAAAGAGATCTGAATAAAGCTAGCCCAAAAGACAACTTTCCTTTGCCGCACATCGACACTTTGGTAGACAACACGGCGGGACATTCATTGTTTTCCTTTATGGATGGTTTGTCGGGGTACAATCAGATAAAGATGCATCTAGAGGACATGGATAAAACCACCTTCATAACCTTGATGGGGCACCTTTTGCTACAAAGTAATGCCGTTTGGACTGAAGAATGCAGAGGCAACCTACCAGCGGGCCATGGTGAACTTGTTCCACGACATGATGCATAGGGACATTGAAGTATATGTTGATGACATGATTGCTAAGTCCCAAACAGAGAAAGAGCATATTAAAGTTTTGAGAAGACTATTCTTGAGGTTGAGGAAGTTTCAATTAAGGCTCAATCCGGCAAAGTGCACCTTCGGAGTTAGATCAGGAAAGCTATTGGGTTTCATAGTCAGTGAAAAGGGAATAGAAGTTGATTCAAACAAAGTCAGAGCAATACGAGAATTGCCTCCACCACAAACTCAAAAAGAAGTTTGAGGATTCCTAGGAAGGTTGAATTACATCGCTCGGCTCATTTCACAACTAACTGAGAAATGTGATCCTATCTTTCGCCTCCTCAGAAAGTACAATCAAGGTACTTGGGATGAGGAATGCCAGAATGCTTTTGAAAAGGTCAAGCAGTATTTGTTGAATGCTCCGGTATTATCTCCACCTAGCCCAGATAAACCGTTAATACAGTACTTGCCAGTGTTCAGTAATTCTATGGGATGTGTGCTTGGTCAGCATGACGAGTCAGGGAAAAATGAGAAGACAATTTATTATCTCAGTAAGAAATTCACTGACTGTGAAATGAGATATCCACCAATTGAAAAGTTGTGTTGTGCGCTGATTTGGACAACTCGGAGATGAAGACAGTAAATGCTATACCATACACTTGGCTCATCTCAAAGCTTGATCCATTGAAATACATGATGGAGTCAACGGCTCTAAATGGGAGAATGGCGAGATGGCAAATTTTTCTTTCAAAGTTTGATATAGTCTACATAAGTCAGAAGGCTATAAAAGGAAGTGCGATAGCAGACTTCTTGGTCAGTAGGGCTCTAGAGGATTATAAGCCATTGAACTTTGATTTTCCAAATGAGGAGTTAATGTGTATAGCAACAATCGAAGATTCTCCTTGGAAGCTAAATTTTGATGGGGCTTCTAATGTAGTCGGAAATGGAATTGGGGCAGTCTTGGTATCTCCGAATGGCGATCATTACCCGTTCACATGCAAGTTGGACTTTGATTGCATGAATAATATGGCTGAGTATGAAGCATGCATCATGGGACTTCAAGCAGCTATAGAGCGAGGTATAAAAACCCTAGAAGTATATGGAGATTCTGTGTTGGTAATTTATCAGCTTAGAGGTGAATGGGAGACAAGGGATCCTAAATTGATCAATTATCGAAAGGTAGTTTTGGGGTTACTTAAGGAGTTCGATGACATCACCTTCAATTATCTCCCACGAGACGAAAATCAGATGGTAGATGCTTTAGCAACCTTGGTCTCAATGATTAAGGCGAATAAAGAGGAAGAGATGAGAACAATTCAAATGAGTGTCTACGAGGCTCCAGCTCATTGTTGTAACATTGAGAAGGAAGAAAAGGACGATAACCCTTGGTATCAGGATATATTACGATATGTGAGAGATCGTAAATACCCTGAACAAGCCAATGAAAATGACAAACGAACTTTGAGAAGGTTAGCTTGCGACTATGTCTAGGACGGGGATATCCTGTACAAGAGAAGGAAAGACCAAGTACTTTTGAGATGTGTCAATGCTGTGGAAGCTAAGCTAATTTTAGAAGAAGTTCATGAAGGTGTATGTGGCATGCATGCAAATGGATTCACGATGGCAAGGCAAATCATGAGGTTTGGCTATTATTGGGCCACTATGGAAGGGGACTGTATTAACTATACCAAGAAATGCCATAAGTGTCAAATTCATGGGGACAAAATCCATATACCACCTTCACCTTTGCATGTTATGACTTCTCTATGGCCCTTCTCCATGTGGGGCATGGATGTCATTGGACCAATATCACCGAAAGCTTCGAATGGACATCAGTTTATCTTTGTGGTAATTGACTACTTTACAAAATGGGTAGAGGCCTCTTCTTATGCGAATGTTACTAACCCAGCTGTGAGTCGGTTCTTGAAGAAGGAGATCATTTGTCGATATGGAATGCCTGAGAAGATCATATCTGACAATACATTGAACTTGAACAACAAAACGATAGCAGAGGTTTACGACTAGTTCAAGATCAAGCATCACAATTCTTCTCCCTATCGTCCAAAAATGAATGGGGCCTAGAGGCCGCCAACAAGAACATTAAGAAAATAGTGGGGAAGATGACTGAGACTTATAGAGATTGGCATGAGAAGTTACCGTTTGCACTCCTGGCCTATCGAACATCTGTCAGAACCTCTATTGGGGCAACCCCATTCTCGTTAGTTTATGGGATGAAAGCAGTGTTACCTATTGAAGTAGAAATACCTTCTCTTCGAATTTTGATGGAGATAAGGTTAGATGAAGCTGAATGGGTTCAATCCCGATATGACCAGTTGAACTTGATTGAGGAAAAGAGGCTAAGAGCCATTCGACATGGTCAGATGTATCAGAAGCGAATAATGCGAGCTTATGATAAGAAAGTTTGACCAAGAGAGTTCCACGAGGGAGACCTTGTACTGAAAAAGATCATTCCTATTCAAAAAGACTTTAGGGGGAAATGGATGCTGAATTGGGAGGGTTCGTATGTCGTGAAGAAAGCTTTCTCTGGCGGTGCATTGATCTTAACGGAAATGGATGGGAAAAGTTTACCCAACCTAGTGAACTCAGACTCAGTTAAAAAATACTTTGTCTAAAGGAGAAGAGAATCCAATGTGAAAACCCACAAAGGCTGCTTTGAGGTTTCGAAAATCAAAAAAAGAAAAAAAACAAATAGAAAATCAAAAGAAAAAACAAAAAAAACAAGAAAAAAAGAAAAAAGGAAAAAAGAGAGAAGAGGAAAAAAGAGAAAAATGGAGAGGCCAAGGTGAAAACCCGCAAAAGGCGCCTTGTGACCAAAAGGGTTTTGAGTTGAAAACCCGAAAGGGCGACTCAACTTTTGAAGCATCCGGTACTCTTACTCAAACGAAGAACGAAGAACGTTGCATACTAGGGCATCGACAGAGTACTTTGAATCTTCTAAACACATGCCTTCATAAAGTTGATGTATAAGCGCTCAAGCGGCGATATCTAGGGCATCTAATTTTTGGCCTGTTTGCTATCTTTAGATTTTTTTTTCTCAAAGATAGGCTTTCAGATTAATTTCCTTTGTATCTTTTTTGATAATTCATTCAAATCCAATTATTCTTAGAGATTTATTTATCTTCCATTATTCTTTAAGTATGTTGCATTGAAATAATGATAGATGAACTAAATATGTTCATAAACGAAGTTTTGTGCATTACTCTGGAATTTCTATATAATACAAGAAACTAAAACAAGACAATTGTTCGAGAAATTCACATAAGTAAAGGATGAAGGAACTCGAGAAATTTCTTTCTTCCAGCCCAAAAGGAAAATGGACAAAACCAACGATTCAATTCTAAGGAAAGATTATCTTACAGACATCCTCAGTGGATCGTAGCATTTGAGGAAGGGTACAGGCCTACAGGCTGAGCAAGAATAATACTTTGAGAAAAGAAAAGACAAATGAAGGAATGAGTGGTGACGTCTAGGATAGGGGTCATGTTCATAACATGTTTAATTAGGAACATTCGACTCACTTCGATCATAGCATCATAATCATCAGGCATAATCATGCTACAGGTTATTAAAGACGACGCGCCTTAATCCCCTAAGCAGTAGGGTAATAGGCCGCAGCATAGCAGATCTGGCTGAAGCAAGATCCAAGATGGTTTGGCATCCTTGTGCTTACAAGGAACAAATTGAAGACATAGCTGATTTAGCTTTCACGTGCTTACGATGAAGCAAATCTAAGATGATTTGGCATCTCTGTATTGTCAGAGAACAAATCGAAGTTTGGCGTCTCCATATTTGACGAAGAGCAGACACATAGCAAATCTGGCCCTCAGATGTTTATACTGAAGCAGATCCAAGATGATTTGGCATCCTTATGTTTACAAGGAACAAATCAAAATCATAGTTAATTTAGCTTTCTCGTGCTTACGCTGAGGCAAGTCTAAGATGATTTGGCATCTCTGTATTGTCAGAGAACAAATCGAAGTTTGGCATCTCCATATTCGACGGAGAGCAGACACATAGCAGATCTAACCTTTAGATGATTAGACTGAAACATATCCAAGATGGTTTGGTATCCTTGTGCTTACAAGGAGCAAATCGAAGACATAGCTGATTTGGTTTTTGCGTGTTTATGCTGAAGCAAATCTAAGATGATTTGGCATCTCTGGATTGTCAAAGAACAAATCAAAGAAGAAGATTTGGCGTCTCTGTGTTTGGCGGAGAGCAGATCGAAGATATCAACATGACAGTCATAAGTTTACAAGAAGCAGATTCAAGACCATGATTTGATAAGATCGGTCAAATTTGGTCTTTCTAAATCTTTGCTCGATTCCCGTCACACAGCAATGAACAAAGAGGGGCAGCTGTAATAGCCCAAATTTGACCGGGCCTTAAAACCAAAAACTTAAAATAAATAAATAAATGTTTATTTATTTAAACAGTCCATATACAGAGGCCCAAAATCAGAACTACCCAACAGACCCATTTACACCTTACCCCTAATAAACCTATTAGCCCCTAAAACCCCTAACTCGATTACAAAACTTAAGTGGCCCAATTGGCCCAAACTTTTACACTGAGGCAGGAAATCCTAGGGTTTCTGCCTTTCCCTCCTAGCGTTGCAACATCTTCTAGAAGATTCGGGGAGCGTCTGTCCAGCTCCCGAATCAAGGCCATCAATGCGCTGTCCAGAAGCCTGTCTCCCTCACGTCTGTCCAGCTCCTGAATCAAGGCCGGATCGACTCTGTTCCAGCGACCTTTTGCTACCGAGATTGTTGCTCCTACAGCAATCCTGGCCTTGGATTGTGCCACCATTGGCGCTCCAGCATTCATCACGCCAGTGAATCACCGAGATCCTCGCAGTTACCTGCAAAAAAGGAAAGAAAACACAGCAGAAAAGGAAAATAGATAGGAGAAAAAGAAATCCAAGATTTCTTTCTAAATGTAAACAGTTCATAAAGGGCTATAAAAGCCTCTTCACAAATCTGTACAAAGGACCGGATTTGTAGAAAAAAAATACACTTACACATATTTATAAAGGAGAAGTTCAAGCATTTTCTTTCAAAAAGGTGATTCGAGTTTTTTTTATTATTCTGTTATTTATTCAACGAATATGCAAATTGATCTTTAGCAAAGAATTGATAGTATTATGGAAAAGGAAGAGGTTACCTGCGATTTTCTTGAAAGAATGAGGGTTTTTTAACCCTCCGACCACCGAGTGTGGTGGCGCGTGAGCGCGTGAGAAGACTGGGGACGGAGGTTCGGCAGAACCCCAAGGCCGGACGCCCAGATCCTCTTTCAGAGGATTTCTTTCCTTTTTTTAAAAAAACCTGACTAAAATGATTTTAAAAGCTAAAATCGGGGTTTATATAACCCTACCAAAACGGTGTCATTTTGCTTAATTCAATAAGCACTAAAACGGCACCGTATCATGCAGAGGATCCGCGTGTTGACCCGATTACCCGGGGAGGATCCGCGTGTTTCCGTAAAGTGGGTTAATTGCTCAATTGGTCCTCTCGCAATTTTA
Organism: Gossypium hirsutum; assembly: GCF_007990345.1. Classification (NCBI taxonomy): domain Eukaryota; kingdom Viridiplantae; phylum Streptophyta; class Magnoliopsida; order Malvales; family Malvaceae; genus Gossypium; species Gossypium hirsutum. The sequence continues at coordinate 82,673,260 of NC_053427.1, forward strand.
ATCTTTATAATTTCATTTTTTTTAAATTCAGCCTTAATATTTTAATTTTATTTCAATTTGATCCTCACAGTGGCTTTAAAATTGAATTGGTGGAAACGGTGTCGTTTTGGGATTAGGGCTAAATTGCCCAGGGAGTCCTTTGAATTAAATACGCATTTCAATCAGGCCCAGAATTTTTATTATTTTGCAAATTAACCCCCAAATTTCTTAATTAAATTCAATTTTAATCCTTTTTATTTTATATTTTAAAAAAAATATTAGTTATACAAAATAGTATATATTCTTCATTAGACTATTATTATCATTTTTTCAAAATTTTTATTATTATATATTTTATTATATACATGTATATTTGTTCTGTTTTTTTTATTTCCTTTTATATTTATTTTATTATATTTTATATGTTACACTATTATTATCATTATACATATTTCATATTACATTTCGTTATATTTATTTAAGTTTATATATATATTATTGTTGTGCATTATTAAATATTGTATTTTAATTATATATATTTTTTAAATTACTCACTTTTTTATATTTCAACACGTATTATGTTTTTATATATTATTATATTTTATATCATCTATATATTAAGTGCTAGTTCATAATATTATTAAGTGTCGTTTGTTTGATATATATATATATTACTACATTATTATTATTTTATTTATATATTGTCACATTTGTTTTAGTATATATATTTATATGTTTAATTGTATATCATGTATCGCTTTTTTAAATTAATTGTTACTTTGTATGTCCGTATATTTTGCTTATATATCTTCAATATATGCTATGTATATCTCAATATGTATGTTGTTATGTAACTAAGATTTGTTATATTTATGTATATATCTAGTATAGGACCTTTATATTATTACTATTATACTATTTAAATGCATGCCTTAGCTATCTATTATTGTAATATGCTATCTTACATGTTATAATGTGTATATATGGCTCTTCATGCATTAATTAAAAATGAGTTTCAAAAGTTTTCAAATAAAAAAGGCAATGCTTGGTATTTGGAAGCTTCGAGAAAGGTAGTGCCCTAACTTACTGGGTTACAACTTTTCTCGTTGAGTTCGAATAGTCAAGCACCCTTCTAAGTTTTTAAGGTTTTCAAAATACGAGCAACTGTCTTGGAATTTCAAAGCGTTGTGTCCTAACTTACTGGATATGGCGTTTTATTATTTCGAGATAGGAATTTTCAAAAAAGGCTAGCTTAGCTTCGAATGTCTTAAAAATATTGCATCCTAACTTACTGGATGTGATATTTTGATTCATTTGATACAAGTGAACTCTAATTAAAATATTCAAAAGGGGATTGCATCTTAAAACTTTCAAATTTTCGACATTAAAGACATTTTGATAATCAATTAGGTACCAATTTTTGGGCATTACGAGGGTGCTAACCCTTCTTCGTACGTAACCGACTCCCGAACCCGTTTTCTGATTTCGTAGACCGAAACTAATGATTTTTTCAACAAAAGGTTTTAAAAGGTGATCCAATCACACCTAAAAAGATTGGTGGCGACTCCTGTTTTCGTTTTTCAAAGTCGAACCCCGTTTTATTTCAAACTCGATTTAAAAAAGGTTTCGACAAAGGAAATTGAGTAATGTATTATGTATTAAATGATCAAAAATTGAAAAGGGAATGACTCAAAAACAAGATGAATATACTTATGTAATCAAAGATGAATCAAGTTCACCTTGTTATGATAATGTTTTGATATGTTAGGTAAAATATTGGTTATACACATTAGTTTAACCTATGTACTTGTTATATAAGGTAAGTTAACTATTTATATTCTTATAAGCTTACTAAGCATTTCGTAATGCTTACCCTATCACTTTTCCTTTTTTTTTGGTACAGATTTTGGCTTGCGAAACGTGTAAATCGGAGCCTCGAGGAGCTCACACTATCCATCTCCTAATTCGGTAGACTTTGATCATTTGAACATGATTATATGTGGCAGGTACTTAGGAGTATCTATATGTTCATAATTTTACGTACGTTATGAGGCATTTTGAGTATGAATTCTTATGGAAATGCTAATTTGTTATGTTGGTAAGTTGGTGTCATGTTACATAAGGTTTGAATCATCAAAGTGAATTTAGTATTTTGAATTATTTGACTGCATGAAATGGATAAATGGTTTGGAATTGTATAAGTAGCTTAAATGACTTGTAGTAGACTATTTAATCTTGTTATGTTTTGGTGTCAAATGTGGCATATTGGTTAGATGTTTTAAAGGAAATGAGATATGATATGTTTTGGCATGAATTTTAAGTGTTTTGAACAAGCTTTCATGTTTGATAAGTGCACCTATTTCATGACTTGAGTGGTTAGTTTGAACAAATACCAAATGGCCCATTATTGCACCACACGGGTTGACCACACGACTGAGTGACTGACACAGGCTGGTGACACAGCCATGTGATCTCTAGAAGGAGGAAGTTTTTGGAGCCACACAGTTCCCGAATATTATACGGGCCAGCCATACGATCATGTGAGTAATATAGAAAAGGTCATTTTTAATCCACATGGTCTTAAAGAGTTACATGGCCTGGGTACACAGTCGTGCCCCTTATTCTTCATAAATGTCCTTATTTTTTGCAAAATCTTTCAGAATGGTCGTTATTCATACTTGGGTCAACTTAAAAGTTTTCGTAAACTCGAGTTAGACTCGATTTTGTTTGTAAATCATGACTTGTGTGTATGTATGAAATAATTACATATTTAATTAATTTTTTTTCAATTAAGTTTTGAATGTAACTGATCTGTTGACTGTTGTAACATTCTATAGCTTGGGTCTGATGCCAAGACTAGGTATAGGGTGTTACATCACCAATCGTGCCGATAATTTGTATACACAAATTTCAAGTCAAATTTTGACTTGAAAATTTGGAGTCAAATTTTATTGATAACTTAAAAAGAAGTTACAATCTGTGGATTTTTTTTACAAGAAAAACTCATTTGATTCTTCTCTCCAGTTTGCCTTTGATCCAAGGGTTGTCTAAACTTGATCTTGGAAAGATGCTGTTTGCTTCAAGGGTTATTGAGACTTGATCTTGAAAGCGAGATGCTTACTTGAGAATTTGATTTAGATTCAAAGATCGTCGAGACTTGATCTTGAATTAATGATGTTCACTTCAAGAGTTGTCAAGATTTGATCTTGAAAACGAGTTTTAACCTCCTTTCTTCAGTTGAATTGGGTCAAAAAGGTAGCTTTTGATAAACCATAAATGTAACATGTTTTAATCTCATGCTTGGCATGTTTTTGGGTGACTTATTACATAATTTAGTGAATTTGATGCTCCTAATCCTCTAATTTCACGTTTATGTACTTAGGTGAGCATAGAGGAGCAAACGGAGCAGAAAACATGCCAAATTCAAAAAAAATAGACTGTCTTGAGGATCCACACGGCCAAGCCAATCCCACACGGGCTGAGCACACACTAGTGTGAACCACATGGGCTGGCCACACGCCCATGTGGTAGCCCGAGTCAATATCGCTCCCTGTTTCCCAAACACGTAGAAAAAGTAAATTTTTAGGGTTTCTGAGGATTCTAAAGTCTATAGATACATACTAAAAGAGGACATAAAGGAGCAAGCAGAGTAGAATGCAGAAATTACTCGAAGAACGCCAACGAACTCAACTCAGAAGCAGGATCTCCTTCAAGACTAAAGATCTCCATTCAATTTCTTTAGAAGTTTTTGGGTTTCTTTATGTTTTGTTGTTTTCCTATTTTTGAGATGTTTTCCTTTCCAAGTATGAACTAAATTCCCTCAATACCTAGGGAAGATAAAACCTATGATAGATCTTATTATTTGATTTTCCCGAATTACATGATAAATATTTGTTCTTGATCTCAATTATGTTTACTTACCTTCATTTTTAATGTTTCCAGGATATTAATTCATGATTGATGTGCTTATTCAGTAGAGCAAAAGTCCCTATTTAAGAGTAGAGCCGATACAATTGAGTGGAGTTGCATGTAATTCTAGAAATAGGACAACATAAATCTACCAGATTAGAGTCAAGTCTAATAGGGGAATCCATAAATCGAGTTAATGCAACAATAGGGGTTTTAATTAGAAAGCGATTTCACTTAATCAACCTAGAGTCACTTATTTTTACTCTCGAAAGAGATATTAATATAATTTAGGGATTTCTACGGATCAAGTCAAATGAATAAATCGTTTAATTCAGATTTAAAATAATAAGTGAAGTCTAGGTGGATTCTTTCCTGGGTTGCTCTCTGTCGTTTAGTAATTAGTTTAGTTAAAATTAGATTTTAAAACAATTACTTCAATTTATAGACTAGATAATAAAAAGTTAGTAATTACTAGCACTTTTAGTCGTCGTGGATACAATATTCCCGACTCACCGTAGCTATACTACTATTCGATAGGTGCGCTTGCTTTTGTCGTATTTTAGCTAGTTCGTGATGTCATCAAGTTTGACGCCGTTGTCGGGGACTGAAATATTAGGAACACTTAATTTTATTACTTTAGCCATTTTTATTTTTTCTTTCATTTTATTTTTGTTTTTATTTTAATTTACTAACTTTTTCTTTTATTTGCTTCTGGCAGGTTCCTTTAGTTCATGACTCGAAGAAACCCGTCAGGACCTCTATTATTTGACAGCAAAATTGAAAGTAAAGCTCGTAGAAACCGTAGAGAAGTGAGGCAAAGTCGACAAAGTACAATAGAAGAGTAAGAGGGCATTATTGTTATTACTGAGGAGATGGCTGAAAATCAAAATAATCAACTACTCCCTGTAGCTGCTGCAAATCTAAATCCTACTCTTCGTACTATGTATGATTATGCCAAGCTCACTCTCACTGGGGCTGAATCGAGTATTGTGAAACCTGCTATTGCTGCAAATAATTTTGAGCTGAACCCTAACACTATTCAAATGATTCAACAGTTTATTCAGTTCGATAGTTTACAGGATGAAGACCCAAATACTCATTTGGCTAATTTTCTGGAATTCTGCGACACTTTCAAGATCAACGGCGTTTCTGAATATGCCATTCGTCTACGATTATTCCCCTTCTTGTTGAGAAATAAAGCGAAGAAGTGGTTGAACTCCCTACCACGAGGTTCTATCACTACTTGGGATCAAATGACCAAGAAGTTTTTGCTGAGTACTTTCCACTAGCTAAGACAGCCAAATTGAGTAATGATATCTCTTCCTTCATGCAAATGGATTTAGAAACTCTATATGTTGCATGGGAGAGGTATAAGGACTTATTGAGAAGGTGCCCTAACCATGGGTTACTTCTATGGCTACAGGTTCAAACTTTCCACAATGGTTTGATGCCCTCAACTAGGCAAATGATCGATGCAGCTACTGGTGGTACTGTAAATATTAAACAACCTGAGGTATGAGTTCATAGAGGAGATGTCACTGAATAATTTTCAGTGGCAAGTCATAAAGACAAAGCCAACAAAAGTAGCCGGTGTTTTTAACGTTAATGTGGTCACCATGTTATCAAACCAGGTAGAACTCTTAAATAAAAAGATTGATGGTTTATGTGTTTCTATGCAGGTATATCCAGTGATGCAATGCGACACAAGTGGTGGTGGAATGAACAACTCAGAATATTTACCCTACGGCCCCTAGCATAGAGAATGAGTAAATAAATTATATGGGTAATAATCCTAGACCTCAAAATAATCCTTACAGTAATCCTTACAATGCAGGTTGGAGGAACCACTGATATTTCTCATGGGGAGGTCAAGAAAATCAAAAACCACAACCCCCTCCAAGTTTTCAGCAACAACGTTATCGGCAGGAAAAGAAACCTAGCCTTAAAGAGATGTTGGAAAAATTTATTACGGTGTCAGAGACTCATTTTCAAAACACTGAAACAACCTTGAAAAATCAGCAAGCGTCGATTCATGGGCTCGAAAATCAAATTGGACAACTTGCTAAATTAGTTTAAGAAAGGCAACAAGGTAGTTTGCCTAGTAACATCGAACCTAACCCAAAAGCGCTTGTGAAAGTAGTTACCCTAAGGAGTGGGAAAGTGTTAACTAAACCTAAAAAGAAGCTGCAACAGGAATCCGACACGAAAAAGGACGAGGACGTAAAACTCGATGTAAGTGAAAAATCAGTACTTAAAGAATATAAACCACCAATCCCTTATCCAGTAAAGTTGAAGAAAGACCGCATGGATGCACAATTCAGTAAATTTCTTGAACTTTTTAAACAGTTGCATATTAACTTACCTTTTGTTAAAGCTATTTCACAAATGCCTATATATGCAAAATTTTTGAAGGAGCTTCTAATAAATAAAAGAAAGTTTGAAGAGCTATCTACGGTAGAACTCAACGAGGAATGTTCAACTATCCTTCAAAATAAACTGTCAATCAAACTGAAAGATCTAGGAAGTTTTACTATTCCCTACTTAATTGGTAATTTAAATATTGAAAAGGCATTAGCTGATTTAGGTGCTAGTATTAATTTGATACCTTATAAAATATTCAAGCAGCTTGGTCTTGAGGAACCAAAACGCGCTAGGATGATTATTCAATTAGCTGATAGATCTATTAAATATCCTAGAGGTATTATTGAAGATGTGCTTGTAAAAATAGATAAATTCATATTTCTTGTTGATTTTGTTGTGCTTGACATGGATGAGGAAGTTGAAGTAACTTTAATTTTAGGTCGCCCATTTTTAGCCACTACTAGGGCTGTTATTGATGTGGGTGATGGTAAACTTGTGCTTAGGGTAGGTGACGAAGAGATTGTTTTTAAAATCTATGATGCCATGAAATTCTCTAGAGAACAAGATGGTTCCTATTATTTTATTGATTCTATTGATCATGTTATTCAAGATTTCTTTACAGAAAATTGTTCATAAGGACAGGTTGGAACTGTGTCTTGTTCAAGGAGAGGAGGTAAATGACAATGATGCTGTGATAGGTAAGACAAAAGTTGATTTAGATTTTAATGAGTCTTCACTAAAACAGAAGAATTATGAGGGTATTGAGGTAAACGATGAATTAAAATTAAAACCCTCTATTGAAGAACCTCCTAAATTAGAACTAAAGCAATTACCAAATCACTTAGAATATGCGTTTCTTGGAAATAATTCTATATTACCAGTGATCATTGCTTAGATTTACAGTCGAATGAGAAAGATGAGTTATTTCAAGTATTGAAGAAGCATAAAAGAGCCTTAGCTTGGAAGATCTCTGACATTAGAGGGATCAGTCCTTCTTTTTGCACCCATAAAAATTTAATGGAAGATGAATACAAACCATGTGTGCAAGCTCAAAGACAACTGAATCCTAATATGAAAGAAGTCATTAAGGCTGGGGTAATTAACTTCTAGATGCTAGAGTTATTTATCCTATTTCTGATAGTACTTGGGTGAGTCATGTGCAGGTTATTCCTAATAAGGGAGGCATGATTGTTGTAGCTAACGAGAAGAATGAGTTGATTCCAACAAGATTAGTCACGGGATGGAGAGTTTGCATCGACTATAGGAAATTGAACGATGCCACGAGAAAATATCACTTTCCTTTGCCATTCATCGATCAAATGTTGGAAAGATTATCTGGACACATGTATTATTGTTTCCTAGATGGACTCTTTGGCTACTTTCAAATCCTAATAGCCCTCAAGGACCAAGAAAAAATGACATTTACATGTCCATATGGTACGTTTGCTTACCAAAGAATGCCTTTTGGATTATGTAATGTTCCTGCTACTTTTCAGCGATGCATGTTGGCTATTTTTGATGAACTCGTAGAAGACATTATGGAGGTATTTATGGACTAATTTTCGGTATTTGGTAATTCTTTTCATCTTTTCCTTAAAAATTTAAAACGAGTTCTAATGTGATATAAGGAAATGAACCTTGTACTTAATTTGAAAAATGTCACTTCATGGTTCGTGAAGGGATTGTGCTAAGCCATAAAATTTCTAGTAAAGGAATTGAGGTTGATAGAGAAAAAATTGAAACCATTGAAAAATGACCTCCCCTAGTTCAGTTAAGGCTATTCGAAGCTTCTTAGGACATGCTGGATTTTATAGAAGATTTATTAAAGACTTTTCTAAAATAGCTAAGCCTTTAACTAATTTGCTAGAAAAAGATGTGCCTTTCAATTTTAATCAGAAATGTTTAGAAGCGTTTAATACTCTTAAAGATAAATTAATTAATTCTTCAATTGTAGTTGCACCTAATTGGAACTTACCCTTTGAACTAATGTGTGATGCAAGTGATTTTACAGTAGGTGTAGTTCTTGGACAGCGAAGAGACAAGCACTTTCAACCGATTTATTATGCTAGCAAGACATTGACGGTTGCACAAGAAAACTACACTACTACAAATAAAGAATTGCTAGCTAAGGTTTTTGCTTTCGATAAATTTAGGCCATATTTAATATTATCTAAATTTGTCTTTTACACTGACCATTCAGCTCTTCATTATCTTCTCACTAAATCAGATGCAAAACCTCGACTAAAAAGATAGATTTTATTATTGCAGGAGTTCGATTTAGAAATCCAAGATAAGAAGGGAGCTAAAAATCTTGTAGCAGATCACCTGTCCAGGTTAGAGAATTCACATCTCAATCAGCTTGATGAAAATGAGATAAATGACTCATTTCCTGAAAAACAACTTGTGGCTATAACTAACTCTGAAGGCCCTTGGTTTGCGGATATTGCGAATTACTAGCTGCTAACATCCTTCCAAAAGGGTTGACACATCATCAAAAGAAGCAATTCTTTATCAATATTAAAAACTATTTTTGGGAGAATCCTTTTCTTTTTTGTGTATGTGCAGATCAAGTAATTTGGAGATGTGTTACAAAATCAGAAGTGAGTAAAATCATGGAACATTGCCACTCAAGACCGACAGGAGGACATTATAGTGGGACTAGGACATCATATAAAGCGCTTGAATCAAGTTTTTATTGGCCCACACTATTCAAAGATGCTAATAAGTATGTTACTTCTTGTGATAGATGCTAGGGAATAGGTAATATCTCTAAACGTGATGAGATGACTCAAACGTATATGCTCTCATGTGAAATATTTGATGTCTGGGGTATTGATTTTATGGGTCCATTTCCTAATTTGTATGGTAATAAATATTTCCTAGTAGAGGTTGATTATATGTCAAAATGGGTAGAAGCTCAAGCTTTACCTACTAATGATGGTAGAGTGGTAGTTAGATTTCTCAAAAAGCTCTTTTCTCGATTCGAAACACCTAAAGAAATTATTAGTGAGAGGGGTACACATTTTTGTAATGCTCAATTTGATAAAATACTGAAGAAATATGGAGTGCATCATAGAACAGCTACCCTTTATCACCCTCAAATTAGTGGACAAGTCGAAGCCACAAATCGAGAGCTTAAACGCATCCTAAAAAAATCGTAGAATCAAATAAGAAAGATTGGGAGATGAAAGTAGATGACGCTTTATGGGCATATAGAACCCTTCATAGGAACATCTCCTTACAAACTTGTTTATGGGAAAAGTTGTCATTTACCATTTGAGTTAGAGCACAAAGCATTTTGGGCTATAAAATTTCTAAATTATGATCTCAAACTTGCAGGTGGGAAGAGATTGATGCAACTGAACGAGTTAGATGAATGGCAAGCGAACGCTTATGAGAACTCATGATTATAAAAAGAAGCGACAAAACGATGCCATGATCTCATTTAAAGCAGCCCAAATGATTCGAAGCTGGAAATCTTGTCCTCTAATATAATTCAAGGCTCTAATTATTTCCCGGAAAGCTAAAATCAAGATGGTCAAGGCCATTCATAGTACAAATCGTTTTCCTATACTGTACGATAGAGGTAACTCACCCAAAATATGGCACATTCAAGGTAAGCGACCGTGACTTAAACTTTACAATGGTGAGGATTTTAGAAATGATAGAGAGGAGCTTCAACTCTGCGAAACTTTGTAATCGTGCGTACAAGGTAAGTCTAGCTTAGACTTTAAATAAGCATTTTTTGGGAGGCAACCCGAGTATTAACATTGCTAATTTCTTTATTTTTATTTTATAATATTTATTTAAAATTAACTAAACGTTAAAAATAGAAGTTTTTGACCCACACGGCCTAGACACACGGGTGTGTCATTTGCCATGTGATCGAATAAGGGTACGATAATGAATTACACGGTCGTGCGACATGGCCATGTAACCCACACGGCATGGACACATGAGCATGTCATCGGCCATGTATATCTCATGACTTCGTTTTTAAATTTTAAAGAAATCGACAGAGAGTTACACGTCCAGGCGACACAGTCGTGTAACCCACATGGCCATGACACACAGGCGTGTCTTTGGCCTTGTTGATCTTGGAGCTTAATTTTCCCAAATATCGATAGAGATACAACCTAAAATAGTCCACACGGGTGTGCGATACAGCCATGTGGACCACACGACTTGGACACACGGGTGTGTCCTAGGCCGTGTAAAAATTGGAACTTAATTTTTCAAATTTAAAAGAAGTTAGAGAGATCCACGGGTAAGGCACACAGCCGTGTGTGAGGTCACACGGGCGTGCGAAAAGTCAGATGGGCGTGGGTAAAACGAAAAACATTGCACACGGCCATGCAACACAGCCGCATGCACCACACAGCTTGGACACACAGGTGTGTCTGAGGCCGTGTGAAAACAGGGTAAGAATTTTTAACACGCATGGGTTACACAGAGGTCGTACAGGCATGTGACATGGCCGTGTGCCCCAACACGGGCCTAACATGATCGTGTCACCTATAAAACCCTAATCCCTTTTTCTTCTTCTTTTTGTTTTGTCTTTTTCCTTTCTTCTTTTTCCCATCCCCGCACCGCCATCTTTTCCTCTCACTGCCCCTTCTCCAGCCATCAACTTCCCTATTCCCTTATCCTTTTTCCTCCTTCTTTCCCTCTTCCTTGCTCACAACCCATTTTCTCCTATTCATCTTCCCCCATCACCTTCGCGCACCACCAATATCCCTCATCCATCCACCACCGTACTAGTACGCCCCCACTCCCGTCAAATCGACCCGATCCTCTACCCCTCCATTCTCCCTCTTTTCCTTCCTTCAACCAAAGCCCTAACAATTCCTCGACCCTTCCCTTCGCCCAACCCTCCAGTGTCAGCTGAACCAAGGCACCTCAACACGCACTGAACCACCACTGTTCCATCGTTCTTTTCCCTAGCGCCAAACTACCGCCGTCCACGCCTTTCGACCACCAACACCCACTGTCGGTTATATTTTTTCCCCTTTTTGCCCTTCCCTGTTCTTTATTTATTTTATTTTATTTAGTATCTTTTATTATTATTTAGATCATTTTATTTCTTTATTGTTTATTATTAGTAGTAGTATGCTTATTAACAATTTTTCTGTTCTGATTCTAATTGTTACTATTGTTATTGTTTTAAATTCATACCATAGCTGTTGCTATTCTTTAATTACATTACTTACTAACTATTTTGTTTACCATTTGTTCTCTATTCTTAGCATTAGATTTGTTCTTTATTTATATATGTCTGCTTAATGCTTTTATTTATAATAGCATTAATCTATTTTGGTTACTCATTATTACTCTAATTTTGAGTCTATCATGATTTGTTCAAATTGATTTGTGCTAATGTTCATATATGGATTTTGCATGTTTAGGTATTCATACATTTTGTCTCTAAGTAATTGGATATTTGAACTAGTTGGATTTTGCGTCATTCTCAACCCTAGTTTGCATATTTGATTGGTGATGCTTTATTAATTCATAAAAGTCTTTTATCTTTTCAGGCACACCATGACAAACACACGAGGTAAGACTAAGACTCCAGTCTCAGCTTCAAAAAAGTGAAAGGGCCCAAGAGCTACCTCCTCCTCGAGCGCATCTGCCGAGGCTCACCACCCCTTCCTTTGATTTGCAATTGGCCCCCAGAAGGACTTATACTAACTCCATCGAGTACGACCACTCGTCCTAGGATGCTGCATTGATGGGCCGCGTCGGAGCAGGTCCAATTAGATGATGATGTGCGCGCCATTATTGCTACAGCTTCGTGGGATCGGTTTTTCGACATCATCGAGCCCACCTATACGGAGCTCACCTTGGAGTTCGGTGCTACATTTTCATTCCAGCAGGTCATGACAGTCCATGACGAGCCAGGCACTATTACGTTTCGCCTTGGTGGGTTGGTGCGACACATGAGCATCCTAGAGTTCTGTGCTGCATGGGACTTTCCACGGAGGAGTTCATGTCCGCCGAGAACTTCCTTCGGCTTCATCGGTATATACATCATTCACCATCGTGTTGTTGGACTGACCTGACAGCTAGCCAGACACCTTATGACGCGAGTCGCTCGAAGGCGACTTCTCTTTCTCCAACCCTACGATATATTCATGCACTCCTCGCTTACACCTTGACAGAACGGAAAGAGAGCACTGGAGTCGTTAGCACCCACTACACTTACTTCTTATGGAGAATGGCCCACAGCCATATTATTGACTTGGCATACTTCATAGCCCTCTCTTTTAGCCATCAGACTGACTGCCACAGGAGGGGCCCCATCTATCTAAGCCCTTATGTGACTCACCTCGCTCAACACTTCGGTCTTCTTAACACACCGAAGCAGTCCTCGACACTTACATTTGTTGGCTAGATGTCCCCTCAGGGAATCTCAAGCATGATCCACATGAGGATAATCGAGCAGCGACATGGAGTGGATCCTCCTCAGTACATACTATTTCATTTTGACATTCACGATGACCTCGAGGCCTTCACTAATGACGTTCCTCCCTATCACGAGGATCCACCTCAGCCATCACATTCGAGTCATAGACCTGTTCATTCTGCTGCTAACTCCCGAGGAGTATCTTACGAGGAATTCACTAGTTTTCGTCAGTATTGTGCTTAGAGCCTTGACAATATTGATGTGACATTGCAGCAGATTTGTCAGCATTTTCATATTTCTCCTCCAACGCCACTAACTCACGCTTCTGATGATAAGGACCATTGAGTCCATTTCATTTATTTTATTTTTATTTTTATTTTTATTTTTATTTTTATCTTTATCTTTATCTTTATCTTTCTGTTTATTTTTATTTTATTAAACTTCTTTCGCTTTTATAATTTAAACTATAATTTTATTTATTATGGTTGTTTCTTAACGAGTAATCCTTTAATCTTCTTCAGCATTGTATTTATTTTCTTAGCAGTTGCTCAGAATCTTGCACACACCTACATTTATCTACAATTCCTCTTTTCACTATTCTGGGAATTTCATCCAATATTTAGGGCAATTTCAATTATCTCCCGCTCTTATGATATTCTGTTTCTATTGTGATTATTTTTGTTTGTACATTGAGGACAATGTACATATTAAGTGTGGGGAGGTTATTTATATGATTATTTGAAAATCCCTGAATTATGTCCTATGTTTAAGTAATTTTCTCAGATTACTAGTAGAATGAATTCTTATTGATTTGTGATTATCATTGATGCATTTTAGATTAAATTCATAGGTAATTGTGCATTGATTGTTTAAACTTTAAGACATGAAAGAATCAAGCATGATAAGTCTATTTTCAGAATTAAAATTTGTTAAGTTGTTTCCCTAAATTTAGTTATTACCTTAAAATTTGAGATTTGCAAGATTGACATCAAAAACCATAATTTATGTGAGATTTTGAGCCTTTAGATCATACATTTTTCTTGCTTACTTTATTATTGGTTATGAGTGTGTCAATATTGGTTTGTTATTCTAGAACTTGCTTTGATTATACATGTTAAGACCACACCTTTGATTTGATATACTGAGATGATAAAGGCACCTAGGTTTTAACCCACTTATCCCATTAAAAGCCTACCTTCATAATTAACCCCTAGTGAACCCCTTTGAGCCTGACAAACCGTTTCTTGATTTACCCATTAATATTAATCTATAACTCATTTTTGATTCGTTGAGAATTTGTTCCTATTCTATTGACTCTCTTTTTTGTCGAGATTTGATTTGGGTAGTTGCCTAACTATGTTCTTTTCGTTTCAGTTGTTAAATTTTCTCTTATTATCCATTGTTCTTGAAAAGAAAAAAAAATTCAGAAAATATATATACATATATATTGATTATTACTAGTTCTCCGGTTTGAGCTTAAGTAGTTAATTTCATATTCTGAGAAGAAGCTCGTGTTATTCTTTAATAATTTTGATTGATGTAATTATTCAGTATTAGTTTATTTTTCTAGTTGAGTAAATTATCAATTCGATCTCGATTCTAACCTTCTTTTTCAGCCTTTATCCACACCTTTAACCCAAGCCCCATTACAACCCTTTAAAGACCTTTTGATTTGTGTATCATCTCATTTATAGTGGTGAAGATTTGATTTTCATACAAGCCTATGGTAATAACTTTTCATGTTTGACTTTTGAGTGCTTAATTTTTGAACCTTAAACACTTTGAGTGATTGAATGAATCTTTAGTGAGGATGTTAATTCTTGTCGGTTTTGAATTAAAGGTAATTATTTAGATAAGGGGAAATACCTATGTTTTCATGCTTTAAAAAGTTTGACTTGGATTGTTTGAATCTTTAGTGCTCTTTTAGTTGAATTATCAATGTGTAATTATTTGTGAATTATGATAAAATATTATTGATGAGAATTATGAATTGAGAAAGTTTAATTTTAATTGTGAGTTGAGGATTTTTCTTGAGGATAAGCAAACGCTTAAATGTGGGGATATTTGATAAACCATAAATGTAACATGTTTTAATCCCATGCTTGGCATGTTTTTGGATGATTTATTACATAATTTAGTGAATTTGGTGCTCCTAATCCTTTAATTTCATGTTTATATACTTAGATGAGCATAGGGGAGCAAAAGGAGAGAAAAAGGGGACAAAATCGGACAAAACGGGTTGTCTTAAGGATCCACACTACCAAGCCAATCCTACACGTGCCGAGCACACGCCCATGTGAACCACACGGGCTGGCCACACGCCCATGTGGTAGCCCGTGTCGATATCGCTCCCTATTTCCCAAACACACAGAAAATGTAAATTTTTAGGGTTTCTGAGGATTCTAAAGTCTATAAATACATACTAAAAGAGGACCTAAGGGAGCAAGCAGAGTAGAACGCAGAAATTACTCGAAGAATGCCAACGGACTCAACTCAGAAGCAGGATCTACTTTAAGACTGAATATCTCCATTTAATTTCTTTAGAAGTTTTTTGGTTTCTTTATGTTTTGTTTTTTTCCTATTTTTGAGGTATTTTCCTTTCCAAGTATGAACTAAATTCCCTAAATACCAAGGGAAGATGAAACCTATGGCAGATCTTATTATTTGATTTTCCTAAATTACATGATAAATATTTGTTCTTGATCTCAATTATGTTTACTTACCTTCATTTTTAATGTTTTCAGGATATTAATTCATGATTGATGTGTTTATTCAGTAGAGCAAAAGTCCCTATTTAAGAGTAGATCCGGTATAATTGAGTGGAGTTGCATGCAATTCTAGAAATAGGACAACATAAATCTACCAGATTAGAGTCAAATCTAATAGGGGAATCCATAGATCGAGTTAATGCGACAATAGGGGTTTTAATTAGAAAGAGATTTCAATTAATCAACCTAGAGTCAGCTATTTTTACTCTCGAAAGAGATATTAATATAATTTCGGGATTTTTACAGATCAAGTCAAATAAATAAATCGTTTAATTCAGATTTGGAATAATAAGTGAAGTCTAGGTGGATTCTTTTCTGGGTATTGTCTCTCTCATAAGTTTTCTTCGATTATTTTCCCAATTTGCTCTCTGTTGTTTAGTAATTAGTTTAGTTAAAATTAGATTTTAAAATAATTCCTTCAATTTATAGGTTAGATAATAAAAAGATAGTAATTGCTAGTACTTTTAGTCCTAATGGATACGATATTCTTGACTCACCGTAGCTATACTACTATTTAATAGGTGTGCTTGCCTTTGTTGTATTTTAGTTAGTTCGTGACGTCATCAGCTTTCTTTAATAACAACTTTTGGCTTCCTCTCTTTGGTTGAATTGGATTGGAAGGTGACTTTTCTTCATAGCTGATATGACATTCATCAAAATTTCTTCAAGTTCTTCAGTTTCTTCATAGATTTCTACTAAGAGTTTTTAGACTTTTTGAACTTATGAATGTGGGTTGAATGGCTTGGAGGCACCCCTTCTATACTTCTAGTTAGAGTAAAAGAGAATTTTTATAGAATTTAACTTCTTCATTTGGGTGTTCTACAATGATTAAACTCTTTTATTTATTATTTATCTCATATTAATTTAATTAATTAGAGATAAAATATTTTTTAAAGAATATAATTTCTTTATGAAAGTGTTATAAAAGAATTTAATTTCTTAATTTATCTATTTAGTAATTTAATTTAACTTATTAGAGATAAACAATATTAACAAATGATGAATTTTGATTGGTCTAAAATATCTACCTCTATACCCCTAAAAAAATTATTGGCTTTGTCTAATATATATTTTTATTTTTAAACTCTTTCAATATTTATTATTTTAGATGATGTGTCACCTTATTATTAATTGATGGTGCATAATACTTATGCACCAACACTGCATCAAATATTCTCCCAAAATTAAATTTATATTTTTTTAAAAAAAATTAAATCTATAATAATATATAGGCATAATTTTTGAAATACTCTCAAACATTTAGGGGTTTTAAGGTTTGAATTTTTTTTACCAACACCATCAAAGTTACAATTTATTTAAAAATCATCCTAATTTTAATAGTAAACTTGACTTTACCATCAAACAAATGACATGTCAACGAAATAGGCATACCACATAAACACGATGTAATAGATGTCTTTATCTCTTCTTCTCTCTTCTTCATTTTATTTCCATTTTCTTTCTTCTTCTCTATTTCTCTCTTCCCCTCTAACAACTGTTATAGTAAATTCAAAGAAAAACACAAGTTCATCCCAAATGAAAATGCTAAAAAAGATTTCTTTTAGTTTCAGTTTTTGTAGCCTCATGTTCATGCGATGAGCATTATGTTTCCAGCCATGGCGGACTTACCGACATGGAAGTGTATTACATAAAGCAACGACAGCTGCTTTATTACAGAGATGAGTTCGGTGACAGAGGGGAGAACGTCACCCTCGACCCGTCACTGATTTTTGAAAACCCGAGGTTGAGAAACGCTTATATAGCTTTACAAGCTTGGAAAAAAGCGATTCTTTCCGACCCGTTTAATCTCACTACCTATTGAATTGGATCCGGTGTGTGTGACGATACTGGTGTGTACTGTGCTCCAGCGCTTGATAACAAGAGAATCAGAACCGTCGCCGGTATTGATTTAAACCATGGAGATGTCGTAGGATGCTTGCCGGAGGAGCTTGGGTTACTCACCGATCTGGCATTGTTTCATATCAACTCGAGCAGGTTTTGTGGTACGGTTCCACATAAGTTCATAAAGTTGAAGCTGATGTTCGAGTTGGATCTTAGCAACAATTGGTTCACCGGTAAGTTCCTTGAAGTGATTCTTAAGCTTCCTTTACTTAAATTTTTGGATTTGAGGTTTAATGAATTTGAAGGAACTATACCCAAAGAGCTTTTTGATAAAGATTTGGATGTTATTTTTATTAATCATAACCGGTTTAGATTTAATCTACCGGATAATTTTGGTAACTCACCGGTTTCTGTTATTGTTTTAGCTAATAACAAGTTTCACGGTTATATGCCGGCAAGTCTTGGGAACACGACGGGTCTTGAAGAGATTATTTTAATGAACAATGGATTTCGATCTTGTTTGCCGGAGCAAATTGGGGGTTGAAAATTTTGACTGTTTTTTATGTTAGCTTTAAACAGTTATTGGGTACTTTACCGGAGCAAATTTGGGGGATAGTGAGTCTTGAACAGCTTAATGTGCCACATTTCATTAACAATATATCAAATTAAGAATGGCATAAATATTTGTATTTTATTAAAAAAATATGATTTGGTTTAAAACAGGTGTACGAAGTGTGTTAATACCTATAGCAGACTATATTTAGATCATGCTATATTATATGAGAAATTTTGAATAAAATTTGAGACTTAAGTTCAGACTTAAACAAGTATAAATTATATTAATATATTCATACTTATACTACATGTAGATTGGGACCAAATCCAACCTAGATTGACATATAAACACATTTATTACATATAGGCTAGGCAACTTCAGGGTAACAAATGCACAAATAAATAGATTCCTTCTCTATTATATTGCATACAGGGGTGAATGGAATGGGTTTACCGCTCCATGGTTTCTTCTAAAATGGTAAATTATTTCTTTAAATCTTTAAAAATTTATAAATTTTAAATTAATATGTAATAAGTTATAGTTTCGCTTCCAAAAATTATTAGAATTTTAATTTAGTTCTTTTGAAAACTATAATAATATAAGTCAATACAAGAATAAAATTATATTTTAATTTTTATAAAAATATATAACTTAATTCAACCCTTTAAAAAAAAATTTGGCTTCATCATTGATTGTGTAGTCATAATATATGTATATTAATTAAAAACATAAACGTACTATGATAGGTAAAAGTGTCATGAAAATCTGTGTACAAAAAGTTGGATAATTTTTTGTCTCATCCACTTTAAAAATGACAAATTAACCTTTGCATGTTAGAGAAAATTGTAAATTGACTCTTCCATTAAAAATTTCATCTATATGTGTTATTAAGTGATAATTTGATTTTTCAATTTTTTATATAAGTGACCTCAAATTAAAGGATAAATAGGGCTAGATAAAAGTACCATGGAGCCCATCGTATTAGGAGTTGGGTTACATTTTACTTCCTCTACTCAAAAAATGGGCAAAGTAGCCCTTATATATTAGATCAAAGAGTAAATTAATTCTTTTGTTTATAATTTTATCAATGCTACCGTTAAATGTTGATGTAGCTGACGAAGGAACCAAACACTAACAAGTGATGTGCCATATGTAACTCATGTTGACATGATAATATTTTTTTTAAAAAAAATAATGTTATCATAAAAATAAATAATTTTTATAATTATTTAAAAAATCACATCTAGGATAAATTAGACAAATGATTATCCATGCTCATTTCAACCTAAACACGGTTTTCTAAAAAATTATAAAAGCATAGAGAATTGTTTAAAAATTATTAAAGATATTAAAATTTTTAAAATTATTAAAAAATTATTATAAACAAACATCCAGAATGATCTTAGACATACAATTGTCCAAGTTCAAATAACTTGGGCAACCATTTGTCTACGTTCATTTTAGAGTAATTTTTTAAATAATTATTAATAATTATAAAATATAAAAAATTAATTAAAAATTATTAAGAATTATAAATAATTATAAATAATGATTAATTTTTATATTTTAAAAATTGTAAAAACTATATAGATAGACATTTAACGAATTCAAATATATTTATATACACATATCAATTTGATTTTTTAATTAATCAAAGGATCCTAAATTGTCAATGTCTTATAATTCTTAATAACTTTTAAATAACTTTATGTAATTATGTATAATTATGTATTATTATTTAATAATTATTTAAGAAACAACCCTATAATCAACTAGTTTATTATTAACATTGTTTTTAATAGTTTTAAATAATTTTTAATAATTTAAAAAAATCATAATTTCTTAAAATTTTTAATAGTTTTTAAATATTTTTATATTTATTTCAAAAACCACGTTTAGGATGAATTTGGACAATCATTTGTCTAGATTCATTTGAACTTGGATAATAATTTTAAATATTTATTAAAAACTTATATTATTTTTGAGATGTTTTAAAATTTTAAATATTTGCTGATGTGGAAAAATGTATCATATCAACATGAGGTACATGTAGCACTCCACATAGTGCTATCTGGTTGCTTTGCCAGTCACGTTATCACTTAAAAGTAAAAATTGATGAAATTTTTAATAGAAAGAGCAGTTTGCTCTTTGATGTAACTTGGATTAATTTTCTCATTTTTAAAGTAAAAATGTCAAAATACAATCTTTCTCCTAGTGCTTGGGTGTCCATTATACTTTTATTAAATCCTACGCATATTTTAATTTCAACTCACTTATATATTTTAAATCATCACTTGATAATACATAGGGATGAAATTTATAAAGGAATGGTCAATGTCGAAACCATTTTTTTAGATTTAAAAAGGGGAATCGACTTTTTGAAAACAAAACGTGGAGTCGCCACCAATTTTTTGTTTAGGTGTGATTGGTTCACCTGATAAAACATTTTATTCCATTTAAATCAATTTTGACCTACATAAATTTGAGAAAATAGGTTCAAGAGCCGGTTACGTATGATGAAGGATTAGCACCCTCACTACGCCCAAAATTGGTACCAAATTGATTAAGTACTGTCCTTATGTCTGAGATTTGAAACTATTTTTGAAATATGGTTCCTTCGAAAACATTTGAATAGCCCAAGTTGATCGTCAAAATTCTCTTGTTTCAAAGGAATGCAGCATCATATCCAACATGGTAGGACACGATCCTTTATTCCGTCAAGAACACGATAAATTTTCGACTTCCTAAAATTTATACATTGAAAATTACAACAGGATGCCCAATCATTTAGTCCAACAAAAAACTGAAACCCATCACGGTAGGGCACGATTCCTTGAACTTCTAAACATTGAACATTTCCTTGTTTTAGAATTTGAAGAATACGAATGAAATTCTAAAGGAATATTTGATTATTTTGAATAAATGAGAAATCGAAACACAGCACGATAGGGCACGGTTCCCCGAATTTCCAAGCTTCAAACATTGCCTTGTTTTAGAATTTAGAAAAACACGAGTGAAATTCTAAAGGAATGTTCGATTATTTTGAACAAACGGGAAATCGAAACCCAGCACGGTAGGGCACAATTTCCCGAATTTTCAAACATCAAACATTACCTTCTTTTTAAGGAATTTTTAAACGAGTAATTATAAAACTAGCTTGAAATGCATTAATTTGACCTAAAATAAATATGGAATAATTAGTTTTAAAGAGTTGGGAACTATAAAGTGATATTTGTAAACCCAAAAAGGAAAAATAAAAACATAAGATAATATTCATGTATGAAGTACTATGATGGATGGATGAATATAATTCATTTAATCAACTAACAAAGTAAATAATTAAATTCAACCAATCTAAGAAAAATGTTATCAATTTTCT
Source organism: Gossypium hirsutum (assembly GCF_007990345.1). Lineage (NCBI taxonomy): Eukaryota > Viridiplantae > Streptophyta > Magnoliopsida > Malvales > Malvaceae > Gossypium > Gossypium hirsutum. Next base: position 82,694,460 of record NC_053427.1, read on the forward strand.
AAGCATGAATAAAGAATGATCCATATAATAGAAATACAAAACGGAAATAATACACAACGATAATATACATAGCCTAATACAACACAATTAAATGTCAAATATGCAAAACAAAATGAAAATTAAAAAATGTATGAGACAAATTTAAAAGGATGAACACATAATATATTGTAAATGAATTGTTGAATTTGAAACTATTTGTAAAAACAAACTAAAGATATATATGCATTCATTAAAATATGCGTTTATAGAATGAAAACTTTTAAATCAAATAATATATGCATGTAAAAATGTTTAAAATACACTCAATAAAGAAAAAGTTGATAATATGTAGAATGTGAAAGTATAGCAAGGATACATAATAAGATATAACTTTAAGAAATATACATAATAGGTTCACAAAACATATATATATATAAATAGATTTGGAAATTATTAGTTGTAAAAAATTTGCATGGAATTAATAATGTATATAAGACTAAATTAATTTTTCCATAAGTCATATATGTAACAGATTTAAAAAAAACATAATAATATATATAATAAGAAAACTATATGTATAAACACACGAATTTAATGATGTATAAATCAAACATAAATACCAATATATATCTATATACGTATAATAATAATGTAAAAAAAATATAAGACATGTGAGATTTTTCTTTAAATAACATCAATGCATACTATGTAAATAAGTTTAAAAGAAATTACGTATGCAAAATAAAATAAGATTAATAATATACATAGAATATAAAAGGAGAGTAAAAAAATATATAATAAGATATGAGATCAGGAAACACTTATATATATATAATAGATTTAAAAAATATATATATACATAAATAAATTTAGAAAAAAATATATGCGAGAATGACATGGGATTAAATATGTATATAAAATTAAACTAATTTTACTATAAATTATACATGTACAAACATAAAAACGTTTGAATGAAATATTACATAAAATGTTAATATGATATAAGAAAGAACTTAAAAATGACGATTTTATAAAAAAAAACAAAGTAAAGTTATCAAAATAGGTCAACACATGTATGAAAATATTAAGAACTTTAAAATAATAAGTATTTTAAATGGAAAGTTCAATTAAAATAGCATATATGTACAAATATATATACAAAAATGTTTGAATGAGATACTATACAATATATTAAAATAATACAATATAAAGAATTTCAAAACAATAATTTTATAAGCACAAAGATGGATTTTAAAACAACAATTTAGCCATTAACATAATATATGTACAAATATACACAAAATATTTAGATGAGACATTATACAAAAATATTAAAATAACATGATAAAACAAACTTCAAAATAATTATATAGATGAAAACAAAGCGAAATAATTTAAATAGATTAACAAATATACCTAGATTGATTTTAAAAATATTAATATTTCCAAATAGAAAGCTCAACTAGATTACTATATGTACACAAGTATATATAAAAACATGTAAACAAAATATTTTACATAATGCTGAAATAATATAATGTAAAATTTCAAAGCAATGATTCTTTTAAACAAAGTTAAAATTATTAAAGTAGCTTTCTTTAAAAATATTAAGTGAATATTCTTAAAACAATGAATTATATAAATGAGGGCTTAATAAAAATAAATTTAAAATGAAAGGGACAATTTACAAATAAAATAAGCGAATGGAATTAAAACAAGGATCGGTACAAAACATGCTCAAATGCTCAAGGACCTAAGCTGGAAACACTCCAAACCCCAAAACGCAGCACCTAGGCGCGGACCAAAATGAAATAGCACACAAATTTTTAGGGAAAACTTAAAAGAAATAAATAAGATGCCAATAGGGGTCTGCTGAAATGCGGCGCGAAAAGGGAGGACCTAGCTCGCAATTACCCTTTTCAGCAGAAACACGCGGATCCCAGGGGTAAAGGGGACGGATCGGATTGGGTTTAACGGGTGGTCCAAAACGGCCACCCAAAAACGGCGTTGTTTCCAGGGTTGTATTTAAGCCCATTTTTTTTAGAAAATTTCATTTGCAGCCTCCTCTCTAAAAAAAATCTGAGATTCCCCTAACTCTCTCCCTTCTCTCCCTGTGGTCGACCAAGGAGACACCCAAATCTCCGTCCATCGTACCACCCCTGTACCCGGCGGTCAACAGTGCGCGAGGGTGGGCATTAAGCCCCATTTCAAGGCGCGTTTGAAGGTCACAACGCCTTCAATCCTCGAAAGAGCAAGGAGAATGGTTCGTACCCCCTTTTGGGTTCGAACGCGACAACGACGAAAAGCCCTCCGACGAAGCGGTCATGGGGCAGTTTCGGTGAGTTTTTACTCCCTTTTTATTTTTTTGTTTAAAAGATTTATAAAAAAAATGAAAGCAAAAATAAAATATGAAGAACGAAAAGAAAACGAGATTGGAATCGACCTTTGCTCGTATTTTGCTCTTTGATTCCTTAATAGTCTGTGTCTATTACATTTTTGTGCTTGTGGCTATATAGCCGAATACAAATGCTTTAGTCTAATCTTTGTTACTGTTTTGCTTCGTTTCTGCTTCCTGTCCTTTGTTGCCTTTTTTGTTCTATTTCTGCTTCTTTTTTCTTGCAGGTAAGGTCAACGAGGCTGCAGATGGCCGTTTTGGTGCAACGGGGCCGAATCTCGGGCGTTGTGCGTGCCGAGGGCGCACATGGAGGCACGGCGCCTTAAGCATATTAGGGTTTCTGTGTTGTTTTATTTTTTTGGACTATTTTTCTAGGCTAGGTTTTTAGTTTGGGCCTGTATTTTGCTTGGGTCTTGTAATGAAATGGACTATTTATTATTTTGGTTTTGGGCCGGGCAAATTAAGCCTCTTACAGTCAATTTATACCTTTTTTTTCTAATATATAGGAGTTAATTTACTCGTTTTTAATAAAAGGATAAAATACAATCTCTCTTTTTTTTACGGATATGTATACTTTTTATTTAAGCTACCAGGAAATGTAGAGATTCCGATTGGTTGGGCTCAAAGTATTTAATTGATACAGCTAAATAGGAGCGGGATAGGGCCAGTTCGGGTTTGGAAATATAGAGTTGAGTCAGGTGCGGCGGCGGGCAAAGCACCTGCTTTATGCATTCTTTCTCTAAGCAATAATATGATGATAGAAATGTCAAGGTTTCACAAGTTTATCGGTTCCTTTCAGAATGTTTATTGTTCTTGTATCGATCTAGATAATCACAGGTTTTTGCGTTGAAGAACCATAATTCTCACAGAGACAGAGCAGTAGCCGCAAAAGCAAGTATTTCATGATATATAAAGCTACAAATTCAATCTGACACATATATTACATCGAAAAGAATTATAATTTCACTTCTAGCTAAATGCTTGTGTATGTATGGAAGAGCACTACTTTCACTTCCACTAAAGAGCTGGGAAAAAAATAGTAACAGAGAAATCCCCAGAATGAAGAAAGACTTATAAGCTCAGTGTTTAACACCATCATCTCTTGTTCTTGTAACTCGAATGTAAGCAACAACAACTGCAAAAGCAGCAGTGACAAGTCCAGCAATGATGACACCACCAGCAGCCACAGACTTAGTTGATGAAAGAATATGATGCTTTCCCAACCGTCTGATTTCTGGTGCTTCAGCTTCAACATCTTGAGGAGTACTTTCATCTGGCTCATCTGCTTCTCTAGGAACAACCCAACCTGGCTCATCATCATCCTCTTTATGAACCTTAATCTCAAGTGGTTTGGCCTCAGATCCTCCAGCCATTGCATGCACCAGCAATACCTCCAAAAAAAGCAAGGAAACCAAAACAACCTTACCCGCAACCATATTTTAAGGAAAGGGTGGTAATGTTGAGATGTTGGAATCTTTTTATGTGAGAGACAGAAGTGTTTTCTGCACATAAGGCTAGGGACTCTGCTATGCTATGATTATTCTATGGTGGTTGCTGAAGCTATATATAGGACTATAAATGGATAGTTAAGAATTTGGTAAGGTTTTGACTTTTGAAATCGTAACCAACGATGAAAGCTTCCTACTCCGACTTTGGTGTCCAGCTGGTGTAATGAATAAAGTTTGCCATTTAATGTATGGGAGGTGGAGTTTGGTATTTGGGAATTGGGAGGGTGCAAGCTTATGACAAACCGGTGTGGTTTTCTATTCGATGGATTTGATGGATTAAAACCGATTGGATTTGAATTAAAATAATTTAAAATTTTAAAAATAATGTTAAATAAATGATAAATATAATAAGCTAAATTTTTTTTTGACATCACATAGAATATATTTGTTCATTTGAAAATATCATACAATAAATAATTTAAACGTAAATTTTGAAAATAATTAATAATAACATATATAATATGTACGATATCAAAATAAAAATATTTGATTAAATTATAGATAAAATAAAATTTAAACATGTAAATACATTATATTAAGAATATTAAATGCACTATAATTGTTTATCATAGTGTTGTGATTAATCTTGAGTTGATGTCGAGTTAACTTGTGACACAAACTCAATCAATAACATTATCAAGTATAAATAATTTAAACGTGAACTTTTAAACTAATTAATAATAACACATGCAATATGTACGATATTAACATGAAAAATATTAGATTGATATATACAATTGTAGAGGCAATAAAGTATGCATAATAAAATTAAAATGTTCAAAAAAAATTTAAGAAAATGCTTTAATTAAGTGGTAGAGTTGAAGTTTTATCAACCAACGTCATGGATTTAAATTCTACCATATGTAAATTATTTATTAATTTTTTAAAATTAAAAAGACAAATATTTTTAAATAATATAAGTTATTTTAATTATGAAAAATAATAGTATAAATAATTCATATGTTTTAACTTTTTTTTTATCAAGGTAGAGAAGCAGTAAAAGATTTTTGCCTTATGTAAAAGGTAACTATTTGATATACAACTTGTATAGTTTATTTTTATATAAATGTGTATAGTTTTTATACAATTGAATCCACATCTTCTTATAGTGACAGCAATGTCAATTCTAATGCTGACCCTCAATCTACTTATGAAGTCTAAAAACTTTACAACTTCGATTTAATCATGTGTATAATATATAATAAATATAAAAACTTAAATGGATAAAATATTTTTAAGGTTCAAGAAATTTTTAAATAAATAATTTTTTTGAAGAATTTAATTAAATTAATTCGACCCGTTAGTCAATAGTTTTATTCATGATAGGGGAAGAGAGATTAAAATAAAATGTTAATTAGGGTTGGTTTGGGTTGGCTGTTGGGGTAGTACTATTTTCAGTTCAATCTAGGTAAGTAAATCGTGACTTTAGTATAAAAACAAATTGAAATCTTTATACACTCCATCCATATAATAAAATATATAAAATAATTAAAAATATTAAAAACTGTTATAATAAACGTAGATAATGATAGTAAAATGATTACAAAGTAATAAGAAGATAAAGAAGGATATACATATTTTACATGAAAAACTCTTTTGGAAAAAATCACGTGTAGAAGTGGAAAAATTTACTAATGTTGAAAAATAAATTATACAAAAAAAATTTCGATTACATCTATTTAAAAGTTAAAAATCCTATTCTAATTAAAATTAAATAAAAGAAAAATAGCCCCACTAATATTCTTATTTTGTCATTATATTTATTTTTTTAATAAATAACGAAATTCGAGTCACAATTTTTAATAGTAAGTTACATTTTTCAACTAGGATCGATAATATCGAATGAAAAATATTAATTTAAATTACTAAAAACAAAAGTTGCAAATCAAAACAGTCCATCAAACATGAGTGCTAATGCCTTGCTTTTCACCCACGTCGACCACTGCGACAAATAAAGGCAACCCAAATTCATCACCGAAGTAATTGACATTGTTTATATTTGAAAGATAAAGTTTTCAAACTTAGTTTTATTAAGGTTTACAGCACACTCTCTTTATAATACATCAAAGTTTTAAATCTCATAAAAAAAAAACTTTTATATATCTATAAGAATATTTGTAATTTAAATTATTTTTAAATTTTGTTAAAATTTCAAATTAAAAAATTATAATATATTAATAATGATATTAATTAATAAAATTTAGATAATATTTTTAATAAAATTTATAAAATATTACCAATATATTTTTATATAAAATTTAATTATTTTATTTAGATAATATTTTAACTAAAATTTATGATTTTAATTTCACTTAACTTGAGATAAAAGAGGTTGTTATAGAGAAATAATTTAATAAAGGGTGTATTTTATGTCGACAAAAAAGAGTGTATTTTATGGTTTATGTTTGTTACTATTTTAGATAAAAACCGTTATAAAGAGTAAAAATTAATTTTATAACAAATTTGACTATTATAATAAGATATAAATCTTAAAAAATATATATAAATTTTGGTTTAATGTGTAATTTTATATGTAAATTTTGATTTTGTGTAATTTTATACATGATTTTTTATTTGATCAAATTCTCATAATTTATTAACACAATTATTAATATAACATCATTTTATGCTTATATTGCATATATAAATAATTATAAAAAGTAAACTAAACACACCGCACTATATTCTACCGTCTATTCAAACCCGTATTCTTCCCTAAAAAATAAACGAAGTAATTATGATAATTAAGTCACAATTTATTTTAGAAAGATGAGGTTATATTAAAGAGCAACAAATTGATAAAAATGGTAGCTTTAAAAAGCCAGACACAAAAGACTGGGTCAAAATATTAAATGATACAACGAACAAGAGACGAAATCCAATTGACCAAAATAACTAACTCCATTGCTTTTGACTTTCAAATGCTACTTCACTTTACACTACCCCCATTTTGACTTGGCAAGCAACCAAGACGCGCAATTTTCCTTTACTTTTCCTCTCCACATTTAAGTATAAAATTGGTTAATTTTTGAAATTTAGTATTTTTATTTTTTTTAAAATTTTAAATTAAGGTTGAATGATTAATATCTGTCGTTACTCAGTAACATATGCAATTAAAAGAATATTTAATTTACTGAGATAAAGATTCACATTTATTGTAATTTTGTAAATTATTATATGCGGAGAATATTTATTTGTTGATTAATATGAATCCATGTTAGTATAAATTCTTTTTAAATAAATTGTTTTTTGTAATTAAACTTTTAAGTAAAAAGTTTTAATGATATTGTAATTATTTTTTGTATAAATAAATTTATAGTGCCTTACTCTCGAGGTAAAACTCCGAACTACGTAATCAAATTTCTTTATCCATTTTTTATTTTTACACTTTTAATTAGTAAAACGAAATTGCAACTAGACTTATAACTAAAGGGCAAAATTCGTCTCAATTAGCTTTTTATTGATGGTTTAGTAAACGTTACAATTAGCACTTTATATCTACTCGGATATGAAAATTGGGATGGATAGTCAGAACTTTGTGGAAGATCAATATTACATGCAATTCAGTTGGATAAAATTGAAACTTTGATGGGTCAGTTTAGGGGTGTGCAAAATTCAGGTAAAATCGAAAAAATTCGGTTAACCGAATTAATTCCTTTGGGGGTCGGTTAAATTTTTTTTGAGTTTTCGAATAATGGTTAATTCAGTTCGAAATCGGTCAGTTAACCGAAAAAATTCGGTTAATCGAAAAAAATTAATAAAAAATTATAATATATAAATAGCCCACTATTCACTCAAACCCAATCCAACATAAACTCAAATACCCAATCTAATATATATTAACCCAAGTACCCAACCCAACCCAATTACCCAACCCAATCATAAAAATTACAAATAATTTAATAAATAAAAATAAAAATAAAAATAAAAAGCATATAACTTTATACAAATAATTCGGTTAAAGTTATTTCGGGTCGGTTAACCGATTGAACACCCCTAGGTCAGTTAAGGAAGATGATGGCAAAGCAGCTGGGTAGGGAAGAGTTATTTCAAGCCCAATTATAATAATAACAACCTATTTGAGGAATTATCTCAAGCGCCCAACCATCCTATTCTCTTGACTTTTTCCTCTTATTGTTATGTCCCCATTTAACTTAAAGTCATTGACTTAACAAAATATTAGAAATTCCACTAAAAACAACCTTCCACAACTAGGAAACTAAGTTCAGGACGAAGGTAAACCTAAGGCATCATCTTGCAGAATTCTCCAGAGCAAAGCAAGCGCATGGTGGAAACTATAAACATTGTATTAGGTTCATAAACATGAGTTCAAAAAATAGATTTTATTTGTTATATAAATTATGAGAATGAAATGCATATATTATAAATTAAATAATTAAAATTGTTTGAGAAAAATATACTTGTTATGGTACTCGTCATCATCGACTCATTATCTAGTTATTCGATTGGATCCTGACCTGTAGTTTACATGATTCGCATCTTGAGTTCAAACATGAGATGTTCACATCCTTTTATGAGACCGCCCGATGTGGGTTCGCACCACTATGTAGTCGAACCTATATCTAGAAAACACGTGTTAACCCTAGAATAGGGTACATGTTGGCATACATAGAGGCCTACCTATGACGTCCCATCAATGAACAATAATCGTATCATATAAATAGAGAATATAACCCTTTTGAAAGGGATACACACTAAAAACACTCAATAATTTTATGTGAAGAGAGTGGACAGATTTCTAACCATTAAAAAACCAAAAATCTAAAATGACTCACCCCCTACGAGAATTTCCCCTGTAGTTTCCCATCGGGCCAGGCAGGAGGTTTTGACATCAGCAACCAACCTAATGAGATGGACCTTTTTACTGGTTGGATTGTTAACTGACTAGAAAATCTAAGCAACTCAGGCCAAACAGGTGCTTCCTATTCTTTTAATCTCAATGCTCCCTCTGGTCATGGACCATCATTTCCCTTTAATCAGAGAGCATCGCCTACAACTATTTGGTTTGCAAGGGCAGCTGAGGTTGATGAAGGAACAATGACTTAACAAAGTGACAGGTTTGAACAACAACAATTGATTCTCAATAGGAATTACTAAGGCATAATAAAGAACCGAGAAAAAAGGTACAATTTGACCACTCTGATCTTCAGGACCATGTCACGCCTCTCTAGGAGGAGGATGTGGGAGCACATGCAAAGCCATGGCAGAACGATATGGATGCTTTGCATAGAGATGTGCAAGCATTGCATCCTAATGTGCAAGACATGGACTGGTTGTTTTGTTTTAACAACCCATTGTCTCCAAAGATAGTAGTTGTGAGCCTACGAACCAAGTTTAAAGTCTCAAAAGAGATGTTCAAAGGTAGGAGGGATCCTCGGGCACATCTCATGCAGTATAATAATTATATGAATATGTTAGGAGCTTCTGATGCAGCAAAATGTAAAGCTTTCTCAAACACTCTTAGAGAAAGTAGGAAAGATTAGTATATGTCTTTGCCACAGGGCTCTATCCAAAGTCTCTTGCAGTTGGGTCAAATGTTCCTGAAAAGATTTTGAGCTCATAGGATAATAATGAGAATTCCTATAGATTTGATGTCAGTGAAACAAAGGGATCAAGAATCTTTCCAAGATTCTGTCAAACGGTTCCATGTAGCCACGTTAAACACAAAGAACTTGGAGGATGAGTAGGTCATTGATGCCTTCATCATTAGAGTCCAAAATAAGCATATGTAATATTCATTTACTAATAATAAGCCATAAAGTTTTTCAAACTTGTATGGGAGGGAGCATAAGTTTCCTGAGGCAGAGGAAATTAAAAGAGCATCTCACAACACTTTTAAAAGGGATGACAAATAATTTTAGGGTCGTCAAAGAGTTTGCAACCAATAAGGTCTTCCTTCTCAGAGTCTGCGTGTACAAGGTGGGGGATAACAGAGGAACAATTTGCAAAATGAATCACCAAGGGCATTCCAGAGGCCTCAAGGTGAGCACACGATAAGGTATGTTCCTCATGGAAAATTTGAAGTTTATACTCCTTTCAATGTTTTGTGTACCTAGATTCTTAATTAGGTCAAGAGTTTAGGCACTTTTCCAAGCCCTACCTATGCGACGCAGTCAGTCAAGAACCAACTTGAGAGATAGATGTAATTATCACAATGACAGGGGGCACAAGACCGAGGATTGTTTCTTTTTGAAAGATGACATAGAAGAGGCAATTAAAAATAGTAAGTTAAAGCTCAGAATTCTTCACCATCGAGTTAAAGTTCGTGGGGCACTTGTAAAGGTAAACAAAAGGTTAAAGTCACAATACATGTGATAATTGGTACAAATGAAGAGTGGGCGACCTCTAACACGAAGAGAAATGCTCATATTAGAAGTGTGATCTTGGTCAGTTTGCAAAAGAGGCTGCGTTAAAAAGAGAAGTGGAAGCTAGAATTTAATGAAGAAGATGATAATTTAGTATGTGATAAGGAAGAAAATGACCCTATGGTCGTATCAGCAACTATAACAAGATTTGAGATTAAAATAAATTTGGTTGATAACGGAAGTGTTGTGGAGGTGATGACCTGGGATGCATATCAGAAGATAGGGTTAAAAGAACATGCTTTGAAGAAGGCAATCCCTTTCCATGGTTTTGCAAATCATCTAGTCGAGGTGAAAGGGTGTATTACTCTACCTATCACCCTTTGAGATGGCGAACACACCACCATAAGATATGTTTAATTCTTTGTGGTAGATCATTCAATGGCTTACAATGCCATTTTTGGGTGTCTTATTATAAAAATAACTAAAATGATGGTTACCACCTTTTGTATAAAGATGAAATTCCCTACCAAGATGGGGATATGTTTCATGAAATTTGACCAATGAACAGCTAAACAATACCATATGTTGTCAATTAAGCAAACGCATGAGCAAGAGCTATAGGGTCAGAGTTCACAACATACAGAGACAGTAGTTGCCACAAGAGGGGAAGGAACCACGGGAGGAATTGTAACAGAAGTTGCCACATCACCAGATGTTGCAGCGTGATCCTTCCTTTTCTCTCGGTGAAGTTTCTTTACTAGATTACCCTCATCTTCACTATTTAATATAATGTTGGCAGTTCTAGCAATAGTCTTTTGTTTCTTTCGACTGCTTGCACTCCCTTACACAGTAGAAGTACTAAAGGGACCACCTCACACATTTTGTATAAAGGATTAAACATACACGTATTCATTGATTTTCCTGGATAAACTTGTGGATTCTCCTGAATTCTCTTCAACAGCGAACTATGCCTGCATCACTAACAAGTCTATTATCAGCACCAAGAGATACCATAAGGGGGTTCGCACCACTTTCTTAATCCTCTGTAGATTCAGAGGACCACAAATGAGGCTTTAATTTACAAAAGGTATAAAAATAATTTTTAGATTCTTCCTTCTTTCCTAAAAGAATAAGCCCAAAATCATTAATGGCTCCATGTGGCCACGTGAACTACTGGCAACACAGTCATGGTGTCTGCACCATTGTGATCATCAATTGGCCGCCATCTATTAGGGTTTAGATTTATGAGACAATGCTGAAACACATTTCTAACAATTAACACTTCTTCTAAATCTTGTACGTGACCTCAGCGAAGCCTATAATATTGTGTCCACCTTACTTAAGATATAATAACTCATTTTTGCATGCACATATTCTTACTTGGTACGGACCATTTAGTTGGAAAATCAAAACTAGTTCCAAACTTGTACTTGACCCGTATGTATTTATAGCTATTTAGGCGAAGGTTCGAGGACCAGTTGGAGATAATTGATTCCACTCCTTCGCGAGGAGTAAAGTCAAACTTACCCACTGAACCTCTTCAATTTTATGATTTGCATTTATATAGATTCTAGAAAACAATGATCAACAACATCTCCTCTCGCTGGCTACATTCGATGAAATATTTAACACCCCTATACCTTGTCCGATCGTACGGACCAGATATAAGACTATTACATTTGGTGCCAAAATTGTTTTGGCTAAACACTATTTAATTTAAGCATTTATACATAATATTTTAACTTATTGAACTAAAAAAAATATTAATATAAACATGTGGGGTTATTATTGGATGTTAGATTATGTTTGGAAATGATTTAACACTGTTTCTACTCAAAATAGGGGAAAAATCAATACCAATGACAAAAACAATACTAAAATCACATTCTGTTTTGGAAATTTTGTATTTCATAGCCTAGGTATCGATACATATACCCTTGGGTAAATTTTGGCAAAAATAAGTTTAAAAGTTCACTAAAAACCCCCTGCAATATATATATATATATTCTTCTCAACACTTAAGACCAATTCAAAATATATTAAAATTACTTAAAACTACTCCAAATCAGTCATAATCATCATGTTAGCTGACCACATTTGCAAACATACTTATAGTTTCAATAATTCATTTAGAATTAAAGTACTTCAAGTAAAGCCAAAATAGATAGAGTTTCAAGAGTTTGTATTTTAGTCCCTAACACATGGGAACACATTTGGTCTACCTATGTACATGTCATTTTAATTCAAAATATGATACCTACTCTTGAAGCTCTTGAGGATGTGATGAGATGAGAGATCTTCTAACCCGACTCTACCTCTTCGCGTCTAACTATCTCTACACGTTAAAAATAAACGCGTTAAGTCGGTGAAGGCTTAGTAAGTACTACAAGAATAAATAGGTAAATGAATCATAACAAAATATTTTAAAATTATTCAATTAATACATATTTACACACATACAAGTTTCTTCAACTATACCTAACTTTAATAAAATTTAACTTACCTTTTGTAAGTTATCAAACTTACCTCAACACATTGGTGATTCACTTTTGTTCACAACTCATATTCTTAGCCCAAAGTAGACTTAATAGAACACACCGGATATATGGAACAAATACAGAGGTGCATTATTATGCACTATTGAACAGAGAGCATGAATATGCTAAACGGAAATCACTAATGTGCTAATAATCGGAGAGCACGCTAAGGTTCCTTAATGGCATGCCACTAATATCCTTATAGTTCTAAATTCCATCTACTTGGGCATTAAAGCTGAATTTCATACATTTAAATGCTTTACATAAATATTTCGAAAAAGATTTCTCATTTCTCCATCATCTACAATTTAGTCTCCATTTCACAAATCACAAATATTACACCTTTTTCACACATACTTTTACCACAACATCATTAGTTAGTGTTCAAGTAATATACCATTTCATATTCTTCACCTAAAATTTTATTTACAAATTTCATAATTTCATAATCTAATCTTTTTTTTATCTATTTACAAATTAAATATATATTTTACATTTCTATTCTAAGTAATTCTATACTACAATATAAGCATTTAATTAAAAATAATTTAAAAATCTTGTAGTACTTACAACAAAAAAGTTGAGATGATGTATTTTCTTCTTCCTTCACTCCTTAGCCTTCTCTTTCATTTTTTCTTCAATTAGGTCTCTCATTTCTTTTCTTTTTTTTTTCTCTTCAATTTCATATAAAACATATAACATTTATATGTAAAAAAAAACAAAATCAAGTGACTTTCCTATAATATTTAATAAAAATAAGCATGTATGGTATGATAATTTCATCATTTCTTATCTTAGCTCTTTGATTTTCACTAAGGAAATTTCAAAGAAAAATGAAGGTTTGAAGCTTGGATGGTTCAACTATGATGGAAGGACATGAAGGGAATAAAAAAAAAGTTGGATGAAACTTGGGGGAAATAAGTGACGGTCTAGCTTGTGAAAAGATGATATATATTTTCATTTTTTCTCCCACTTTCTACACCATTCCACTAAAATATCTCACCTTTTTAATTAAAATGGTCAAATTGCTACTAAGTGCTTAAGCCATCCATCTTTTTTTTACTTTTACCCATCATCATTACACCTAATAAATATCTACTTGGCTAATTACCACTTTGTCCTTCCTCATCTTTCATATTTCCTAGTATGACTCATACAACACTTTGGTTAGATTCCTTTTTAATCCTTCCTTCCTTTCCTCTACTGTTATATATCTCCTATCTTAATATTTTTTCTACTTTGGCCACAATAATTTCTTTATTCTTTCAACTAAATCAATGTATCTATTTTAAAATTTCCTATCTAAATAGTATTTTTTTTTCTAATTTCTTATTGAATCTATATACTTCTAATTTAATACTTAAAATTCCTATTTATTATATTTCAAAAAATTTATACTAATTCTTGACCCGATCCATCATTGTACCTAACCCCGAGTTAAAACACGAATGTTACAAAATAGGCCATGGTGACCCACCATGAGAAACCAAATAATTTCTTTGAAGCTATCCTATATTCATCAAGAAGATGATAGATGAAGGGGTAGAGAGGTAAATGAAAACCCGCTTTTAACACGTGCAAGGGAAGTAGAAAACTTTCATCGGTGGTGTCAATTAATCAGTTTGACCCTTCAAGAATTGAGAAGTGATATACAAAGTTGGGTATTTGAATTCCCTAAGTAGCCAATGACAACTCATTTCTTCCTCTTTGGTGGTGCAAACATAAGCTTTCACCTCCACCGGAGCATTTACTTCATGTCATTGTGAAGGTTCACTTTTTGAACCACAATGGATGCCCTGAATAATATGACCACTTCCTATCGCCCTAACAATTGTGCCCAAATAAACACAAAAAAAACCACAAAAACAAATGGTAAATTTTAAGAAAATTACCTCTGAAACACGATTATCCTCCTCAACAGAAACTCCTCAAAAATTTTAAATTCAAACGGTTTGATTCTTAAGGTTAAGATAACCTCCTTTTAAAAGAGTTTTACACTTTAACTATTCATGTATCCGAGAAAGAAGGCATAATCAACTGTATACAGTTGTACCATTCCTCAACACGCGGTGAAGTGTATGTGACAATCTAAAGCAAAAGTGTACGCGATAAGCTTCTCTATTAGTAATCTCTCACCTCGTGAAGAAGAGTCACTTTGTAACTCTTCTTTGAACTAGGTAGGGGACAAATTGTTATGGTACTCACCATCACTGACTTGTTACCCGGTTACCCGATTGGGTCTTGAGCCATAGTCTACATGGTTTGCACCTCGAGTTTGCACGTGAGGTTTTTGCATCCTTTAATGAGATCGCACAATGTAGGCTCATACCATTATACGGGCAGACCCACATCTAGAAAACACGTGCTAATCCTAGAATAGGATACGTGTTGGCATGCATAGGGACCTACCTACGACGTCCCATCCATGGATAATAACCATATCATATAAATAGAGAATATAACCCTTTTGAAAGGGATACATGCTCAAACACTCAACAATATTAAATATATATTTCATAAAACAAATAAAAAATATTAAATAGTAATTTGAAATTCATAAATATCATAAGTATTTTCTTGGATTTTTTACCTGTATAATACTAATTAAAAAATTAAATACTAAAATGGTATGCCAATACCATTGTTTACCAAAATGGGGTGTTTGAAACAGTTCCAAAGGGTGGAGGGAGAGAGATGGGTGACACCCATGTTTTTTCTAACACAATAATTGAAACATCATCACAAAATGATGTTTTTTTTTTAAAAAATTTTAAGGGTGGAGGGGGAGAGATGGGCAGCACTGGTATAAAAAAATATTTTTTAAGGGTGGAGGGAGAGACATGGGGGGCACTAGTATTTTCTGGTGCAAAAATACCGTCTAAATGGTGGAGAGTGAATTTTGTACCGTTTTGTTATTTTTTTGAAGAATTACTAATATTTTTGTACATATAAAAAAATCAATAACAACGTAATTTAAAGAATTACTAATATTGTTTTGAAGAATTACTAATATTTTTACACATAAACAAATCAATAACAACGTCATTTAAAGAATAACTAATTTTTTTGAAAAATTACTAATATTTTTACACATATTTTTCAAAACAACCTCATTTATTTTTTTGGGTAAACTACCAAAATAATCACTTTTGTTTGTCTCAGGTTACATTTTAGTCACTTATATTTGAAATGTAACGTTTTAATCAGTTACGTTATCGCGTTGTAACATTTTAGTCACTAAGCCATTAATTCCCATTAACAGTGTAATAGTAAGCTGATGTGGCACGTTAAATCATTTCAAATGAAAATTTTAAGTTAAATTCTACAATTGGTTCCTATATTTTTTTCATTTTGAGTAATTTAATTTTTTCTTTTATGTTGTTTTAACTTTCTTTTTTTTCCATTCTCTTCTGCTCCTCCCTCTGTTTTCCTCCCTTCTTCATTTCCTTTAACGTAGTTTTTATTTTTTTTATGTTTTTCATTTGTTGAAACTAGTCCACAAGCTCGCCTCACTCAAAAAAATTAAACTGTTCAAAAAAATAAAAGTATAGGGATTAGTTTTAACAAATAAAAAATATAGAAAAACTACGTTAAAAGAAATGGAGAAAGGAAGAAAACAGAAGGAGAAACAGAAGATAAATGGAAAAAGAAAAAAGAAAAAAAAGTAAAGTTAAAAAACATAAAAGAACAAAAATTAAATTACTCAAAATGAACAAATAAGGGGACCATTTGTATAAATTAACCTAAAATTTTTATTTCAAATAATTATTTAACGTGTCACGTCAGCTTACTGTTATACCATTAATGACAGTTAACGATTTAGTGATTAAAATGGTACAACGCGATAACGTAAGTGACTAAAACGTAACATTTCAAATATAAGTGACTAAAATGTAACCTGAGTCAAACAAAAGTGACTATTTTGATAGTTTACCCTTATTTTTTTTATTTTTTATCCCAATAAAAAATTATTATTACATAACACATCTTCCATATTTGTAAAATGTAGTTCTTTTACCACAATAATCCAAAAAAAAAACAAATCAAAATGAATCACCATAAAATTTTCAAACAAATAACCCATTTCGATATTTATTTTTGTAAACGAATTTATTTTTGTGTTTTTTTTTTAAAATATTTTTGCAGTCTCCATCTTTACCAAAGAAAGTTACGGTGAACAGCCTAAAAACTAGGCAGCTGGCAGAAAAATACAAGCAGATCCTTCTCATCCCTTTCATTGGACTATAATTTCTTGGTGATTTTCAGGTGTTTATTGATATCCTTGTGTTGGACGATTTGAAGATAATCTTAATATTTGACCATATGAACCTCCCATCATAATTCATAAACGTTGCTTTCTGAGTTCAATATCTAAGGATTCCGTGGTTAATATATATTTGACCTTTTATATATTTATTTGTTTTTAAATCTCTGGTTATAAATGCATAGGACGTTGTTTTCTTTTTTCTGGCCTAAGAAATTCATAAATTAGCATTGCAAATTCCAATCATCTGGTGTTTCTTAGTTCGCCCTGTACAGTAAATGCTTGTGTCCTACATAGCAACATTTCCAAGCTTGCGGTTCTACATAAACACGAATTTCTTCTTCTTTTTAAAGAAAACCAAAATATTATTGTGGCTAAGACATCCTGATGTTTTTAGGTATTTGATT
Organism: Gossypium hirsutum; assembly: GCF_007990345.1. NCBI lineage: Eukaryota > Viridiplantae > Streptophyta > Magnoliopsida > Malvales > Malvaceae > Gossypium > Gossypium hirsutum. The sequence goes on from NC_053427.1 coordinate 82,711,876, forward strand.
TGTTTAAAAGTTGTGTTTTTCATATAAAAATAATAGAAGATATAATTGCAATTATAATAACATGTATTTTTTTTATTGCTTAAATAGGACCGTTGCGGAATTAATTTCTTAAATGTGTCTTTTATTAATGCATGGGTGTTAAGATTTATTTGAAATTTAGAGCACAACCAACTCTGAGCTCACATAATTGAGCTTGATACCCTGGGTATTGAGATAAGATTAATAATAAAAATAGTAATTTAAAACATAGATTTTGGATGACTTAAAATTTCATCTCATCCTCACTAAGTAATTTGCTCAACTTTAAAGCAAAATAAAGTGAAATTATTAAGTTGATGCTTTCTACCATGTCAAATATAACCCCTTTCAATAATATTTCTCCGCAAAATATCAAAAAGAAAATAATATTATGCCACAATTTTGTTTTACACGTCAGCCCTTATCTCATTCCTACATCATCTATTCTTTTTATTTTCATTCTTTTTGTACTTTATTTTCTTCAAGCACGTTGTGGTCAACTGTAAACAGAAAAGAATCTCGCTGAAGTCTGTGGAGGATAATATGATAAATGTAGAATCTGAACGGTTTGAATGCTCAACCAATATAATTTCTGTAATGTCAGCTTGAGAATTGATCAGAAAATGGTGTGAGGTGTATTTACCCTATATCTTGGATATGTGAATACTTGGATCTGAATTGGATCAAGTCCTTGCAGTTAGAGAATTTCCAGATATATTTCCTAAAGAATTGTTAGGCTTACTTCCTAAAAGGGAGGTTGAATTTGCTATTAAGTTAGCACTGATAAACCGTAATTTATACATATTTTTATCCGATTCTTGGCATATTTATGAATGATTTTTCCTTGGTTTTAGTGAATTTGATGTTCCTAATCCTTTCATTTCATGTTTTTATACTCAAGAGAGCTTAGGATAGCAAAAAGAGCGAGAAACAGGCCAAAAACAGACAAAATGGGCTTAAAATAGTGTTTCACATGGCCTAAGCACTTCCACACGGGTAACCTACATGCTCGTGTGAGGCACACAGGCAGACCACACGCCCGTGTGTCATGGCCGTGACGACATTAATCCAAGTCAGAACTGCATACGGTTTGAGCACTTGCACACGGGTGTGGCACACGGCCGTGTCCCTGTCGAGCCCAAGTCTAGTTCTACTCGGAAAAGGCCACTTTTGAGGGTTTTGAAGCATTCTAAAGCCTTTATAAACACCTTAGAAGAGGATTAGGGGGGAGACGCAGAGTTGAAGGAAAAAAAATACTCAAGAACAGCCATCGGAATCACATCGGAGATAGGATTTACATCAACACTGAAGATTTCCATCCAATTTCTTAGAAGTTCTTTGGGTTTCTTTATGTTTTATTGTTTTCCATACTTTGAGATGTTTTCCATTATTATCATGAACTAAACTCCCAAATACCTAAGGGAGATAAAACCTAAGATGAATCTTATTACTTTTTTATTTATATGATAAATATTGATCGCAGTGATTCGTAACAAGTAATAAATATTTATAAAGATCAAACCTAAACTAACTATTATCACGAAGAAAAGGCAAGCGCACCTATCGAACAATAGTATAGTAACGGCAAGACTGGGATATCGTACCCAAGGGAACCAAAAGTACTAGTAATAACTATCTTTTTATTATCTAGGCCTAAGAATAAACGGGTTTGTTTATTAAACTAATTATCTAAACTAATTAACTAATTTAATTAAAGCGAAGAGAGAATTTGGAAATAGACTTGAAGAAAAGTAATTGATAAAGCCGACACCCAAGGAGGAATCCACCTAGATTTCACTTGTTATCTGACTCTGAACCGGACGATTTATTCACTTGACTTGTTCTGTAGAGATCCCTAGGTTAAGTTATTATCCCTATTCAAGACTAATAACATCTAACCCCTAGATTGAATAACCGAGACTTTTCTCTAATTAACACTCTAGGGTTGCATTAACTCGATCTATGGATTCCCTTATTAGGTTTCACCCTAATCCGAAAAAATCTCGTAACCCTATTTCTAGGCACCCGATCAACTCCGCTTAATTATGCCAAATCTACTCTTAAGCAGGGTCTATTCCTCCTTTGCATAAGCATATCAAATCATGAATTAATACCCGGAATATTAACTCAAGCATTAAGAACACATAATTAAGAACAAATCAAGTATTTATCATATAGTTCAGATAATAATAACAAGATCCATCATAGGTTTTATCCCCCTTAGGTATCTAAGGGGGTTAGTTCATAATAAAATAAGAGTACATCTCAAAAGTATGAAAATAACAAAACATAAAGAAAACGCTAAAACCCCTGAAGGAATTCTGAGAGAGATCTTCAGTCTTGGAGTAGCTCCGGCTTTTGAGATAGATCGTCTGGCTTCCTTCAAGTAATTCCCGGCTAGTGGTTTTGTGTTCCAAAAAAGTTCTGGAGAGCGAGGCCCCTCTCTAGGTCATACTTAGGATGTTTTTATAGGCTTTTGGTTGGCTTTCTTCCCCCCTAAGTATCCTTTTTCCGTGTAAAATACAACTCCTTAAAAAAGGGACACGCCCGTGTGCCACGGCCGTGTGACGTGGTTGCCAGGCCGTGTTCGATCCGTTAAATTGCCATGGCCATTTGGGCTCAATGGCCAGGCCATGCGAGTCATGTAAACCTTGGTCGACACCCTCGAAAGGTACGGGCGTGTGAGCTGCCCGTGTGGCAAGGCTTAGGCCGTGTGGTCTTCTCGATTTGGTCCATTTTGTCCCTTTTTAGCTCGTTTTTGGCTCTTTTTGACCCTTGGTGCTCTCCTAAGTACAAAACATGAAATAACCATATTAAGAGCACCAAAATCCATAAATCTAATAGTAAACATCCATAAATATGCTAAGTATTTGGGGTAAAAACATGTATAATTTGGCGTTTATCAAATACCCCCACACTTAAGCATTTGCTTGTCCTCAAGCAAAATTCTCAATTACTGCTAGAATTCATTCTTTTCGATTACATAATCATTACTGATAATGTTACAAACTATTCCACGAAAATTTATACAGTGAGAATTTAACTATAGGGGCATTAAAAGCCTCAAACAATCTAAATCGAATATTCTGATAATAAAATTATAGGTAAGCTCATTCCTTTAAGTAATTAACTTTAGTCCTAAATACACAAGAAATGACATCCTCACTAAAGATTCACTCAAATCACTCAAAGTGTTTAAGGGTCAAGACTAAGCACTCGATTGTCTAACATGAAAAGTTATTACCATAGGCTTGCATGAAAATCAAATCTCCACCACTTGTAAATGATATGACACACTAATCAAAAGGTCTTTGCATGGCTGTAATGGGGTTTAGGTTACATGTATGGATACAGGTTGAAGAACAGGGGTTAGAATTGAGATAATTTCAATATGTTACCCCACTATCAAAAACTTAATCACTGAATCACAAACAAATAGCTAGAATTATTTTATATGAGTTCATGACAACTTTAGCTTGCTGAGAATTACACTAATACTACTGAGTTTTTTTTTAAGAACAAATCAGGAATTATACTTCATGATTCAGTAACAAAAAAATGGTGAACATAGTGAGGTAACAATATTAAATTCAATCTCGATAAAAAAGGGTCAAATTAAGTAAGAAGATTTCAACAATAATGGGTTAATGGGTTAATGACGAGGGTTAATCAATGAAAAAGGGTTAGTAGGCTCAACGGGGGTTCACTAAGGGTTTAATTATGTGGGAAGGCTTTTTATGGAGTAAGTGGGTTAAATCCTAAGTGTCTTTATCATCTCAGTGTATCAATTCATATGTGTGATCTTGACATGTAAAATCGAAGCAAGTTCTAGAATAACAGTTCAATGTTGACACACTCAAACCACAAAAGAAGTGAGCAAGAAAGAAAGCTATATGCTCAAAAGACTAAAAAATTTGACCAAAAATTTGGGTTTTTAATGTCATTCCTATATACTTAAGATTTCAAGTTAATACCTCAATTCAGGAAAATAACCTAAAAATTTTAGTTCTCAAATTATCAACTTATCATGCTTGATTCTCTAATGATCTATAATCAAATAACCATGCATAATTCCCTTGGTCTAATTCATGACATATCAATAATAATTATAGATCAATCAGAATTCATTCGATCAGGATTATGAGAACATCACTTAAACACAAGACCAAATTCAAGGATTTGAGAATAATGCAAAAAGTTAGGTTTCATGTTCACCCCCCACACTTAAGATGCACATTGCCCTCAATGTACAAAGGTAGACTATTCAACATAAAGAAAATCATAAGAGGGAAATAGGTGAAACTCCCTGTTAGAATGATGCGGAGCTTGATTCTGAGGATAGAGTGTTTGGGGAAAATGGTAGCGGCCACCATTCTTGGCTAGATGAAGAAATTGGGTCATTGAACATGGAACTCGTTAGGCATTGTTCCCTATTCATTTCCTTATTGCGTAAAATATTCCTAGTAGCTTTGCTTGAAAGTCTGTAGAATCATGAAGAGCTGATTAAGAGTTGGTGTGGAAGAGAGTGTAGTGGAATTACTTGTTAGAAATACTAGAAAATGGAAAATAAAAATTTACTAATATAGATATGTCTTTATAACGAAAAATAAACATAAAAATAAAAATAAAAATAAAAATAAAAAGAGAAATAAAAATAAAAAGATAAGAGGATTCAATGATCCTCATCGGTGGGGCCCTCAGGTGGTGGTGCTGGAGTGTCGATGTGGAAGTGCTGGCACAGTTGCTGCATCATGGCCTGCATGTCGTCCATCTGTCGGTCCCGTTGCCGATCTCGCTCGTGAATCATTTTGAACTGTATAGTGCAATACTGCTCGAAGTGAGCGAGTTGGTCGAAAAGGTGCGCCAATGAAGCAACCGCATGAACTGGTCGTTCTCTAGGTGGCGCGGTGGAAGGCTCCTCATGCTGGGGGGAACATCATCAGGGATATCGTCAAGATCCTCCTCGTCAATGACATGAGAGAGACGGTATTGAGGAGGATCGGTCCCACGTCAACGTTCGATCATCCTCATGTGTAACATAGTCGTGATGCCCTGTGGGGACATCTGACCGATCAGTGTAAGCGCGAATGACTGAGCCACGGTGTCAAGGAGGCTGAAATGTCTGGCAAGGCGCGTCATGTAGGGGCTGATGGAGATCACTCCCTTTCGATGCCTCTCGGTCTGATGGCAAATGGCGAAAGCAATGAAGTATGCCAAATTAGTCACGTGTGTATTCACCATGCACCATAAATAGTAGGCATCGTGGGTGTTGACGACGCCAGTGCTTTCTCTCCTCCCGGTCAATGTGTGAGCCAATATAGCATGGAGATAGCGGAGGGAATAGGGGGGAGCTGAGGCCTTCGAGCGACTGGGGTCGTAGGTGGAAGAGAGTGGTGCCAAAGCCTTCCAACACAAGGAGGGGGAGATGTGGATATTGCATGGGAGTGCATTCATGTCCTCCTCCTCTATAAACTCACCGGTGTAAAGTCCCAGAGCAACTCCAAACTCTGGGACACTCATCGCACGAACTAGACCACCTAATCGGAAGTGAATGGTGCCTGGGTCGTCATTGTTCATCATCACCACCTGTAAATGAAAAGTAGAGCATAATTCTAAGGTTAGCTCTAAATAAGTGGGCTCGATGATAGTGAAGAACCTTTCCTATGGGTCTATAGACAGGAGGGCACGGATGGCATCAGCGAGCTGGACTTGTTCTACGGTAGCCCAATCGATGTAGCGACCTGTGGTGATGGGTCGTGTACGAAGTATTTGAAATAGTTCCTCCTCCGAGGCTTGTGGAAATTCAAGGAACGAGTGCCGAACTTCGGCTATAGCTCGTACCGAGGAAGAACCTGGTCCCCTACGTCTCTTTGAGGATGGGACTACGGCCTGCTTTCCTCTCGATGACGACATAATGTACCTGAAAATATATGAGCATTGATAGAATCCGAGATACATTAGTAGTTAAGCAAGAGGCCCAAAAAACTATTATATGCTATTTAGTGGCTTAAATATAATATAGAGATTTCTAAGTCAAGTTCCTAACTTATCTAAAGCAAAATAGTACAATATCTATGTAAAGCATGTATAATACTAATGTAGTAATACAAATTGGAAAAATAAAGTTGAGGAAGTAAACCAATGGTGGTTGTATGGCGGCACACGGGCGTGTAATGGAGAGCACGGGCGTGTGACGCGGGGAGGAAGCCGTGTGGTGGGAAAATAGAGGGTATAGGGAGGGAAAAATGGGGATTAATGCAAGTGGGGTGACTTTGAGGGTGGTTTGGGGGTTAGGGAAGTGAGAATCTAAGGAATGGTGGCCGGAATAGGGAGTAGGGGTTGGGGGAGGGTGGATTTCGGCTAAGGTTTTGAAAGGACGAAGAAGATGAACAGTGGTTTGTTTATATAGGGGAGGGGCACACGGCCTATGGCCACGCCTGTGTATTGTGAGGGTAGCTTGTGTTTTTCAAATTTTTCAAATGTGGTCGTGCCCGGCTACTATCACATGCCCGTGTGTATTGGGCGTGTGTAGCACACAGCCATGTCGCACGGTCGTGCCTAGCGTTGTTCGCTTCTCCCACGCCCGTGTGTGATGGTACCATGCTCGTGTATTGTTGTACACGGCCGAATGGCATGGGCTTGTCGCACGCCCGTGTTGAAGAAACAGAATCGAGCCTTGTCATTGGCACGCTCGTGGTTTTCTATCCCACGCCCGTGTTCTTCCTATCAAGTTCACCCACGGCCATGTCGCACGGCTGTGGGGGTTTATCGCACCCCGTGTTTTGGGGAAATCATGTCCTGCTTCAACACGGCCGTCTCGCACGGTCGTGTCTCGTACGGTCATGTCTCTTCCCCTGTTTGGCCACGGCTTCAGGCACGCCCGTGTTCCTGGCCGTGTGTGCTGAAAAACTTTGCAATTCAAAGATAAAGTTAATGATTCGAAGTGTTAGAAATTAATTAAAAATAAAGAAATCAAAATATGTTAGTGCTCGGGTTGCCTCCCGAGAAGTGCTTATTTATAGTCTAAGCTCGACTTACCTCTCCATTGATTTATCATAGTGGTGTGAGGAGTTCATACTCTTCGTTCCTGCTATCAATCTTAAAACAAGGTTTTAATCTAGTGTTGTTTATCTTAAAAGTGCCGAACTTGGGATGACTCACCTCCACCATACCGAATGGAAAAATACTGAGTACTGTAAGAGGGATTTCCTCATTCGGTGTGGTAGTGACAATGTGAGGATCGATGGCATCTAGTAAGACTTTATCGCCTACTTTAAGTTGATTAGGAGAGGTATCGGGCTTGTTTTGGCGTAGTTTCGGTTTATCATGTGTTCTCAGTTTGTGTTCTCGCCATTCGTCTAGCTCCTCTATCCGTAGCCTTCATTCTTCATGGACGTATTTGTTCTTTTCATGATAGTAGCGCACTGTCTCCGTTGTCTTGGTTTGAGAAGGTTCCTGCAAGGACGATTGAGTATTATTTTTATCATCGACAGGTTTTATAGCATTATCCTGAGTCTTAGGGGTTTTGACTGAGTCACGTGCTTGGAGTGTTGCTGCGTCTTCACCTGCACGAAGTGTTAGCTCCCCTATGCTTACATTAATAATGGTTCCGGCAGTTGCTAAAAAGGTACCTCGTTATCCTCATCTATATCTAAGACGACAAAGTCTACTGGGTAAATAAATTTATCAATTTTAACGAGAACATCTTCAATAATATCCTTAGGAAATCTAATTGTTTTGTCAGCCAATTGTATGCTCATCCTAATCTGTTTGGGTTTACCGAGACCTAGTCGTTTAAACATTTTATACGGTATAACATTTATACTTTCCCCTAGATCAACTAAAGCATTATTCACAGATAAACTACCAATTAAGCAAGGAATTGTAAAACTCCCTGGACCTTTCAATTTGTTAGGTAGCTTATTCTTCAGAATAGCTGAGCAGACTGCATTGAGTTCCACATGCGATGTAGCGTCTAATTTCCTTTTATTAGCCAGAAGTTCCTTTAAGAATTTTGTTGAGTTGGGCATCTACGAAAGAACTTCAATAAAGGGTAAGTTAATATGTAATTTCTTTAAAAGTTTGACAAACTTACCAAATTGTTCTTCTGTTCTGTCTTTCATCATCGCTTTAGGATATGGCATACGAGGTTCATAATTCGTACTTACCTGTTTAGAATCATCATCGTTTACCTCTTCTCGACCTTTGTTCATCGCGTTGTCTTGCTGTAATTCTGGCTCAAGTGCAATGAATCCTTCCTTATCTTGGGCACTAATTACATTGAGGTGTTCCCTCGGATTAGGTTTCGTATTACTTGGTAAGCTACCTTATGGTCCCTCGGAGATTAGTTTGGAGAGCTGGCCAAGTTTCAAGTCCTTGGATCGATGCTTGTTGATTCTTAAGTGCAGTCTCGGTATTTTGAAAACGGGTTTCTGACACCGAGATGAATTTAGAGAGCATCTCTTCAAGGTTTGGCTTCTTCTCTTGTTAATAAGGTGACTGTTGAAACCCTGAGGATTTTGTGGCTTTTAATTCCTTAGACCACCCTAGGAGAAATTTGGGTGGTTCCTCCAACCTGCATTATAAGTATTACTGTATGAGTTATTTTGAGATCTAAAGTTATTATTACCCATATAGTTGACTTGTTCCTCGTCGGTTGTGGGATTGAAGGATTGATATTCTATATGCATGCCTCCTCCGTTTGAGTCACACCTCATTACTGGATGTACCTGTGTAGAACCAAGAAAACTATCAATCTTTTTATTGAGAAGTTCTACCTGATTAGAGAGCATGGTGACTGAATCGATGTTATAAACGCCGGCTGTTTTTGTTGGCTTAGTCCTCATGACTTGCCACTGATAGTTATTCAGTGACATCTCCTCTATAAATTCATAGGCATCTTCCGGTGTTTTATTGTTGATAGTTCCGCCAGCAGCAGCGTCAATTATTTGTCTTGTCGAGGGATTCACACCATTGTAGAACGTTTGAACTTGCAACCATAGAGGTAACCCATGGTGAGGGCACCTTCTCAATAGATCCTTGTATCTCTCCCATGCATCATAAAGTGTTTCTAAATCCATCTGCACAAAAGAAGAGATATCATTATGTAATTTAGTCGTTTTAGCCTGCGAAAAATATTTTAGTAAAAATTTCTCGGTCATTTGTTCCCAAGTAGCGATAGACCCTCGTGGTAACGAATTCAACCACTGTTTAGCTTTGTTTCTCAGTGAAAATGGAAATAACCGAAGACGAATGGCATCATCAGAAACACCATTGATTTTGAATGTATCGCAAAATTCCAGGAAATTTGCTGAGTGAGTGTTGGGATCTTCATCCTGCAAACCATCAAACTAAACAAACTGCTGTATCATCTGAATAGTGTTAGGTTTTAATTCAAAATTATTCGCAGCAATAGCAGGTCTAACTATACTTGATTCAGTTCCTGTTAGAGAGGGTTTAACATAGTCATACATAGTACGCGGAGCAGGATTTTGATTAGCTGCAATTGCAGGAGGCAGCTGATTGTCTTGGTTTTCAGCCATCTCGTCAGTTGGAGGTTGAGTATTGTCTTGTTGTTCGTTTTCTGTGTATCGTAAACTACGCCTTATTTCTCTTTGATTTCTACGAACTGTTCGATCGATTTCTTCGTCAAAAAGTGTGGTCCTGATGGGTTTCTTCTAGTCATAAACTATAAAAACCTGCCAAGAGAAAGAAAAAGTAAATTAATAAATAATAATAATAAAAAAATTAAATTGCAAGAAAAATAAATGGCTAAAGTAATAAAAATTTAGTGTTCCTAATATTTTAGCTCCCAAGCAACGGCGCCAACAACTTGATCGCAGTGATTCGTAACAAGTAATAAATATTTATAAAGATCAAACCTAAACTAACTATTATCACGACGAAAAGGCAAGCGCATCTATCGAATAATAGTATAGTAACGGCAAGACCAGGATATCGTACCCAAGGGAACCAAAAGTACTAGTAATAACTATCTTTTTATTATCTAGGCCTAAGAATAAATAGGTTTTTTTATTAAACTAATTATCTAAACTAATTAACTAATTTAATTAAAGCGAAGAGAGAATTTGGAAATAGACTTGAAGAAAAGCAATTGATAAAGACGACACCCAAGGAGGAATCCACTTAGATTTCACTTGTTATCTGACTCTGAACCGGATGATTTATTCACTTGACTTGTTCCGTAGAGATCCCTAGGTTAAGTTATTATCCCTATTCAAGACTAATAAAATCTAACCGCTAGATTGAATAACTGAGACTTTTCTCTAATTAACACTCTAGGGTTGCATTAACTCGATCTATGGATCCCCTTATTAGGTTTGACCCTAATCCGGCAAAACCTCGTAACCCTATTTCTAGGAGCCCGATCAACTCCGCTTAATTATGCCAAATCTAGTCTTAGGCAGGGTCTATTCCTCCTCTGCATAAGCACATCAAATCATGAATTAATACCTGGAATATTAACTCGAGCATTAAGAACACATAATTAAGAACAAATCAAGTATTTATCAACAGTTCAGATAATAATAACATAATCCATCATAGGTTTTATCCCCCTTAGGTATCTAAAGGGTTTAGTTCATAATAAAATAAGAGTATATCTCAAAAGTATGAAAATAACAAAACATAAAGAAAACTCTAAAACCCCTGAAAGAATTTTGAGAGAGATCTTCAGTCTTGGACTAGCTCCGGCTTTTGAGATGGATCGCCTGGCTTCCTTCAAGTAATTCCCGGCGTGTGATTTTGTGTTCCAGAAAAGTTCTTGAGAGCGAGGCCCCTTTCTAGGTCATACTTAGGGTGTTTTTATAGGCTTTTGGTTGGCTTTCTTTCCCCATAAGTATCCTTTTTCCGTGTAAAATACAACTCCTTAAAAAAGGGACACGCCCATGTGCCACGACCGTGTGACGTGGTTTTCAGGCCGTGTTCGATCCGTTAAATTACCACGGCCGTGTGGGCTCAATGGCCAGGCCGTGCGAGTCGTGTAAACCTTGGTCGACACCGTCGAAAGGCACAGGCGTGTGAGCTACCCGTGTGGCAAGGCTTAGGCTGTGTGGTCTTCTCGATTTGGTCTGTTTTGTCCATTTTTAGCTCGTTTTTGGCTCCTTTTGACCCTTGGTGCTCTCCTGAGTACAAAACATGAAATAACCGGATTAAGAGCACCAAAATCCACAAATCTAATAGTAAACATCCATAAATATGCTAAGTATTTAGGGTAAAAACATGTATAATTTGGGAAAGGGATAATAAGGGAATCAGTAGATCGAGTTAATGCGATAATAGGAGTTTTAATTAGAAATAGATTTCAATTAATGAACCTAGAGTTAGTTGTTTTTAGTCTCGAAAGGGATAATAACATAAATCAGGGATTTCTACAGAATAAGTCAAGTGAATAAATCGTCTAAGTCAAAGGTAATAAGTGAAGTTTAGGTGGATTCTTTCTTGGATATTGTCTTCTCCATTGGTTTTTCTAAAGTATTTTCCAACTTTCATCTCTATCGTAATCTTAGTTAAATTAGAAAATTAGTTTAGTTTAAAAACAGTCTTCAATTCTTAGGCTAGATAATAAAAAGATAGTCATTACTAGTACTTTTAGTCCTCATGGATACGATATTTACGGTATCACCATAACTATACTACTGTTCGATAGGTGCGCTTGCCTTAAGTCGAATTTTTAGTTAGTATCACGACCATCAAGTTTTTGGCACCATTTTCGGGGACTAACATATTAGGAACACTTAATTTTTATTACTTTAGCCATTTTTACTTTTATTGCAATTTAATTTTGTTTTTATTTACTAAATTTTCTTTTCTTTACTTCTGACAGGTTTTTATAGTTTATGACTAGAAGAAACCCGTCAAGAGCTCTACTTTTTGATAGTGAGATCGAAAGCACAGCTCGCAGAAACCGAAGAGAAATAAGGCGAAGCCTACAATACATAGAGAAAGAGCGAGAGGCTGATATCCATATCACAACCGAGGAGATGGCTGATAATCAGAATAATCTGTTACCTCCTGTGGCTGTTGCAAACCAAGTAAATCAGGATCTTGCTCCTCGTGCTATGTATGATTATGCTAAACCTACATTAATAGGAACTGAATAGTGTATAGTTAGGCCTGTTGTTGCTGCAAATAATTTTGAACTGAAACCTAACACAATTCAAATGATACAACAGTTTGTTCAGTTTGATGGTTTGCAGGATGAGGATCCAAACACTCATTTAGCAAATTTTCTGGAATTCTGAGACACTTTTAAGATAAATGGCGTTTCTGATGATTCCATTCACCTTTGGTTGTTCCCATTCTCCTTGAGGAACAAAGCTAAACAGTGGTTAAACTCGTTACCACGAGGGTCAATCACTACTTGGGAACAAATGGCCGAAAATTTTTTACTTAAATATTTTTCGCCGACTAAAACGGTTTAATTAAGGAATGATATCTCTTTTTTTGTGTAGATGGATTTAGAAACTCTTTATGATGCATGGGAGAGATACAAGGACCTATTGAGAAGGTGCCCTCACTATGGGTTACCTCTATGGTTGCAGGTTCAGACTTTTTACAACGGCGTGAACCCCTCAACAAGGCAACTTATCAATGCAGCCGCCGATGGAACGTTAAACAATAAAACACCTGATGAGGCTTACAAATTTATTGAAAAGATGTCACTGAATAAATATCAGTGGCAAGTCATGAGAACAAAGCCGACGAAAGCTTCTGGTGTTTTCAACCTCGACGCGGTTACTATGTTATCTAACCAGGTAAAACTTTTAAATAAGAAGATTGACAGGTTGTATGGTTATACTTAGGTACATCCAGTGATGAGGTGTGATTCAAGTGGAGGAGGAGTACACAACACAGATTATCCATCCTTCAACCCTAGTACCAAGGAGGAACAAGTCTACTATATGGGTAAAAATAATTCTAGACCTCAAAATAACCCGTATAGTAACACTTATAATGCAGGTTGGAGGAACCATCCTAATTTCTCATGGGGTGGTCAAGGAAATTAAAGACCACAACATTCTCCAAGTTTTCAACAACAACCTTACCAGCAAGAGAAGAAATCGAACCTTGAAAAGATGCTGACAAAATTTATTTTGGTGTCAGAAACCTATTTTCAGAATAGTGAAACAGCACTTAAGAATCAGCAAGCGTCGATTCAAGGGCTCAAAACTCAAATAGGACAGCTTGCTAAGTTGATCTCTGAACAACCACAAGGTAGCCTACCAAGCAACATTGAAACTAACCCAAAAGAGCAACTTCATGCCATTACCGTACACAATGATGAAGGGTTAGTTGAGGATGAACCTAAACCAGAATAGAGGCAAGATTTGTGGTAAATAAAGGTGAAGATGAAGTGCACTACAGTAAGAAAAAACCGATAAGTAGAGAATATAAACCTCGTGTGCCATACCCCAGAGCGACAAAGAAAGACCACTCGGATGAACAATTTGGTAAATTCCTTAAATTATTAAAGAAATTACATATTAACTTACCGTTTATTGAAGCTCTCTCGCAGATGCCAAACGCAGTTACATTTTTAAAAGAGCTTTTAGCAAATAAGCGGAAGTTGGATAATGCGTCGCATGTGGATTTGAAAGTAGTTTGCTCAGCCATTCTACAGAATAGACTACCCAACAAGTTGAAGGATCCAGGGATTTTTACGATTCCTTGCTTAATTGGTAGTTTAAACATTAACAATGCTTTGGCTGATTTAGGGGAAAGTACTAATGACATGCCCTATAAAATGTTTAAACAACTCGATCTTGGGAAACCCAAACAAACTAGGATGAGCATTCAATTAGCAGATAAAACAATTAGATTTTCTAGAGGTATTATTGAAGACGTACTTGTCAAAATTGATAAATTTATATTCCCAATTGATTTTGTTGTTCTAGACATGGAAGAGGATAGTAACATGCCTTTAATTTTAGGAAAACCCTTTTTAGAAACTGCTAGAACTATCATTAATGTTGGCACAATTGAATTGATACTTCGTGTCAGTGATGACATGATTAAGCGTCAAGCTTGTGATTCTGCAAAAATATCTAGTAATCAAGATGATTGTTTAAGTTCTATTCACTTGAATAATGTTGTAGCTCAAACTCCTTTGCAGGACTCCCCTAGGAAGAACGTGATGGAGCCTCATTCTAATCCACACAACAAAAATAGAGCGACTCATGAAGAACGAAGACTTCAGATCGATGAACTAGACGAATGGCGAACATATGTTAAGGAGAAACCAAAAGCACACAATGAATCAAAGCGGTACCTCGATAAGCGTGAGGATGAAACAATGAAATTTAAGGTTGCGGATAAAGTATTGTTAGATGAACAGGACCCCTGATCTGCTACTTCAGAGCTTACAACAAACGGAGCGACTCCCTTCACGGTACTGAATATTTTCCCATACAGTACAGTTGAGGTAAATAATTCTCAATTCGGCACTTTTAAGGTAAATATTACTCGACTTAAACTTTATGTGGATAATATAATTGATAGTGAGAAAGAGGAGTCTTGACTCCGTGATCAGCCGTAATCACACAAAATTGAAGTAAGTCGATCTTAGACTCTAAATAAGCGCTTCTCGGGAGGCAACCCGAGCATTAACACCACTAACTAGTTTATTTTAGCTATTTTTAATGTTTTTTGTGCAGGCACAGTGGCCCACACGGCCTGGACACACTGGTGTGTCCTTGGCCGTGTGGAAAAAGGGCTAAAAATTTCCCAAGTATCGAGGCACAAGGCCATAAATTCTATCCACACGGTCGTGCGACACGGTCGTGTGAAGCACACAGCCTGGACATACGGGAGTGCCAAGGCCGTGTGAAAACTGGAGCTAATTTTTCAAATTTTAAATAAGTTAGGGAGACATACGGGCAAGGCACATGGTCGTGTGTTCAGACACACGACCGCGTGGGAGAAGCGAAGGACTTGGCATACGGCCGTACTACGCGACCGTGTGCACCACACGACCTAGACACACGGGCGTATCCCTAGGCCGTGTGATGATTGGGCATTCAATTTTCATGATAAAAATCGGTCTTGACACGAGCCACACGGGCATGTGACACGGTCATGTGGTCCAACACGAGTCTCACACAGTCGTGCCCCTTTAAAACCCCCAAACCCTAAGTTTTATTTTCTCCTTCTTCCCCACAAACCCCCAACCTTAGTAGCCGACTGTCACGTGCTCCCCCACTAACTGACCATCATTAGCTCTCCCTTCTTATTCCCTTTTCTTCTCTTCCTATCCTCTATTCTTTCTTCCTCTTCCTTTTTCTTTTTTCCCCTCTCTTCCTCCTCCTCCCTCCTTTCCCCCTTCGCGCCGCACGACCTAGTCCCCACGCCTGTGTCTTCCTCAGAACAGCATGCCCCTCCCCAGTCTAACCGACCCACAACTGCACGGCCTAGCACCCATACCCGTGCCCTCCCCGTTTACCACCGTTGACCAACATACACCTCATCGGTTGGCCATTCCACCATTGTTTTTCCTTTCTTTATTTTTATTCTTAATTTTTTTTACTTTATTCTTTTCTTTATTTATGTTTGTTTATTTTCTTTCATTTATGTTTATTATTTTGATTTGGAGTTGGTTTTGATGATTTCTATGTTAATGAATACTAGTTTAGGTTAGTTCTTCTTATTATTTTAACTCTATTGCTACTATTATTCCCTTCTATTTCATTCTTAATACTCCCATGTTTAGTTCACTATTTTAGTCATATCTGTCTCTTACTAATGCGTTTAGTATATTGACTTATTACTCATATTTTAATGTTCATTGCATCGTCCTTTTCGATTCTTTATCATTTGATTTTTCACTTTTAAATTTTGCATGTGACGACCCTAATTTGACCCTAGTCGGAAAGTGGTTTCAAGACCACAAAACTGAGTCATAAAAATAATTAACCGTTATATTCTATGCTTAGTATATGTGTAAATGCATGTGTGAAAGTTTCATGCTTTGATTTTGTCATTTGTGTGTGAAATTTAATGAATAGGACTTATGTGAGACATTTTTTGAAATGTGATAGGTTAATTTTAAAATGGTCTATAAATGCATGTTATCAAAAAGGTGGACTTGCATGCCAAATTATCCATTTTTGTTAGTGGCCGGCCATGATATTGTTTAATATATATTATATATATTTTCTATTAACATTTTTTTTATTTACTAAATGAATTAATGAATAAAAGATAATTGAATAATGGTTAGTGAGAGGAGAAACCAAAGTTGGTTCATCGTTGCTCCTCCATTGCCGTAGCTAGAAGAGAGGAAGAAGAAAAATTCTTGTTTGAATTTCGGCTTTGGTGATTGCTTGAATGAGGTATGTACAATGCAACTCTTGGAAATTTATGCATAATTGGGATGATTAGTTTGAATTCTACCTATTTCATGGTTTGAATTTAGGATATTTGGAGGTTTGAAAATTCGGCCAAGGAGCTTGAAACTCTTAGTAGATACTTTAATGTCATTAGAATGGATAGTAATGTTGGGTATGATAAGTTGTTAGTTGTTTTTAACTTGAAAGTTGAGGTTAGTATGTGTTTATAGGGAGATGCCGAATGTGGTCTTTGAATATGACTTAAGGAATAATATTTGTGGCTTGAGTTAATAACATTCGGCCAAGGACTATATGTGCTAGCAAATTCAGTATAAATGTATAGGTGTTAATTACCTTGTATTCGATGTTTTGAAGAATAGGTAGTGGTAAATTAAGGTGATGTAGGGTAAATTTTTAGTTTAGTTAAGTTTGAGCATTCGGCATTACTTATAACATTAGATATGAGAGTGCGAAAGGTTAGAATTTCTTTTAAGTGAGTTATGACCTTAATATGAACAAGATAGAATTGGCTTTAAACATGATTGAATGGTTCGGTCATTGTTTGGCATAGGTGAAACCTATATAAATTTGCTACATTTGGTCATAAAACAGAATTGAATATGAAGGCTAAGTTTGAGTAGTTAGGGCCAAATGGGTTATATATGATATTAAAGCATGCAATAAATATATATACATGTGTATACGTGGTTGTGCATAAATATGAGTAAACGATTAAATTGTGACAGTCACATAGGTATATATATGCCTTATGTATGTACCTTGTGTTATAGAGACATTCGGATATATATATAGTTAAATTCATGTATAAGAAAGCATGGTAAGTTATGTGAATCTTTGTTTGTGTATACTAATTAGATATAGATTAAATAAGCATGAAATCGAGTCATGGCATATTTTATAAAATATAATATGTATTGGAGTTTTATATGATTGTCAAATATGACTACTAAGAAGTAAAATTGAGTAAGTAATTAAACAAATTCATTTGTTTAAATTAAGCTCAAGAGCAAAGAGGATCTAAATCAGATAGAGGAAAGGAGAAAGCAATCGAGTAGCCTATCCGCAACTGTTCAAATATATCCGAGGTAAGTTTTGAGTAGTCTCCTTTAATATATAATTGATGCTGTTTTTATATGAGTATATTTGGTGAATTGTGATCTTTTGATTTTTCCTTGAATGAAGTTGTGAAATAAATAATTCCTGTATATGACTTATAGTCTAATGGTCACTTTGGGTTTAAGCTTAAATAGTGAAAAGGATATGTGATATTTATGTATGACTCTTGAGCCGAAATGTAAATGATGGTGTGCATATTGAGTATTAGATCCAAATTTAACAAAGACTACTAAAGTGATAAGTAGAATTAGATGTGTTAAAGTATGACTAAATATGCATGATATTTGGAAATATATCCGGACTTAAGGTCCGCAGGCTATATGCTGGAAATATATCCGGACTTAAGGTCCACAGGCTATATGCTGGAAATATATCCGGACTTAAGGTCCGCAGGTTGCGTGCTGAAAAAATATCCGGACTTAAGGTTTGTAGGCTATATGCTGGAATTATAATCCAGACTTAAGGTCCGCAGGTTGCGTGCTGGAAATATATCCGGGCTTAAAGTTCCGAAGGCTTTGTGCTAGTGACTGGACTCGGGTTTTAAACCTAGCAGGCTTAATGCCGATGATTCGAGTAAGATTATGAATTCGAATGTTCGAGGTAAACTACTATTGATTTTGTATGATACGTTATAATGGCCAGGTACGTATTTTGTACTCATATGTGAATTGATTTTAAAGTGAATTATTAGTATCAAAGAATGATATATATGTGTGGATGATTATTGTATCTACGAATAAGAGAATGACCTATTCAGTCAATGTTTGTCATTATAGGGAAGTATGTGACTTAAACTAATTGTATGAGTCATATAGTAGAGTGAAGTATGTACTAAAGATTTTCTTTGTGTATGTATATATAAATATATATTCAGCTAATTGACTTCATAATTAGTATACTTGAGTATATTCAGCCAAGTGATTTATAATTAGAATACGAGATTTGTGATACTTAATGTTTGAAGTAAATGATAAGTTTTAAATGTTTGTAATGCTCAAAACTTACTAAGCCTCGAAAGCTTACTCGGTTGCTATTTCTCTGTTTTATAGATTGTTGATTTTGGCCATCGACTCGGGGATCGTCAACAGTTCATCATACTATCGACCTTTTTGGTACATTTATATTTTGGACTCGGTATGGCATGTATAGGTTAGGCTGATGATAAAGATGTTTTGGAATTGTAAATATTTTGGCCATACGAAAATGGCGTATAACTTAAATATCAGTATGTATTTCAGCTCGATCTCTATTTATATTTATTTGCAGTGTGAATGAGATAATTAAATGTTTAGTTCGGTAAATCCTCTTAGCCTTAATCCGGCGATCGAATTCGGGTTAGGGGTGTTACATTTTAATTGGTATTAGAGCTACGATTTAGTCGATTCTAGGACTAACGTAGAGTGATTGAGTCTAGCTATACAGGTCATATAGTATTAATACGATAGTGTGATGAATTCTGACAGTTAAAAAAAATGTGTTTTCGTATAGTAATGGATCCCGATCCCAATCGAGCGGTAGCTAATGATGTAGAGAGTGTAGCGCCTGCTCCCGCTCATGGGACAGCGCCGATGGACTCTCAACCTATCGCAAGCAATCAGAACGATGAGGCTAGAAGGCTTTTTATAGTGTGTTGAATGATTGGTTCAACCAATACATTCGAACTAATACGGCTGTTCCACAACCCCCACTCCCGAATAATACACCCCCTGCACCTACGATACCTCCGATAATTGATCAGATGAGGTTGAATAAGCCTCCGGTTGACAGAATTCGAAAGCACGGGGCTATTGAATTTAAAGCTACAGACAGTGATGATGCCGAGCAAGTTGAATTTTGGTTGGATAACACTATTCGAGTATTTGATGAACTATCTTGCACACCCGATGAATGCCTGAAATGTGCTATATCTTTGCTACGTGATTCTACCTATTATTGGTGGAATACATTCATTTCTGTTGTACCCAGAGAGCGGGTGACGTGGGAGTTCTTCCAAACTGAATTCCGGAAAAAGTATATCAGTCAGAGGTTCATCGATCAGAAACGGAAAGAATTTCTTGAACTTAAACAGGGTTCCATGTCAGTTACTGATTATGAACGAAAGTTCGTCAGACTTAGTAGATATGCTCGGGAATGTGTATCATCTGAAGCTATAATGTGTAAATGTTTCGAAGATGGATTGAACGAGGATATAAAACTGTATGTTGGCATTCTTGAAATCAGAGAGTTTGTAGTACTTGTCGAGCGAGCTTGCAAAGCCGAAGAGCTCAGTAAAGAAAAAAGAAAAGCTGAAGATGGAGCTAGAGAATTCCGTAAAAGATCTTCGGGAAAGCCCTTTCTGCAGTCACCGAAGAAATTTCGAGATGATTCGGGCCGATCTA
The DNA here is from genome assembly GCF_007990345.1 of Gossypium hirsutum. NCBI lineage: Eukaryota > Viridiplantae > Streptophyta > Magnoliopsida > Malvales > Malvaceae > Gossypium > Gossypium hirsutum. Next base: position 82,731,755 of record NC_053427.1, read on the forward strand.
AGAACATTTTTGGCTTTTCCAGACGGGACTGTGATCGACCCCCTATGAGTACGCGAGCCACTTCGGTTGCCAGTGTTGGAAATGATCGTCGGGACAGGACCGAGTGCAAGTATTGTGGGAAATGGCATTCGGGGAGTTGTAGATTTCATGACCGCTCCTGTTATAAGTGTGGATTAGCTGACCACTTTATCAAAGGCTGCCCGAGATTGTCAAAACAAAATGTGAATCAGAGTGGGAAACCGAGTACTACTACAGCCCGAGGTAGACCACCTAGGAATACGGGGAATGCTAGTGGCGGTCAGAGAGGGTCTAGAGATGTTACGAATAGATCCGAGGCTCGTGCTCCTGCTAGAGCTTATGCTATACGCGCACGCGAGGATGATTCTTTGCCTGATGTTATTACCGATACTTTTACTCTATTTGATACTGATGTGATTGCATTGATTGACCCTGGTCCTACTCATTCATATGTATGTGAGACTTTAGCATCCAGTAAGACTCTACCTGTTGAGTCTACTGAGTTCGTGATTCGAGTGTCAAACCCCTTGGGTCGATATGTGCTAGTTGACAAAGTGTGCAGGAAATGTCCCCTGATGATTCGATGTTTCTATTTTCCGGCTGATTTGATGCTTTTACCGTTTGATGAATTTGATGTTATTCTCGGTATGGATTGGTTGACCGTACATGATGCAGTCGTGAATTGCAAAAGAAAGACGATTGATTTGAGATGTGCAAATGATGAGATAATCCGAGTTGAGTCTACTGATTTGAATGGGTTACCAGCAGTAATATCCTCGATGTTGGCTCAGAAATATGTAAAGAAGGGGTGTGAAGCATATCTTACGTATGTACTTGATAGTAAAGAGTCAGAAAAGAAACTTGAATCAGTGCTAGTGGTTTGTGAGTATTCGGATATTTTTCCTGAGGAGTTACCGGGATTACCACCTGTTCGAGAGGTAGAGTGTGGCATTGAACTTGTACCTGGGACAACACCAATTTTGATAGCTTCGTATCGTATGGCACCAACCGAATTGAAAGAATTGAAAGCTCAGTTACAAGAGTTGACGGATAGAGGTTTCGCTCGACCGAGTTTCTCACCTTGGGGTGCACCAGTATTGTTTGTGAAAAAGAAAGACGGAACCATGAGAATGTGCATCGACTATCGTCAATTAAATAAAGTGACAATAAAGAACAAATATCTGTTACCGCGTATTGATGATTTGTTTGATCAGCTGAAGGGAGCCTCAGTGTTTTCAAAGATAGATTTGAGATCGGGTTATTATCAGTTGCGAGTTCGAGACTCAAATGTGCCTAAAACTGCTTTCAGAACGAGATACAATCACTACGAGTTCTTAGTAATGCCTTTTGGGCTCACTAATGCCCCTGTGGTATTTATGGACTTGATGAATCGGATCTTCAGACAGTATTTGGACCGGTTTGTAGTTGTGTTTATAGACGACATTTTGATTTATTCGCGAGATGAAACCGAACATGCCAAGCACCTAAGATTAGTGTTGCAGATTTTACGGGACAAGCAGTTATATGCTAAGTTCAGTAAATGTAAATTTTGGTTGAGTGAAGTCAGCTTTTTGGGGCATATTGTATCCGCATCGGGTATCCGAGTCGATCCGAGTAAAATATCAGCCATACTTGATTGGAAGCCTCCTAGAAATGTTACTGAAGTTCGGAGCTTTTTGGGACTTGCCGGTTACTACAGACGGTTTGTAAAGGGTTTCTCGATGATAGCCACACCATTGGCGAAGCTACTTCAGAAAGATGTTAAGTTCGAATGGTTAGAAAAGTGCCAGAAAAGTTTCGACCAACTAAAAACTTATTTGACTGAAGCTCCAGTGTTAGTACAGCCCGAATCCAGTAAAGAGTTTGTCATTTACACTGATGCGTCCTTACATGGGCTGGGTTGTGTATTGATGTAAGAAGGTCGAGTTGTAGCTTACGCTTCGAGGCAATTGAAGCCACATGAGAAAAACTATCCGACACATGATCTTGAATTAGCTGCCATCATATTTGCTTTGAAAATATGGCGACACTACTTGTTTGGAGAGAGGTGTCATGTATATTCGGATCACAAAAGCCTTAAATATTTGATGACTTAAAGAGATTTGAATCTGAGACAAAGACATTGGCTTGAATTGTTGAAAGATTCGAGATCGTCATTGACTATCACCCGGGAAAGGCTAACGTGGTTGCCGATGCTTTAAGTTGCAATTCACTATTTTCTTTGCGAGCGATGAATGTACACTTGTCCATTTCATCTGATAATGTGTTAGTAGCAGAATTAAAAGCCAAACCGTTATCGATTCATCAAATATGTGAAACTCAGAAAGTCAATGATGAATTGGTTGGTAAACGAGCTGAATGTGTTTCGAATTCAAAGTTTCAAATTGACAACAATGATTGTTTGAGGTTCAGAAGTCGATTGTGTGTTCCAAGAAATTCGGAACTTATTTCGATGATTTTGAGCTAGGCTCATAACAGCCGAATGTCAGTTCACCAGGGTAGTACGAAAATGTACAACGATTTGAAACGTCAGTATTGGTGGCATGGTATGAAACGAGACATTTCTGATTTTGTCTCGATGTGTTTGATATGTCAACAAGTGAAAGCGGAACATCAAGTACCTTCGGGATTACTTCAGTCTATCATGATACCCGAATGGAAATGGGATCGAGTCACAATGGATTTTGTATCTGGGTTGCCATTGTCACCAAGCAAGAAATATGCAATCAGGGTTGTTATTGATAGATTGACAAAATCGACTCATTTTATTCCTGTATGTACGGATTATTCACTTGACAAGTTAGCCGAACTGTATGTTTCTCAAATTGTAAGGTTACACGGGGTACCTACTTCTATTGTGTCGAATAGAGATCCGAGATTCACATCGCAATTTTAGAAGAAATTGCAAGAAGCTTTGGGTACCAAGTTGCATTTTAGCACCGCTTTTCATCCCCAGACTGATGGTCAATCCGAGCGGATAATTCAGATACTCGAGGATATGTTGAGATGTTGCATCCTTGAGTTTAGTGGTTCATGGGAACTGTATTTTCCTTTGATTGAATTTGCTTACAACAATAGTTTTCAATCAAGCATTAAGATGGCACCTTACGAGGCTTTGTACGGTCGTAAATACCGTACACCGTTGTTTTGGACCGAGCTTAGTGAAAGTAAAATCTTCGGGGTTGATTTGATTAAAGATGCTGAACAGAAAGTAAAAGTGATCCGAGAAAGTCTGAAAGCAGCTTCAGATTGTCAAAAGTCGTATGCGGATTTAAAACGAAAAGACATTGAGTATTAGGTAGGAGACAAAGTATTTCTTAAAGTTTCACCTTGGAAAAAAATGCTCAGATTTGGTCGTAAGGGCAAATTGAGCCCGAGGTTCATCGGGCCGTATGAAATATCCAAACGAGTTGGACCGGTAGCATACAGATTGATTTTGCCCCCTGAACTTGAAAAGATTCACAATTTTTTTCATATTTCGATGCTTCGACGTTATAGATCCGATCCATCGCATGTAATTAGTCCATTGGAGGTTGCGATTCGATCTAATTTGAGTTTCGAAGAAGAACAGGTTTGTATTTTGGCTCGTGAAGTAAAAGAACTACGAAATAAGAAAATTTCATTAGTGAAAGTACTGTGGCTCAAACACGGGGTTGAAGAAGTGACTTGGGAGCCAGAAGACTCAATGAAAGAACGTTATCCTAACTTTTTCACTGGTAAGATTTTTGGGGACAAAAATTTCTAAGGGAGGGAGAGTTGTGACAGCCCTAATTTCACCCTAGTCGGAAAGTGGTTTCGAGACCACAAAATCGAGTCACAAAAATAATTAACTGTTATATTCTATGCTTATTATATGTGTAAATGCATGTGTGAAAGTTTCATGCTTTGATTTTGTCATTTGTGTGTGAAATTTAATGAATAGGACTTATGTGAAACATTTTTTGAAATATGATAGGTTAATTTTAAAATGGTCTATAAATGCATGTTATCAAAAAGGTGGACTTGCATGCCAAATTATCCATTTTTGTTAGTGGCCGGCCATGATATTGTTTAATATATATTATATATATTTTCTATTAACATTTTTTTTATTTACTAAATGAATTAATGAATAAAAGATAATAGAATAATGGTTAGTGGGAGGAGAAACCAAAGTTGGTTCATCTTTGCTCCTCCATTGCCGTAGCTAGAAGAGAGGAAGAAGAAAAATTCTTGTTTGAATTTCGGCTTAGGTGATTGCTTGAATGAGGTATGTACAATGCAACTCTTGGAAATTTATGCATAATTGGGATGATTAGTTTGAATTCTACCTATTTCATGGTTTGAATTTAGGATATTTGGAGGTTTGAAAATTCGACCAAGGAGCTTGAAACTCTTAGCAGATACTTTAATGTCATTAGAATGGATAGTAATGTTGGGTATGATAAGTTGTTAGTTGTTTTTAACTTGAAAGTTGAGGTTAGTATGTGTTTATAGGGAGATGCCGAATGTGGTCTTTGAATATGACTTAAGGAATAATATTTGTGGCTTGAGTTAATAACATTCGGCCAAGGACTATATGTGCTAGCAAATTCGGTATAAATGTATAGGTGTTAATTACCTTGTATTCGATGTTTTGAAGAATAGGTAGTGGTAAATTAATGTGATGTAGGGTAAATTTTTAGTTTAGTTAAGTTTGAGCATTCGGCATTACTTATAACATTAGATATGAGAGTGCGAAAGGTTAGAATTTATAACCTTAATATGAACAAGATAGAATCGGCTTTAAACATGATTGAATGGTTCGGTCATTGTTTGGCATAGGTGAAACCTATATGAATTTGCTACATTTGGTCATAAAACAGAATTGAATATGAAGGCTAAGTTTGAGTAGTTAGGGCCGAATGGGTTATATATGATATTAAAGCATGCAATAAATATATATACATGTGTATACGTGGTTGTGCATAAATATGAGTAAACGATTAAATTGTGACAGTCACATAGGTATATATATGCCTTATGTATGTACCTTGTGTTATAGAGACATTCGGATATATATATAGTTAAATTCATGCATAAGAAAGCATGGTAAGTTATGTGAATCTTTGTTTGTGTATACTAATTAGATATAGATTAAATAAGCATGAAATCGAGCCATGGCATATTTTATAAAATATAATATGTATTAGAGTTTTATATGATTGTCAAATATGACTACTAAGAAGTAAAATTGAGTAAGTAATTAAACAAATTCATTTGTTTAAATTAAGCTCAAGAGCAAAGAGGATCTAAATCAGATAGAGGAAAGGAGAAAGCAATCGAGTAGCCTATCCGCAACTGTTCAAATATATCCGAGGTAAGTTTTGAGTAGTCTCCTTTAATATATAATTGATGATGTTTTTATATAAGTATATTTGGTGAATTGTGATCTTTTGATTTTTCCTTGAATGAAGTTGTGAAATAAATAATTCCTGTATATGACTTATAGTCTAATGGTCACTTTGGGTTTAAGCTTAAATGGTGAAATGGATATGTGATATTTATGTATGACTCTCGAGCCGAAATGTAAATGATGGTGTGCATATTGAGTATTAGATCCGAATGTAACAAATGACTACTAAAGTGATAAGTAGAATGAGATGTGTTAAAGTATGACTAAATATGTATGATATTTGGAAATATATCCGGACTTAAGGTCCGCAGGCTATATGCTGGAAATATATCCGGACTTAAGGTCCGTAAGCTATATGCTGGAAATATATCCGGACTTAAGGTCCGCAGGTTGCGTGCTAAAAATATCTCCGGACTTAAGGTTTGCAGGTTATATGCTGGAATTATAATCCGGACTTAAGGTCCACAGGTTGCGTGCTGGAAATATATCCGGGCTTAAAGTTCCGAAGGCTTTGTGCTAGTGACTGGACTCGGGTTTTAAACCTAGCAGGCTTAACGCCGGTGATTCGAGTAAGATTATGAATTCGAATGTTCGAGGTAAACTACTATTGATTTTGTATGATACATTATAATGGCCAGGTACGTATTATGTACTCATATGTGAATTGATTTTAAAGTGAATTATTAGTATCAAAGAATGATATATATGTGTGGATGATTATTGTATCTACGAATAAGAGAATGACCTATTCGGTCAATGTCTGTCATTATAGGGAAGTATGTGACTTAAACTAATTGTATGAGTCATATAGTAGAGTGAAGTATGTGCTAAAGATTTTCTTTGTGTATGTATTTATAAATATATATATTCAGCTAATTGGCTTCATAATTAGTATACTTGAGTATATTCAGCCAAGTGATTTATAATTAGAATACGAGATTTGTGATACTTAATGTTTGAAGTAAATAATAAGTTTTAAATGTTTGCAATGCTCAAAACTTACTAAGCCTCGAAAGCTTACTCGGTTCCTATTTCTCTATTTTATAGATTGTTGATTTTGGCCACCGACTCGGGGATCGTCAGCAGTTCATCATACTATTGACCTTTTTAGTACATTTATATTTTGGACTCGATATGGCATGTATAGGTTAGGCTGATGATAAAGATGTTTTAGAATTGTAAATATTTTGGCCATACGAAAATGGCGTATAACTTAAATATCAGTATGTATTTCAGCTCGATCTCTGTTTATATTTATTTTCAATGTGAATGAGATAATTAAATGTTTAGTTCGGTAATACCTCTTAGCCTTAATCCGGCGATCGGATTCGGGTTAGGGGTGTTACATTGCACGTTTTTAATATTCAGATATACGGTTTTAGGAATGAATTACTATAACGGATTCTTTGGATTCTATGTCAATGCTGAAATTTTTCTTATTAATCCCTTCTTCTAATTTTGTAGGCCTATAATGACAAACACACGAGGCAAGAAAATTGTTGTTCCCGCTTCGAAAAAGCAAAAGGGTCCTGGCACAACCTCCTCGAGCGCCTTGACTAAAGGCCGTCACCCGCTACTTTGGTTCTCGTCAGGCCCACAGGACGACTTGTTTCAGCTTCTACGAGTACGACCATTAGGAGTGGGTCGATGTATTGACTGGGCCGCTTTGGAACAGGTCCAACTTTCTCACCTTGTTCGCTTCCATCTCGATACTATGCCATTGGATCGGTTCTTTGCAATTATCGAGCCCACCTATTCAGAGCTGACATTGGAGTTCTACACAACCTTCCACTTACAGCATGTGATGAACACACATGACGAGGCTGGTACTATCTTTTTTAGACTTGGTGGACTTGTCAGGCATATGAGTGTACCCGAGTTTGAAGTTATCTTGGGCCTTTACAATGAGAAGTTCATGGCTTCTGAGAATTTCTTACAACTTCACTGTCACATTCACTATTCACCATCTTGCTGTCGGACCGAACTTACGACGAGCACGGTTCCCTATGATACAAGTCACTCAAAGGCGACTTCTCTCCCTCCAACACTACGCTACATTCATGCCATTTTGGCTCACACTTTGACTAGGAGGAGAGGGAGCATAGGAGGAGTTAGCACCACCGGCGCGTACTTCCTATGAAGCATTACGACTGGCTATGTATTTGACTTAGCATATTTTATCGCCCTCACCTTTAGCCACCAGACCGATTGCCATAGGAGGGGCCCCATCTGCCTTGGCCCTTACGTGACTCGCCTCACTCAACACTTCGGCCTTTTCGACACTCCAAAGATGTCATCGACACTCCAAAGATGTCATCAACACTCATATTAGTCGGCTAGATGTCTCCGCAGGGAATTTCTAGCATGATCTACATACGGATGATAGAGCGACGCAGTGGAGTCGACCTTCCTCAGTACAGACTCGTCCACTCTGCTGACCAAGATGAGTCAGAGGACATTACTGACGATGTTCCTCCCCCTCACGAGGACCCACCCCCACTACCACCACCGAGTCACTGAGCTCCAGCTGCCACTTTGACAAATTTATCTGAGTGATTCACTCGCTTTGAGCAGCAGTGTTTCGAGCAATTCGACAGCATGGATGCCACTCTCCGAGAGATTTGCCACCACGTCTATATCTCTTCTCCAGCGCCATCGGCTCACGAATCTGATGATGATGACCTTTGAGTCCCTTTTATTTTTACTTTTAATTTTATTTTCCTTTATTTCTTTTTGAAGACTTATGTTTTATGTTTTAAAATCAGCTTATCTTTATGATTATTATCGAATTATCCCTTAATTCTCTTCCACAGTTGTGTTTATTTTCTTATTAATACCTCCAAATCATGCATTTTATTCGGCTTTATCTGCAATTCTCGCTCTCGCTACTCCAAGGATCTCATCTAAATATTCAAGACAGTTTTACTTCTCTCCCTCTCTTCTGATATTATACTTATATATTCTTATTATTTATCTTTGTACATTGAGGATAATGTACATCTTAAGTGTGGGGAGGTTATTTATGTGATTATTAGAAAATCCTTGAATTTTTATCTTGTTCTCAGATAATTTTCTCATACCATTATTAGAGTAAATTATTGATTTATGATTTTTATTAATATGTTTCTAAATTAAATCGTAGGTAACTGTGCATTGATTGTTTAAACTTTAAGACACTAGAGAATCAAGTACGATAAGTTGAAATTTTGAGAAGTAAAATTGCTAGGTTGTTTCCCTGAATTGAGGTATTTTCTTGAAGTTTTGAATTTACAGGATTGACATAAATACCCATAATTTTCGTTAGATTTTAAGCCTTTTAGAGCATATATCTTTCTTACTCACTGATTTTATTGGTTATAAGTGCGTCAACATTGATTTGTTATTCTAGAACTTGCATCGATTATAGATGTCGAGACCACACCTTTGATTTGATATACTAAAATGATAAAGGCACTTAGGTTTTAACCCATTTTTTCCCCATAAAAAGCTTACCCACACAATTGACCCTTAGTGAACCCCTTTGAGCTTAATAATTTTTTTTAATTTACCCTAAAATTTAACATTTTATCATACTTTTTGATTCGTTGAGAATTTTTCCCATTTTATTGATTCCCATTTTGTTAAGATTTGAATTGGTTAATTGCCTAACTATGTTCTTTCATTCGAATCATATAATTCTCTCTTATATTTGTACTTGTTCTTATTCTTAAAAAAATACATACATACATATTGGTAGTAATTCTTTGTTTTTGAGCTTAAGTATTTAATTCCATATTCTGAGAAGAAGCTCATGTTTATTCAATTGATGCTAGTTATTTTTCCAGTTCGGTAATTTATCAATTTAATCTTGATTATAACCATCTTTTTCAACCTTTATCCACACCTTTAACCCAAAGCCCTGTTACAACCTTTCAAAGACCTTTTGATTTGTGTATCATCTCATTTATAGTGGTGGAGATTTAATTTTCATGCAAGCTTATGGTAATAACTTTTCATGTTTGACAAATAAGTGCTTAATCATTGAACCTTAAACACATTGAGTGATTTGAGTAAATCTTTAGTGAGGATGTCAACTCTTGTCAATTTGGAATTAAAGATAATTACTTAGATAAAGAGGGATGCCTATAATTTTATGATTAAAATGCTCAACTTTGACTATTTGAAACTTTAATGTTCTTTTAGTTAAATTTTAAATGTATGACTGCTTGTGGATTATTTTGGAACATTATAAATGAGAATTATAAGTTGAGAAAAATTTATTTTAATTGTGAGTTGAGGATTTTTCTTGAGGACAAGAAAATGCTTAAGTATGGGGATATTTGATAAATCGTAATTTATACATATTTTTATCCCATGCTTGGCATATATTTGAATGATTTTTCCTTGGTTTTAGTGAATTTGATGCTCCTAATCCTTTAATTTCATGTTTTTATACTTAGGAGAGCTTAGGATAGCAAAAAGAGCAAGAAAGGGCCAAAAACGGACAAATTGAGCTTAAAATAGTTTTTCACACCTCCTATGCACTTTCATACAGGTAACCTACACGCTTGTGTGAGGCACACGGGCAGACCACACATTCGTGTATCATGGCCGTGTCGACATTAATCCAAGTCAGAATTACACACAGGCATGGCACACGGCCGTGTCCGTGTCGAGCCCAAGTCTAGTTCTACTCGAAAAAGGCCACTTTTGAGGGTTTTGAAGCATTCTAAAGCCTTTATAAACACTTTAGAAGAGGATTAGGGGCGAGACGCAGAGTTGAAGGCAAAAAAATACTCAAGAACAACCATCAGAATCACCTTGGAGATAGGATTTACATCAAGACTGAAGATTTCCATCCAATTTCCTAGAAGTGCTTTGGGTTTCTTTATGTTTTATTGTTTTCCATACTTTGAGATGTTTTCCATTATTATCATGAACTAAACTCCCTAAATACCTAAGGGAGATGAAACCTAAGATGAATCTTATTACTCTTTGATTTATATGATAAATATTTGTTCTTATTCTTACTTGTGAGTTTTAATCCTTACTTTAATATTCCAGGATATTAATTCAGGGTTCTGATGTGCTTATTCAGTGGAGCAAAAGTCTCTGTTTAAGAGTAGATCATTCATAATTAAGCGGAGTTGCATGCAATCCTAGAGATAGGAAGACATAAATCTGTCGGATTAGAGTCAAATCTAATAAGGGAATCCATAGATCGATTTAATGCGACAATAGGGGTTTTAATTAGAAAAAGATTTCGATTAATCAACCCAGAGTCAGTTGTTTTTAGTCTCAAAAGGGATAATAACATAAATCAGGGATTTCTACGGAATAAGTCAAGTGAATAAATCGTCTAAGTCAAAGGTAATAAGTGAAGTCTAGGTGGATTCTTTCTTGGATATTGTCTTCTCCATTGGTTTTTCTAAAGTATTTTCCAACTTTCATCACTGTCGTAATCTTAGTTAAATTAGAAAATTAGTTTAGTTTAAAAACAGTCTTCAATTCTTAGGCTAGATAATAAAAAGATAGCAATTACTAGTACTTTTAGTCCTCGTGGATACGATATTTCAGGTCTCACCATAACTATACTATTGTTCGATAGGTGCGCTTTCCTTAAGTCGAATTTTTAGTTAGTTTCATGACCATCAAGCACCCAGAATTGCGTCAATTTTTATTGCGCCATTTAAAATGGCTCTAGCTGAATTGAAAGAATTGAAAGCTCAATTGCAAGATGATGCAAGATATTCGTAACAGGTTTTAAAGATTTATAAATGAAACGTTCTTAAGACTAACTTATTATCACGATTAAGGCAAGTGTACCTATCGAAAAGTAGTATAGTTCAACAAGACCGTATTGTCAAATCCAAAGGAACTACGAGTACTGGTATTTACTTCCTTTTTATTATCTAGCCTAAAATTTAAGAGGTTTGGTTGTCTAAACTAATTACTAATTAAGAATGCATAGAAATAAAAACTTGGGAAAATACTTTTGGGAAAAATTTAATTGATTGAGACAATACCTAAGGACAAATCCACCTAGACTTCACTTGTTATTTGACTCTGAATCAGACGATTTATTCATTTGACTTGATTCTTAGAAATCCCTAAGTTATATTATTATCTCTCTCGAGACTAATAACGTCTTACCCTAGGTTGAATAATTGAAATCTCTTTCTAATTAACACCTTGGAATTGCATTAACTCGATTTATGGATTCCCTTATTAGGTTTCAACTTAATCCGGTAAAATCTTGTCACCCTATCTCTAGGCGCGCAATCAACTCCACTTAATTATGACAAATTTACTCTTAGATAGGGTCTATTCCTCCTCTAAATAAGAGCTTAACTTGAATCAATATCCTGGAATATCAAAACAAGAATTAAGAACACATAATTAAGAACAAGTCAAATATTTATCATACAATTCAGATAATAATAACAAGATCTGTCATAAGTTTCATTCCCCTTAGGTATTTAGGGGTTTAGTTCATACTTATGAAGGAAAACATCTCAAAAGTATAAAGATAACAAAACATAAGAAAACCCAAAACTCCTGAAGGAACTTGAAGGGAGATCTCCAGTCTTGATGATGAATTCGGCTCTTGAGATGGATCAATCGGCTTCCCTTGAGTAATTCCTTGCTTATTACTCTGCATCCCCCTCCTACGTGCCTCCTCAAGTGTTTAAATAGGCTTTGGAATGCCTAAAAGCCCTCAAAATTGGCCTTTTCCAAATTGGACTAAACTTGGGTTTGGCAGGGACATGCCCGTGTGTGATTACTGAAGGCCGTGGTCAAGGCTGTTAAATGGGCATAAGCATGTGATCCACTCGTTTAAGTCGTGCTTAGATCCTGCCAAATTGACACGGCCGTGTGACACGACCGTGTGAGGAAGTCCAAGCCGTGTTGATTTTCTATGTGGGTCTATTTTCTCCGTTTTCAGCCCGTTTCTCACTCTTTTTACTCTCCTATGCTCTCCTAAATATAAAACATGAAATTAAAGGATTAAGAGCATCGAATTTACCAAATCTAAGGAGAAACCATCCATAAATGCGTTAGGCATAGGGTAAAAATATGTATAAATTACGGTTTATCACAAGAACTTTTAAGTTGAGAATTTATCTGACCGAGTGTATTGCTATAGGGTGCTCCGGTTCTATTTGTGAAGAAAAAAAGTGTTGGATCTGGTGCCCTAAGTGTAGTATTTTCGTCAATATACACTTGTAATTTTTTTTCGAATAGATTAGTTTATAAAACAAATTCAATTATGATTAATATACTTTATATTATTATCCTCACATGGTTTTTGCACGCAAAGAAAAATGGAAGCAAATGTTGCTCATTTGTTTTCTAATGTTTAACTAATACTAATGAATATTACGTGGTCGGATTGTAATACAAAAAATAACTTGTATTAGTAGGTGAACCTAAACATGTCTTTAGTCTAATTGAAAATGACCAAATCGATTGAAAGACTAATGTGTCATCTATCAAGTTCAATTGGGGAGATGTATTGTATTAGGCATCGGAGTGGATGACTCCTAGAAGATAGAGACATGGATGTGACTCACTGCACTGACATTATATCAAACAGGACCCAAGCAGAATAGATCATGAATCTGTTTGTGGATTTATTCACTTGTGACATTTATAGTGTGACATACCTAAATCCTGAATTCAAGTAGATAAGGAACCGAAATCTAGTGCGTTGGATGTACAACTTCTGTAGTATGTAGCACCATTCACAATAGTGAAATTCATAGCCCAAAACATGGGTAAATGATACCCTCTCATTGGCATTACATGGTTGATGAAAAGTAAACGTGGCAATGGGTCATCCATTTTTATGATGGATGACTTGATCATTATTTGATAATGATTGACTTTTTATGAAGGAAGATGTAATGGCTACCACGAGATAAAATAGAATCATATTAGGATAATAGATATTATCCTAAAGAGATCAAGGATATCTTATGAGGGTAACACACTTATGACAAGGTCATTGGACAAAAATTGAGTAGTTGCTTTTATAATGGTATGTCGTTGGGGAGAGCTTAGCCACGATATTATAATGGAATGACTTCATGACTAAATGAGTCTCTAATTAATAGGTGAAAAGCCAAAACATGATTATAAATCATTTGAGCCTCAACTTCATATGTTCAATCACTCCCTTGCTAGCTCGTTGAAATAAAAAATGAATTACGTGTTTGAATATAAATGAATGAAATGAATAGAACGAGAGAAATAGGAAACATCCTGGAATGATTATGGTTTTCTTCGGAGTAGAGAAATTGAATCATTTGAAAATAAATGTAGGTTTCAAAAAATGGAAATGGAAACTTGCAATCCTATATAGGATTACTTAAAAAATAATAGAAGAATGAGTTTATGCTTTTTGATTGTTTTGAAGCCTGAAAATGAAAATAAATCATTTGGTAATAGTGAACATGTTGAGTTGTGACATATTGAACGTTTTTGAAATTTTACCGAGAGTAAAATCATCAAAAAATTTATCGAGGGTAAAATTGTCAAAATTTTACTGCGGTAAAATTGTCAAAAAATTGGGATGAAAAATTATTTAATATATAGATATTAAAATTTATTTTGAGAAATAAAAAAATTGAATTGGGTTGGATCATATTATAGAGTATTGGGTCAAAAGGGCCTAGAAAGTACTCATAATTGGACCTGATGTGAGAGAGACTCAAAACCCCTCATCTAACATGAAGGGGGCGGCAACCCTAGTGGAAATCCAAGGGTAAGTCGTTCACCCCTCTCCTGCACTAAGTAGGATGTTATTTTTTTATTTAAAATAAACCTCTGCAACTCTACAAAGTTCTACCTTCTCTTTCTATATAATTAGATGACACCGGTAGAGCTATTAAGACAACCTTTGAGAGATTATTGTTCTGCCAAAAAATAAAGAGAATTTATTCTCAACTGTTACATATATACTATTCCCGAATAAAAATTCTACTGGTTTCTATTATAGAAGAGAGAATTTCTGTTTTCATCCCAAAAGGAAATTTTTTCTAGTTCTGCGTTTTGATTCAACTGGTTCGAGCCCACATTTGAAACAGTTCGTGGTACTAGAAAAGCAGAGAAGATCGTTTTCTTGAAAGTCAAAAAACATCAAAGATCCGTTTATTTGAAAACACATGCATGATTTCGAGTCTAAGGTTTATTACTATAAATATCACAAATCGGGTCGATTTTTTAAATTTTAATTTTCGATTGTGCAACGAAACCATTTTCAAATCGAATTTTTCCTACAAGAAGATAGAACCTAGAGATTGTGTATCAATTATCGACAATTGAATAAGGTAACGATAAAGAAAAAAAACCTAACTCCCCAAATTGATGAATTATTCGATCAACTTAATGGAGCAAGTTTGTTTTCAAGGATTGATCTTTGATAGATCTATTATCAACTCAGAGTCAAAGAACCCGATGTGTCGAAGATTGTTTTCCGGACATTATGAGTTCTTGTTAATGTTTTTTGGGCTTACTAATGCTCTTGCCTCCTTTATGGATTTAATAAATAGGATCTTTCAGCAGTATTTAGATTCATAGTTGTGTTTATTGATGACATTTCAATTTATTCAAAGAATGAAAAAATATTATAATCAACATCTGAGGGTTATATTGCAGATTTTGCGAGAAAATCAATTGTATACCAGGTTTAGCAAATGCGAATTTTATCTTCGAGAAGTAGGATTTTTGGGGCATGTGATATCGGCTGAAGGTATTCGGGTTGATCTTGGTAAAATCTTAGCCATATTAGACTGGAAGCCCTTAAAGAATGTCACCAAAGTGAGTAGCTTTTAGGGCTTAGCAGGATACTATTGACAATTCATAAAAGGATTCTCAATGATAACCCTTCCATTGACAAGACTGCTACAGAAGAATGTTGGTTTTGAATGGTCTGAGAAGTGTTGGAAAGGTTTGAAAATTTGAAAGCCATATTGACTGAAGCCTCGGTTTTAACCCAGCCTGAGTTCAAAAACAAATTGTTGTATTCAACGACGCGTCTCTCAATGGTTTAGGGTGTGCATTGATGCAAGAGGAGAAAGTAATTGCATATGCTTTCCAATAGCTTAAGTCGCACGAGAAGAATTATCCTACTTACGGCTTGGGACTCGAAGCTATGGTTTTTGCTTTGAAGATTTAGAGGCACTGGCTTTACAAAAAAAAATGTCACATATTCATTAATCATAAAAGTCTGAAGTATTTGCTAATGCAAAAAGAGTTCAATTTGAGACAACACAGGTGGCTTGAATTGCTTAAAGACTATGATTTGATCATTGCTTATCATCTAAGATAAGCCAAAATTTTGCATTTGAAAATCTTTGTTTGCTTTGAAAGCGATAAATCACATTTGAATTTAGAGTGAGATGACTCTATTTTGGTTGAATTGAGAGCTAAAACTGTATTCCTTCAGAGAATTCAAGAATTGTAGAAATGTGACATCGAACTCGAAGCGAAACATAAACTTGTAGAAAACGAGCAAACCAATGAATTCAGCTTAAATGGCGACAAGAGTCTATAATTCCATAATAGGTTGTGTATGCCAAAAAATTCGGGGTTGAAGCAAGATATTCTCCACGTGGTTCACAACAACACGATACATCCAGTTGGCAATAATATGTATAATGACTTCAGATCGTTGTATTGGTGGCTTGTAACGACCCGAAATTCAGTAGTGTCAAAAAATACAATTTCAAAATCTCATTTCTGTAAATTGAGTCCATAAATATTCATATTTAATATTTACGAAGATAATATAAAAATGTATTAAAAAATGGTCGAGTAATTTTTTTCAAATTAATAGTTAATTAAGGCTTAGGGACTAAATTATAAAAGTTCAGTCACTATAGAATTTTAATTAACAAAAGGCTTAATAATCTAAATAGCAATTAGTCAAAGGTCCAAAATGATAATAAAATCATTTGTAATAAGTGATAGTGGATGATGACGGCATGTTGATTAAGTATTATTAATGATTACTTAATTTAATTAAACATGATTAATTAAGTAAATTAAGGTTTAATTAACCTATAAATACTAGATATGGTAAAAAAAAAGTGTCACACCCTGGCCACACACGACCGTGTGTCATACATGAGTTCTTGGCACAGTCATGTGGTCTGTGTAATTTAGTTCTCATTTTGCACACACGACCACAATTAGTTGCACAGTTCGAAGACATGGTCATCTATCTCATTGCACATGGTTTTAGTCCTCACACACTGTTGAACAACATGGCCATGTCCCATAGCACACGACCTAAACTTGTCACACGGTCGTGAGACCCCTATTTTTTATTTTTTACTTTACTTTTTTTGTATTGTTTTGAATTAGTCCCTACTTGTTTCTGAATTGATTTTAGAGTTTTAGAACATCGATTTAAGCCCCATTTTTGTATGAATAGCATGATTATTTACTAATTATATATTTATGATTAGTTAAAGATAATTTTTGGAATTGAATAACATGTGTTTGTCCTGTTAATTGTCGTAGCATCCCATAACCCTAATCTAATGACGGTGAAGAGCGAGGCATGTTACAACTAGTGATTTACGCACAATGAGTGGCTCGTCCAATATGATGAGTGGTTTTATCCACATGGTGTAAAGGCAGAGGAATTTTAGAGAAATCCTATTGTGGTGTGTAGTGGTAGGTGTTGGGAAATGTGCTCATATTTTAGTAAACATGTAATTCTTCTATGTATTTGAATGATGAATAAATAAATTTCACATTTCACTTTTATGTCTTTTGTATTTTTTTCTTTCATATTTTGCATGCATAGTGAAATTATAACAAGCAATTATTAGCTCATTGATTGCTAGGTTCAAACTGATGATAAGTGGCGTTTTAAGAATGTTTAAATTTCAAGAAAGACAACTTACTTCAATAGATAATCTAAATAAGTCCGTAATCACGTAAAAGAATCAAAATGAGCATTTGATTAAAATACTGGAAGGATTATTATGTCGTCTACAATTCCAATTAAGAAGATAGCTAGTCTTAACTATTGGAGTAGTTGACTCTACAGGTAGAGACATAGTTTATTAATTGATAGAATGATATATTGGACTGAACCCAAGATGAATTAATTCTAAATTTGTTTGTGAATTAATTCACTTGTGACATTCATGGGGTGATTTACCTAAATCCTAAGTTAGTAACTAACCATGCGTATGTAACTTATGTACTTTGATATAAGTGGAGGCTTTTACTATAAAGATGATCGAGCCAATAGCCGGTATATTAGGTACGTGACTTATGTCTGGCATGACTTTACTAGCAACAGTGGAATTCATAACTCAATTAAAGAGTCAATGGTATCTCATTAACATTGTATGGATTGATAGATATGGAATGTGGCGACGGGTTGCTTGTTCTGAAACGAGCTATTTATCATAGTCATTTGTTGATAGTGATCATATTAATCATTAAGAAGACATAATGGTGACAATAAGATAAAATAGGATTGTATTGAGTGAACGAATTTAACTCAAAGAAATCAAGGATATCATATAAGGGTAACACACATATGATGAGATCATTGGACAAAGCAGATGGAATGAATTGCTTTCGTAAAGAGTATACAATAAGGAGCTTTTAATCATGATACTTCTTATGGACTGACTCCATAATTAAGTAATTGTGAATTATCAGAACGATGCTTTTAGGCATAATTGCAATTATTAGAGCCTAATTATATATGTCTGATTGCTCTCTCCGCTAGCTCAATAAAAGCTCGATCGGACTGCATTTGAATTAGAAGTAAATTCTACGAATTTGGAAATAATTTAACTAAGTCGATTTATTCGATGTGGAATTAAATTGGGTGGTCATAAGAATTGTTTAACTAGAGAATTTGATTAAATGATTTTCTTGAA
This sequence comes from Gossypium hirsutum, assembly GCF_007990345.1. Taxonomy (NCBI): domain Eukaryota; kingdom Viridiplantae; phylum Streptophyta; class Magnoliopsida; order Malvales; family Malvaceae; genus Gossypium; species Gossypium hirsutum. The sequence goes on from NC_053427.1 coordinate 82,750,040, forward strand.
AATTTAATTTGAAAAATCTAAGTAATTTTTCTAAAATTATTTTTGATCAAGTAAAATTAAACTAATCAAATTAATTAAAATTAATACGATATTTTTTAAAATTAATTTCCAAAGCAGATAATTGGCCCAATGGGTAATTCAACATGAAAATTGGACCTAAGATCGTAAATTGGGTCCGGGACCCAAAACTGAGACCAGGACCCAAATACTGGTCGAACCAGGCCTACTATATGAAACTAGGTCAATGGTCCAACTGGTGGCTGGACCGAACTAGTCGGGCCGTCACTGGCTTGGATCGAATCAACTCGAGGTGCCGACGGCTGCGACGACATTCCGGTGGCTAGAAAATAGATGGCGACGATGGGTCTTCGGAGGTTGAGCAGTGGAGGAATTAGACTCCTATTTGGACTTTACTAGAGAATTTGATTCCAGATTAAGTATTCCAAAAATAATATTATTTTAATAGATTTAATATTAAATTTAATTTAAGTATTTTATTAAATTAATATTAAAGTGATTATCTTAATATTAAATTTAATTTAATGTTTATCTTGTAGATAAATATTTTATTAATTTAATAAGATTTAAGATTAAATTTAATCTAATATTTATCTTGATAAATATTATATTAATTTAAGGGTTAAATATAAAATTGGTACCCGAATTGGTCCACTTCTCCCAGATTGATACTTCTAGTTTTTTTATCCCTGATTGGTACCTGAACTTTTTTTTGTCCACTATATTGGTACTTGAGTTTAACGGCGTTAACTTTTTGCTGACATGGCAATGCTAGCCAATCACATGCCGCTACGTGGCGTCCTATTATATATCTTTTATCTTTTTCTTTTTTTAATTCCTATTATCTTCCCTTTTTCTTTTCTTCTCTTTTCTTTTCTGGTCTGCTTCTATGCTTCTTTTCTTTCTTCTGGAAAAAAAAAACCATTTGCTTCCTAAAATGATTTTTCTCTAAAAATGCCCATTTGCTTCGCTCTTGGGTTCCAAGGATGACTCTATCTCAGTTGTGGATCTAATCAACTTTATCAAACCACCTGCCTCCACGGTAAAGCTTCCAACCACTACTTCTACAACAGGACAAAAGTGGAATGAATCACTTCATGTGGATAAGCTTCAACGCTTTAAATTTGGTTTGGATCATTTGACTACGACTGAGGAGTCTTTCAACAAAGGAGCCCGTTAGTTCATAGAATGAGAAGCTATGCTACTGCAAGGGTTTCATTTCAGTTGATACAAATTACCTATAAATTTTTTCTTTTCCCTTTTTTACACTTTATTACTGCTACCATAGTGTGATTGGGAGGACGAAACTAACAAAGAAAAGCTGACAGTGAGGAATAAAAACAATAACAATGGTGAAGTTCCTGAAGCCAAATAAGGTGGTGGTTGTCCTTCAAGGTTGTTATGTCAGTCGTAAGGCGGTGATTGTCAAATCCTTTGATGAAGGAACCCTTGACTGCCCTTACAGTCACTGTTTAGATGCAATGATTAAGAAATACCTATTTCAAAAAAGTAAATGAAAATTTCAAGAGTGATAAAGAACCCAAAGTGAAAAGGAAAATAATGGTAATGATTAGATGATTAGAAAGTAAAGGAAAATTTTATGCGTTTTTGAAGGAAAAAAAGAGAAAAAAAAAACGAAACACACAAAAGAGAGGTAGAAGACGAAGAGGTCAGATAGAAATTGTGAAAGGAAAAAATGAAAAAAAAAGAGGAAAAAGAAAGAAAGAAAGAAAAAGAAGTTGCAGTGGTCAAAGAGGAAGAAGAAGACGATGAAGGAAAGAAAATTTCAAAGGAAAAAAATGATTTTTAAAAATATAAATGAAATGGAAAATAATTAAAGGTGCCAGCTTTTCAGGCCAAAGGGAGTGACACGTGGCAAGGCGCAAGTGGCCAGCCATACCACGTCAGTAAAAAATTAACGCTGTTAGTCTCAGGTACCAATATAGTGGAGGAAAAAAAGTTTGAGTACCAATCTAGGATAAAAAAACCATAAGTACCAATCTGGGATAAGTGGACAAGTTCGAATACCAATTTTATATTTAACCTTTAATTTAACGTTAAAGTGATTAAGTTTAATCATAGTTGAACTCTCTAAACTCTCCTTATTAAATAGAGCATTTGGTCATTATCTACAAACACTTGAATTCAAAAGAAAGTTTTAGAGAAAAAAGTTCTGAAGAAATTATTTTAAAAAATTTCTAGAGATATTTTTATTATTTATAACTTGGCCGAAAAGTTTAGAGAAATTATAAAATCACCTCACTGGTAATTTTTGTGAAAAAGTTTCTAATTCGATATGAGCCTACACTCTGCAAACGTAAGCTTGAGGATAGCGAAGAAGACTACTTGGTCGAAGCGTTCATCCTAGATGAATAAAAAAGGTACAATTTTGGAAGAACAATTCTAATACAGAGTTTGTCACTCTAGCACGTCTCTAGTCTGCTACTCTAGCAAGTTTTGTTTTGATTAAGTTCTCGTTAGGGATTATTTTCTTTTAGATTGGAATCGGTGGAAATAGAAAATGAATTGGCATATCTAGCATTGGATGATGAGGAAAAGGAGATTTTATAGGTACTCAAAAAGGTTGATCCTGTAAAGGAAATTTATGATATTTGCCTGCTTGGGTGCTTTCTCACTGAAAGCGTGATCCATTTTCTGGTAATGAGGAGCACAATGGTTAATCTTTGGCATCCTATGAAAGGGGTTTAGATTTCACATCTGGGGAGAAAAAGTTTTTGTTTCAACTTTTTCATAATTTGGATCTTGACTGAGTGCAAAATGGAGCTCCATGGACTTTTCATAATCATCTTTTGGCGAGTCATTGATTGGATGATGAAAAGTATCCACTTAAAGTACCGTTAGTACATGTGTGTTTTTGGGTACAAGTTCATGATTTGCCGTCAGGGTTTTTCTTTGAGTATATAGCTAAACAGTTGGGAGATTTTCTTGGGAATCTTTTGGAATATGATACTAAAAGTTTAGAAAGGGGTTTGAATGATCATATGCAGATCCGAGTTCGGATGGGTGTTAGATGTCTGTTGAAAAGGAAAAATAGACTTATGTTTCCTCTAGCTAAATGTTTGTACGTCAACTTTAAATATGAAAGACTGACTTTGTTCTACTTCTTCTATGGTTGTTTGGGGCACATTGACTTTTTCTGTCAGATCAGAATAGCCAAAAGAATAGAAATAGTGAAGATGGGGTGGGACCAATTAATTACAGATCAATCAAGAAAAGCTATTACAATGAACAATATATGGTTAAGGGGAGAAGGATGAGGAGGGATAAAGGAAGATGGATTCGATCATAATAGATCAGGGGCGAAATCTCAGGAGGAGGGTATAAATTTAGACAGAAGTATTGATTTCATCCTGGGGTTAAACCTGAAGAAAGATCCGAAATACATGAAGGTATATGTGAGGATCCCTCCAAAGTACAGGGTCTAATGGAAATGGAATACGATTCGAAGGATTGTCCAATGATGGAAAGAAAATACTGAGAAAGAAGAAAGATATCACAGAGGATTGATTGTGGCCAATTCAATGGGAGGACGAGATAGAGGATTCTTGGTTCGAGACCAATTGTTATCGACAACTGTTAAGGGGTAAGCCAATCGGTTGCAATAAAAATAATGTGTTGGAATGTCTGTAGTTTTGGGAGTTCACGGACTAATAGAAGACTTAGCATACGCTGAAGGTGTATAATCCCCAATTGGGCTTCCTGATGGAGATTAAGTAGATGATAGAAGAATGGAAAATGTGAGGAAAAGATGTGGTTTCTTAAATGAGATAGATGTTTGGGTTGATGGCTCATGAGAGAGTCTTTGTTTGGCTTGGAAGGTGACTATTATAATTAATTTAAGGAGTTTTTCCAAAAATCATATCAATGTCACTATCCAAGAGACTACAAAAGAGAGGGAATGAAAGTTTACTGGTTTCTATAGGGCCCCATTTGCAAGTAATATGAGTGACTCATGAAATGTGTTCATGAATTTAAGACGTACTAAATAGTTACCTTGGTTACTGTGTGGTGATTTCAATGAGATTTTGCATTCTTTTGAGAAGGCTGGGGATATTCCAAGGGAGGAAAGGAGCATGAAGGTTTTTATAGGAGTTCTAGAAAGGTAGTTAATAGATGTGGGATACTCTGGGTCGTGGTTCATGGGAAATGGGAAATTTGTTGGAGACTAATATAAAGAAAGAGGCTGGATAGAGGAATGGCAAATGATGAATGGATGAATATGTTTTTGAATGCTTTAATTCAAAACTTGCCACATTCTTATTCGGACTATTGTCTGTTCCTTATACATTCGGAGAAGGAAGAAAATGGGTCAAGGAGGAAAAGGTTTCGATTCGAAGCATGGTGGACAATGGAAGATTCTTTTGAGGGGAGGTAATGTGAATATGATATTCCAAGTTGGGGGGTATTTTTTCAAAGTTTGAGAGTTTATAGAAAGGTCTGGGAAGTTGGACGAGATTTATCAAGAATGGAAGAAACAACCTGAAGAGGGAATTGACTAGGAAGTTGGAGGAGATGATGGATAAGGAAAACAATGATGAAAATCTGGTAAATTTTATTGATACAAAAATTCAACTGAATTTGGAAATTGGCAAGGATAAAGCCTTTTGGGAATAAAAAGCGCATGCTAATTGGTTACCATTGGGGGACAAGAACATATCTTTCTTTCATAACTTCACTTCTCATCGTCGAAGAATGAATACAATTAAATGCTTGGAGCATGGAGATGGAATGGGAGTTAGGGATAAAGGTGAAATAGAGGAAATTGCTAGGAGATTTTTTCAAATCTCGACAAATGGGTTGGCGACACGGAACATATTCTATCTGAGATGGAACTATGTATTTCGAGTGACACAAATTTAATGCTAACGACTAGGTATATGAAAAATAAGGTATATGCGACTTTGAAGGATATAGGCCCGACAAAGGCACCTAGGTTGATGGTTTTTAGGCTTTATTTTTTAAAGATACTGACATATTGTTGGAGGCAGTGTAATCTTTGTACTGTTTGGGTGTCTTGAATGAAGGTAAGGAAATAGATTCTATGAATGTTACCAATATTAGGCTAATTTCTAAAGTTTCACATCCGACAAACCTAGTGAATTTTAAGCCTATTAGTTCGTGTAACGTCTTATACAAAGTGGTACCAAAAATCATAGCTAATCATTTTCAAAAATTACTAGATTTTTGTATCGATAGTGCCTAAAATGCTTTCATGCTAAGTCATTTGATTTCGGATAATATGTTGCTAACATACGAAATTTTGCATACATTTCGTTAAAAGAGATTAGGGAAGAAGAGTTTTGTGGGGCTAAAGTTAGATATAAGTAAAGCATATGACCAGGTTGAATAGGTTTTTTTAAAGGTGATGATGGAATGAATGAACTTCGAGAAGAATTGGGTGGATATTATTATGAGATGTGTTACAACGGTTTCATACTATATAAATATTAATGTGAGAGGTGGTGAGATTTTTAGACCTTCTAGAGGACTTCAAAAAGGGGATCCATTAAGCCCTATTCTATTTTTAATTTGCAGTAAAGGTCTATCCGTTTTCATCTATCTGCTTTCATGAGACTCGTTTTGCAGGATGAATTGATAAAAGGGGCTAAGGCTAGTAGGAGAGGCCCTCAGATATCACATTTGTTATTTGCAGATGATTGTGTTCTTTTTGGAGAAGCAACTAAGAGAGGAGCACAAATTTTAAAAAAAGTGTTGAAAGAGTACGAGATTTGTTCAGGGCAGTACATTAATTTTAAAAAAATCCACAGTTTTTTATAATTCTAACACCTTTGAAATAGATAGAGAGCTGATTTCGCATACGGGGAGACGGAAAAAAAGCTTTATTCTAGATATTAAAGGACTGTGTTAAAAAGAGGATTGACGGTTGGAGTACAAGGTTGCTATCGGATGGCAAAGAGGTCTTTATAAAGTCTATTTTACAAGCCATTCCGACGTATTCAATGGCTTAGTTTTGTTACCAAAGACATTGTGTGGGGAATTAGAGAGTATTATGGAGAGGTTTTGGTAGCAGAAGGGGCATGGAAGGAGGGGGATTCATTGGTATAAATGGAGTCGGCTATATACGTTGAAAGAGGATGTGGGTTTGGGTTTTCGAAGTTGAGAAAATTTAACATAGCACTTCTAACAAAACAGGGATAGAGACTTATAAATTACCTAAATTCTTTATTAGCTCATGATGTATAAGCTATGTCGAAACCTTTTTTGAAATCGACTTATATTTAAAAAAAATAAAGTTGTCTCAAATCCTTTTTATGAGGTGTAATCGGATCACCTCGTAATTTGATTGTTTTAATAAAATGTTTGATTTACTAAAACAATAATTTTTGGTCTATAAACTTCAGGAAATGGGTTCAAGAGTTGGTTACGCACGAGGAAGGATTAGCACCCTCGTGACGCCCAAAATTGATACCTAATTGATTACTTGATGTCTTAGTGTCGAGAATTGAAATTTTGAAGAGAATAAAAAATATGATCCCACTTTGCATAATGTTATTTTTAATTAAACTCACTTGAATAAATCAAAACGTAAGTAAAAGGCCCTCTTATCTTGAGATAATAAAAAGGTCATATCCTGTAAATTAGGATACATCTCAACTCTTCGAGAATAAGCTTGCTCTTTATTTTAATTACTATTTAAATCTCATGTGTTTTAATTTCAAAAGGAATGTCCGGTTATCTAGGTTTAAAGAGAAAGCCGAACCTCGTAAGTTAGGATACGACTTTTCGAATCTCTAAATACAGAATATTGCCTTAATTTTATAATTTTCTTTTTTTATGCATCGTGCAAGAAACGAACGTAACACTTAAAACGATATGCATGTTACCTATTCGAGGATAATATACACATGGATAAATGCTTAAACTTAATGTATGATATAGTGACAGCGAAATAATATAAGATTGTCATGTGGGTAGAATATTTATATTAGAATGATAAATATCAAATAAATGGATAACTACTATAATAATAATGTAAATATAGCAATAATAAGAATACAAATTCATGGCATTAACAACAAAACAAATAAACTTTAAAAAAAAACGAAAGGTGCTTAATGAAAAGAAAGTATAAGTAATATCAAATTTAAATATTTAAAAAGTAAAAGAATAATAAATAAATAAATAGATAGATAAAACTAATATACGTAATATTAAATTTAAGTATTTAAGAAGTAAAAGAATATTAAACAAATAAATAAATCGATAAAACAAATATAAATAATATTAAATTTAAGTGTTTAAAAAGTAAAAGAATAATAAACGAATAAATAAATCGATAAAACAAATATAAAAGATGAAATTAATTGAATTAAAATTTAAACGGAATTAAAGGTATAAAGCATAATAAATTAAATAATAAAACCGAATAAGGACTAAAATTAAATACGCGTAAAGGAGGAGGGACTAACTGGGAAATTATTCTCTATCCCAAAACGCGTCATTCCTTAAGGGACCGAATCGAAACAAAATTAAAATCATAGGGTATAAATTAAAAAACGAAAAATGACTGGATTGAAAAATAATTAAAAAGTGAAAGGGCAGAAGGCGTAATTAGGCCCCCTTTAAAAAACACGCAAATCTTGATGGGTCAAGTTGGGTCAGCTAAAAACTACGCCGTTTTGGCGTCTGAGCAATAAGCCTAAAACGACGCCGTTTTAATGGACTATAAAAGTAAAAAAAAAAAGTTTAAAAACTCATTTTTGCATCTATTTTTAAAAAAAACCTTAAAAACCCTTTTTTTTCTCTCAATTTTCTTGAATCCGGCCTATGTCGACGAATGTCTACCGCGACTGCCATCAGTTGCCAACAACAACTTCGCTATTCCTGGTTGTCGATTTTTTTTTTTTTGCCTTTTTTCAATCTTTTAAAAAAAACCTATAACCCAAATCTAAGCCATATATCTTTTGAAATTTAAAAAAAAAAGAGAGAGAGAGAGAAGAAAATGCAAAGGAAAAAAAAACTTTTGGTCTCGCCGTTTTCATTGGACCTTCACAGAACCCTAATGAGTTTTAAGACATTCGAGGCGTCAACGGTAATCCTCGATGGCAGCAGAAGGTGGATCGACAAGTGAAAAATCCCTTTTTATATGTTTTTTTTACTTTCCAAAATGAAACAAAAATAAATTACCTTTTTGCTCAATATTTTGTATTCAATATGTGTATATTTTTTTTTCTTTATGTGTATATTTGTTCTTCGTGCGTAAAAAATTACATTGGTTGTTGTGACTTTTATAGGCAATTTACATACTATATTTTACTATTGTTTTTTGCTATTGTTTAGCCACTATTCTTAACTGTTTCTTATAGGTAGTGGTTGATGGTGACATGCAGTTGGTGGCGATAAGCTAGGAGCAGCGGCGACTAGAGTTAGGGTGCATAGCACTAGCTAGGGTTTCTTTTTCTTGTTTTTTCCCTAAATATTGTTTAAATTTTGGGTCATTTGGATTATTAAGGTTTTCTGATTTAGACTTGTAATTATAATAGACTTGGACCGTTTTTTATTATTTATTATTTATTATTTTAGTTTTATTTATTATTTTTTAGTATTTAGGTTTCGAGCCCGGACTAAATTGGCCATTACAAGCTAAATACTTTTCAAATTTTGATTTTTTAAGCGCAAAGACTAGGGAATCTGTCATCCTACACTTGGAAAAGCATTTGGGCAACGAGTGGATTGTTACAGGAGGGGATGTGTTGGAACGTTGGTACGAATAAGATTTTAATAGCTTAGGATGCATGGATACCCACGGCAGTCAATTACAAACTAAGTAGTAGTATCAATAATAACAATATATCTATGATTGCGGAGTTGATTGATAACAATAGCAGAGAATGGAAAATAGAGGTTATTGCCAATACCTTCTCGGAAGCAGATGCGACCAGGATACAGTGAATCCCTTTGGCGAAGGCAAGACACAATGACATGTTGGAGAGGAGAGGTGAGCCATTAGGGGAAAAAACTATTACAAAGTAGGTTTTTCAAATCCTAATGTTAATTATTTACAAACCAATTTTAGAGAATTTTACAAGAAATTGTAGAACCTAAAACTCCCGACTAAAATCAAAATTACAATCTGGAGGATCTCTTCTAATTTCATTCCTACTCTATCAAATGTGTTACAAGGGATTAGTGGCCACCCGGTGTAGAGGGGCAGATGAGACTCTGGACCATACATTTCGAGAGTGCCCTATAATAGTGAAAGTGTGGACAATATTAAATTTCACATGGGTTTTGACAAAGGCCAGATTTGGACAGTATTGAGTGGCTTGCCTGGGTTGCCAAAGAAAGCTCAACGTTCCAACCAAGGCTATTCTGTCGTGCTTTATGGGCTCTTTGGACTGATAGAAACAAGAGAGTGCATGCAAGGAATGCTGCGGGAGAGGTTCTGGTATCAAGATCGATTTTGCATGATGATATGGGGTTTGTGTCTGCAGCAAAGGCCCTTGCGTTCTCATGGGCAGTGCAAACGGGGGTGGAAATGGCTCTCCCTAGTTTTGCTGCGCGAAAAATGGGGGATGAATGGCTAAGAGAACTCGATTGAGTTGAAGCTTGCGCAGAAAAGGTCCTTAGAGAGAAGAACGTTAAAAATGGTGAAGTGAAGATAAGGAAATGCATTCTTTGGGAACTGAAACTGACAAACTTGAAACGTGATATGCATTGATGGGAATGGGTGTCAGTTAACAGTTTTGATTGGGCTGAGTTTTCTTTAATTAATTTTGACTTGGTTGTTGGGGTGTTTAGTTTTACTCTTAAAGGCTTAGGGTCGGACTGTTTTGCCTTGGGCTGAACTTTTGTCTTTGGGTTAGTTTTATATAATTAATAAAAGCCCAGTCTGATATTATTTCAAAAAAAATTCTTATTTTGGAAAAAAAATTTAAAACTCTAAATTTTCCCCTAAATTTATTTTTTGTTGCATTTTTCAAATCCGATTTTTCAACAATAGGGTAGGAACTTTTTCTGATAAATTGAAATTGCATTGCATTTATAAGCATTTGTATTGCGGAAAATGTCGAGATATTATGATAATGAGTTAATTTAAAATATCGAAATTTCGAGTTGCTATTCAAATTGTGTTTATCGTTTGAACATTGAGATATTATGTTGATGAAAATGATCGGATTTTCTAATATTCTATATTTTTAATTTATTGTGATTTATTCTATGAACTGATATTTTGTATGCTTTGTCTACTATTTGCACCAATTTTCTTGTGGTGAAACTCATATTGATTTTCATAGCTCATTTCCTTTTTTATTTTTCCATCTTTACAGATAACCCACCAGATTAGGATGCAGGCGCAACATTTGGAAGGTCTAGGCTCGATTTTATTTATTAAAATATTTTTAAGTTACTTTTTAATATTTTATTATTACCTAAAGACTGTTCTATTTTATTTTGAAATTGTATCGCTTTATTCGAATTGTGGCATAAGATTTAGTATTCAGGTTTTATTTGAGGCATGCATGACATTTAAATCATTTAAATTATTAGAATATTAATATTTATTTAATTATGTATGGAACATGGTTTCCTTTGAAAATCACGTTAGTATCACTTTTCCGCAGTGAAGTTGTAAATGTGTTATGTTAAGTACATAATTTAGAAAATTAAGTAAGTTTTCAAAGGTAAACACCGTAAAAAAGAAAATGTTAAACTTAACCCTTTTTTTAAAAAAACTTTCCATTGTTTATAAAAATGGAAAAAAAATTCTTCTAAAATAAATAAATAAATATTTTAAATTGATTGTTTTATAAACTTTTGTTGTACTAGTCATCTAGGTGGCCGATGTAATCTCTCAAATTCGGGTTTAACATCTAGGCCAAGTTAGGGAGGTTATAGGCAAAATCTTGGTAGACAAATAGAGTTGTTATATAGAGGGTTGACTGTAAAATTGATTTAATATTTTTCACATTAAGTAAGAAGTAGCTACCTATCAATATATCTTATTCAATACTTTTTTGTTGAAACATTTATATTAAATAAAAATTTAAAATGATTATCAAACATATTTAAAATATTAAATCTTGAAAATTTTCATCTTCAATGAAATGAAAATTTTTAATAGTTTATAAACACACCCTTAGTTTTTCAATACTTAATTTTTCATACTTCAATTTTCAACACTTAATTTTTCACTTTATCAAACAACACCTAAGTCTTATTGAGCTAATTAAATTAAGCCAAAACTTTCTAATAATATAAACTAGTATGACTCACCCATGCTTCGCATTGGGTTGATTATTTGTTCGTGTCAAATTATAGAGTAAAAATTTAGAATTTAAAATTTAAAATATACTCTAAGCAAGGTTTTCAGAATTGTATAGATAGCCGAATCGGTTAGGCTATTGGTTCACACAATTCGATTAAACAAACCATTAAAATCATAAAAATAAAAAATATTAAAAAACCAATTCAACCAGTTCATTTTAGTTCTCGGGTCAACCGGTTTAATGCCTCTCTCCAGACCGATACACCGATTGGTTCTTGGTCTAACTGGTTCAATATGTCAGTTTAGTTCAGTTCAAACAAACATGACTCTTAACTCTCTATACACTTTGTACATTTGAAATTTAGTTTCCTCTTTTTATTTTTAAGAATTTAATTTTTCTAGTTTTTAAATTTAAAAATCCACTTTCAAATTATATATAATCACGTAACATTTAATTGAAAAGTTAATTATATTAACTATTTGACTTAATTAATAAAATCATAAAAAATAAAAACCAAATTATATTAGAAATTAAAATATAATGATTAAATCTTAAATTTAAACAAAGAAATCAAAATTAAAATTTGATTGTTTATCTATAATTGAAACAAAGAAAGAAAATAACATAGTACATCCTAGTATCAATGTAAGAAGGTAGAAACAATCTTCTTTTTATATAAACTTACCTTTTATATAAACTTACATTGATATAAATATTTTTAGATATAATTAAGGCATAATAATTTTTTTAGTCTTTCAATTTTATAAAAAGAATTATTTTAATTTTTTATTCAATTTTTCATTTCTTTTATATCTTGAACTTGTATTTTTTGTCAAATCACCTTAAATGGATGGAAAAGTTAACATTTGTTAACTTTGCTGACGCGTCATACACGTAGATGACATATCAGCATTTAATTACTTTTTAAATTTTAAATTATTTTAATTTTTAAAATTTTAAAAAATTAAAATGTTGACGTGTCATTCACATGGCAATTCATATCTATATCATATCAGCAAAGTTAACTTTTTTATCCATTTTAGACTAATTTGATAAAAAAATTTAAATTTAAAAGTTAAAAAATATAAAAATTAAATAAAAGACTAAAATAAATTTTTTATAAAATTATAGCCCATAATTAAACTACTAAATTAAAGACTAGGTTCTGCTGTTGCTTTTAAAATTTTTTTATTAAGAAGTAATAAAAAATAATTTATTAAAAGAAGCCGAGAAGCCCAACTTTTCTAGATTTTATTAATTAAAAAAAGACTTGGTACTTCCGGTCTTTATTTACTAATTAAATTATGGACGATGCTGCTGCTAAGTCCTATCTGCTTGCAGTACTTTCATATTGATACCAGCTTCTGGAAGCCAACAGCACCACGCTTTCTCGCTCGTTTAAACGCGCGTCCTGATTCATCAATCTTATCCAACCACAATTGCACATGCCATAATGCATGTTTTATAACTAAAGCTGTGTGTATTCGACCAACCTAACTAAACTGATATTCTCTCGTATTGATACCAAAAATATTATATTTTACGATGTCACATAATCATTACTGTTACAAAACTGAATTAAATCTCAATCTTAATAATCTCTAACAATTTTATGTCCCACTATAAAATGACTCGTGCAATAACTCACATCACTTCTTTATAGAAAAGTCAGTTCATCCTTAATATCTCTCCACTTAATCTTCAAATAAGCTAATGAAACATGTGGGAATGTTTATAATAGCCATCTATCACTAAATATTTTAAGTAAGGATCTCCTTTTTGGTGATGAACTACCATTACGTTTGTCACGTGTTACATGTGGGAATGTTTATTAAATATTGTACATCAAATAAAAGGGACCTATAATGATGGTTTCTATAATGTATAATAGTACACATCATTTTCATTCTAACTTTACAATGTGAAAAATGTTTTGTATAGTAAGCATACGCATTTCATAGAGAAAATAAATAAATAAATGAAGGGTTTAGAAAATTTTATAAGTTTAAGATAATTTTGTGTTGTGTTTACGGGCGAAGCCAGAATAATTTTGTAGGGTTTGGATGAAATTTTATTTGATGTAGCCCATGTTGGACCTCAGACTTCCTTCCAATGTTTATGAAAATTGTGTTCTCTATTTATTTCATAGCAAAATAGTTTATTCAAATACAAAATAATTTACAGATCAATGGAAAATAACTTATAAAATAACTTAGGGTCTCTTTGGATGGGAGTTTACTTTTAGTATGGTGTGTTTAACTTTCTTTTTGTCTCACGCTACAATATCATTATTGTACCTAATCTCACATCACTACTATTTTTACATTAATCGTAGGTAAATGCACCGCCCATCTAGAGGGGCTCTTACTCTTTTGCAAAAAGAGCTCTTTATGAATAATTATATTTTTGTATAAAAAGTAAATTAAAGTAAATCGATCAAATATTATAATGTTCAATTTTATTAAACATATATATATTTAATTATTTATATTTAATACATTAATAAATTATTTAATATTAAAATTTTATTTTACTAATAAAGTTTAACAATAATAATTTTAAATTTTTAATAATATTATTAATATATTATTGAAAAATATTTATATTAATAATTAATAATAAATATATGTTAAAATTTATAAATATTTAATAAAAATATTTTATAGTATAAAATATGAATATATTAATTATATATATATGAGTATTTGTTTAACATGCTTAGTGTCGAGACCATTTTTTAAATCGAGTTTTGGAAAATGGGAATCGACTTTAAGAAAAACGAAAACAAGAGTCGCCACCAATCTTTTTAGGTGTGATTGGATCACCAATAAATCATTAGTTTTAGTCTACGAAATAAAAAGAAGGGGTTCGGGAGTCGGTTATGTACGAGGAAGGATTAGCACCCTCGTAACGCCCAAAAATTGGTACCTAATCAATTATCAAATGTCTTTAAGGTTGGAAATTTAAAAATTTTAAGATCCAATCCTCTTTAGAATATTTTGATTTTGAAAAATTAGGGTTCACTTGTATCAAACGAATCAAAATGTCACATCGGGTAAGTTAGGATGCAATATTTTTAAGACATTCGAAACTAAACTAACCTTTTTGAAAATCTCTATCTTGAAACGACAAAGCGTCACATCCAGTAAGTTAGGACACAACACTTTGAAATTCCAAAACAGTTGCTCGTATTTTGAAAACCTTAAAAAACTTAGAAGGGTGCTTGACTATTTGAACTCAACGAGGAAAGTCGCAACCCAGTAAGTTACGGTACTACCTTTCTCGAAGTTTCCAAATACCAAGCATTGCCTTTTTATTTTTGAAAACTTTTGAATCTCGTTTTTTAATTAATGCATGAAGAACCGTATTAACAATATAGAATAACATAAAAGATAGCATATTATCATAATAGGTAAGTAAAAGCATGAATTTAAACAAATTTTAAATAAACATGGTAAACTTAAAACATGTAAAACATACATACAAAAATATACAACATACATTAAAAATGAATAAGTAAGCATATAAACATATAAGGTATAACTCTATATACATTTTAATAAATTAATAGACAAAAGATGATGCATGGCAAACAATTTAACATAAACAGGCCCAAAATAATATCAACATACATGTCAATTCTAAAATACGACCTTTAATAATCATAAAACAATATTCAATATATAAATGATATGTTCAACATAAAAAAGAATTAATGTATATTAAAATGTAATGTGAAGTGAGTAATTATTGATAAAAAATATACCTAAAAAAAGTTTAAAATAAGTTATATATAATAATAGAATATGAATAGAATATAAGGAAATATAATATAAAATAATAATAAAAATATAATAAATATTTTGCATATAAGAATATGGTAAAATAATTAGTATAAATATATATATAATATAATAAAAAAATATAAGAAAGATAGATATTATAAGGAATATTAAATAATAAAATATAGTATGTAATAACAATTCATAAATACTTATAATTAATATGGTATACGTATAATAATAATAATAATGTAACAAATATTTTACATTTAGAAATATAATTAAATAAATAATAGAATAAATATATGCAACATATAATGAAATTTATAAACATATATATAATGTTATATAAATAAAATGATATATTATCAAATATAACTAATATTTATAAAAAAACACATATACATAAGGTATCTTAAGTAAATTAAATTAAAGATATATATGGATGAAAATTAAAATTAATTAGAAAATTTAGGGTTAATTTTAAACTAACAAAAAGAATTTGGTCTGATTTGAAAGAATTAAAAATGACAAAGGACTCACTGGGCAATTTGTCCTAATCCCAAAACGACGCCGTTTTCCGAATACTGTTTTAAAATCACCAAGAAGACTAAATTGAAACAAAATTAAATCATTAGGGCTAAATTAAAAATAAATAAAAATGGAATTATAAATATTAAAAATACAAGAGGACCAGTTGAGTAATTAACCCAACCCTCAAAAACACGCAGATCCTCCCCGAGTAATCGGGTCAACGTGCGGATCCTTAGTCTAAAAATGATGCCGTTTTAAAGGTTACTGTTCAGACCAAAACGACACCGTTTGCATGTGGTTATAAAAGCCACTTTTTAAACCTTAGAATCATTTTGCACCGGTCCTTCAAAAAAAATCCTCTAAGAGGATTAGGGGTCAGTTTCGAAGCTCTGTCGAGTTACTGTCCTCAGGCATCCACGCCCCCACGCGCCACTGTGAACGCCACACGAACGGTGATCGGAGGGTAAAAAAAAACCCTCGTCCTTCCACAGGTAATTCCCTTTCTCCTAAATATTACTAGTTTTTTTTTAAAAAAAAAACGATTCGTATGTTCGTCTAAGAAAAGAGAAAAGAAAACGAAATATGAGATAAAAAAATCACCTTCTAAAATTAACTCTGTTTCTTCTGTGAGTAATATATGTACGTATTTTATTTTGTAAAAAAAAATCCGATCCCCTGTACAGAATTGTGAAGAGGCTTCTATAGCCTTCCATGAACTGTTTACATTTAGAAAGAAATCTTTGATTTCTTTTCTCCTATCTTTTTTCCTTTTCTGCTGTGTTTTCTTTCTCTATTTGCAGGTGATCGAGGAGAGTCAAACACCGGGTTGATTCGGCCGTAAATCTCGGCAAGGCCAGAGTCACGATGTTGATTCGGGGCCAGAATCCAGGGGTGAGACGAACGGACACGAGTCGAAGGGGCGTGACTCTTGGACTGATTGTGGCGAAGCTTCTGGAACGACTCTTACGGCACTGAGGCTCCAAGGGAACCCTAGGGTTTCCTACTGGTTCTTTAAGTTACTGGGCCTTTTGGGCCCGAGTGACTTGAGTCTCATTGGGCCACTGTTTGTTGGGTCTGGGTAGACTTAAGATTGTTGTAAACGGGCATAGGGTTTAGGTATTTGGGCTGCTGGGTTATGTATATTTTTTTTGGGGGCTTTATATACGGACTGTTTAAATAAATAAACATTTATTTATTATTCTTGGTTTTAAGGCCCGGGCAGATTTGGGCTATTACACTTAGCTTCATTTATCCATTTCAACTCTACCATTAGGGGTGTTCAAACAGTTAACTGAACTGAACTAGTATTAATCGAATTAACCAAACTTTTTAATCCTTTAATCGTTAACCAAACCAAAAATTTTTAAAAAAATATTAATCGAACCAAAATATTTCAGTTAATTCGGTTAACCAAATTTATATGTTTTTCTTTTTTTTTTTGGTTAAAACAAGTATAGAACATATCCAAAAAAAAAAACTTTATATTGTTCATTTGTGTAACACCCTTAACCCGTTTCGTCCCCAGATTAAGGTAACGAAGCATTACCGATCAATCGAGAATCATTTAACATCATAACATTTAATCGATTAACCTTAATAAAAAAACCAATCATATGCATTTTGTCCCTAAATCGAGCCTTCGAGGCCCTAAAAATAGCTTAGAAGAAATTTGGCACTAATTTGAAACAAATCAGAAAATTTTAGGAAAATATGAAAATTTTCAAAAACAGGGGACACACAGCCGTATGGCCAGGCCGTGTAACTTTCTAAATTTGGACACAAGGCTGTGTCCCTTCCCGTGTAACTCACTAAGTTGGGCCACATGGTTGTGTCGCAAGTCGTGTGCCAGACCGTGTAACTCTCTGACTTGTGACACACGACCGTAACACACTGAGTTAATACACACGGCCAAGTGGCACGGCGTGTCTTAGGCCGTCTGCACCAAATTGAACCTTAAATGTCAAGTTTACCATTTCAAGGTTTCTTGGATCCTAATTAATCCATTTTCCAGTCATTAAACCTATTCAAAATTACATTAAACAAGCTCAAATCATGCTAAATCAACCATCTTAAGTGTCTAACTAATGTACCCTCATTGGTACCACCAGTAGACTCACTTCCAACAATATAAATCATCAATCAAAACATACCACTTTACACCATTTAACTTCTAACCAATATGCCTATCAAAGGCACCTCAAAATACAACAAATCAAATAGACATATCAATTACACATATACTACAAGTTAATATAAAAAACACCTTCCATCTTTCATAATTCAAAACAAGTCATTAACTAAACATTGGTCAAATAAATATTATGATCATTGTAGAGATACTCATATCATCAACTTGCATTTAGGCTTACTCTTTATATATATACATACCAAAACAAAAGTAAGGTCAAAACAAGCCTATTACATGCCATATAATCCAAAAAATAAACGTTCTTAATCTATCGAAATCAGATGGATAGTGTGACTTGAGTGCTGATCTGATCATCCAACCTTCAAAAGTATCTACAAGAACAGAAATTAACACAAGTAAGCTTATTGAAACTTAGTAAGTTTGACGTACAGAAACAATAAATCTTACCGAAGTAAATATAACAATTCAATCAATAATAACTCAACTACAAGTGTTTCCTTCCATCCACAATGTCAAACTGATGAATTGCATAGTTCAATTCAAAGTTCAAATTGAAATTTTTCAGGAAAACATACATATCCCTAATAGAGTCAAGTCAGGATATCATGTACATGTCATGCCATTCAAGTAATTAAACAGGTTATACTACAATGATAGGTTATACTATAATGATTTATGACCTGATGAACGACTTATAGATGCGAGTACATAAGTAATCCAATTGAAACACGCCAATCACTCATAAGAGCTAATCTACCGGATAACACGCCAAATGCTCATAAGAGCTAATCCAACCGAAACATAGCAATCGCTTATAAGAGCTAATCCATCCGATAACAATACGAATGTTCGCAACAAATGCTGAACCTCAGTATACTCGGGAAAATATATATCACACAACTTCAATCTCCACTTCAACTCCCTCCGTAACACGACGTTATTTAGTCATACTCTATCTCGCATTCATCCGGCCCAAGTACCAAAATTCAATAACGTTTTCTCAACAACATTATAACCTCAATTAAACAATTAAAATCTACTATTTCAAATTATATCATCAAACAATTCATATAAATATCAAATTATAAACTGAACGAACTTACCTGGACTGACTTGTAATAGTTGCAGAAGTTCAAGGACTATTCCATAATTTTTCCTTTTCCACGTAAATCAACAGGGTCTTGATCTAAAATGTAAAAATTTTCAATTATTAACTTACCATTCATATTCAAACTTATTCTACATTTTATACCCTTTTATTTTTCAAAATTACACAATTTCCCTTAACTTTTATAACTTTTGCAATTTAGTCCCTTAACCCGAAAATCATCAAATTAACCATTCTCTTAAGTTAAAAATTACACTTGAATATTCAAGGCTTCTAAAAAAATCCAAAAACACCTCTTATTCACCATTAAATCTTGAAATTTTCACATTTTAACAATTTAATCCTTAAATCAAAATCTAACAAAAATCACATCACAAAACAACCAAATACCACAATCAAAGCTTCAGACACATTATTTAATATTTAAGATATTTGATCACTTAAATGCAATAATTACTAAGTTTTGCACCTTTTTCAATTTAGTCCTTTTTCTTAAATTAGCTATTTAAACGTAAAAATCTCTTAACCAAATTTTAATGCGACTTTAATGACTCCGTAAATATTCTATAAATAATATTTATGGGCTAACACAACAAAAATTTGTGGACCTGAAACCACTATTCCATTACCACTAAAAATCGGGTTGTTACAACTTGACCGAATTAAAACTACATATAATTTGTATTATTAATTATGAAGTCCGGTTAATTCGGTTAATTACTTTATTTTAGATCGAATTAATCGACAACCAAACTTTCAAAAAATAATTAATCGACCTCCGATCGAATTAGATCGGTTAACTGACCCATTAACCAAATTAGATCAGTTCGATCGGTTAATTCAGTTTTAATCGAAATTTGAACACGCCTATCTACTGTGTCCTTATCTACTCTTATATATATTATGCGATTTAAATTAAGTTTTAATTAGGCATTGTTCATTTTGGAGTTTATATAAGACATTAATAATTATAAAATAATTTATTTTATTGTAAAAAAGAAATGCTACTATAATATTTTGTAATAAATATATTTATGTTGCGTTTGTTTCATTAAGAACAATTTTTAGAAAATGATTATAGAAAAATTACCAAACAATAGAAAATATTTTACATAGAATCATCCAAGTACCAAAAAATATAAGCTTTTCAAAAAATTAATCAATTTTCCAGAATCATTGTCTGAAAATTGTTTTAAGCAGAGCAATCGTAGCATATTTATGCTTTGCACTTGCCTCTAAATATTTGCAAGAGCAGTGAAGCCAGGATGTGGCGCTCAATTCAATGGTTTTCTCGTCCAACTTAAAAACGCAAAATTGATGGTGATTTTATAGCAATAATAGAGGTGGCCACATATGGTGGTGTAATACAACATTTGATAGTACGAATGAGACTAAACTTTGGGGCATGTTAAACGACCTAGATCATGCTTGGAAATTTGGTGGGCATCGAATAATTTTGGAACTTGATTGTCTAGTTGTTGTGCAACATATTAAGAGTAAAGATGCTAATTAGTCTCCCAATGCTATTATTTCCGTGATTAGTGAATTATTGTCACAGTTGGGAGGTGGAAATATTCCATACTAGAAATGTAGAAGAAGAGTAATTCATTAATCATACTCTTAGAATACAGGGGCCTTGTGTATTTATACACTAGAGGCTTAACAAAAATGATAACAAAAATGGATAATAGAAATGGTAACTACTCATAACTAGATTTAGTTGAGCCCAACTTACAATAGTTACCTAGTTACTTCCTCTAATATTCTCCGTTCAGACTCTCGTTGAAAAAAAAACAATAACATTTAAATTGTCACAATATTAAGGAAATGCTCTTTTGGTTTACGGCTTGGTAAAAACATAAGCTACTTGGTCACTTGTAGGTACATAATTCACCTAAATTTGTTTATTGATCATCTTGTCTCGAACGAAATACATGTCAAGTTCAACATGCTTGACACAAGCATGCAATACAAGATTTGCTACCAAGGACATTATGCTGGAATTATTGCACCAAATCACTGGTGTGTCATTAAGCTTCACTCTTATCTCATTAAGTAAGAAGCGAAACCGTATTAGTTTAGATGTTGCATTTGCCAAACTTATGTACTCGACTTCTGAGGTGGACTAAGACACAACACTCTGCTTCTTAAAAGACCACCCAATAAGATTGTTATTGAGATACACACAAAATCTTGTGGTTGACTTGCAATCTTCAAGGGAGCTGGCCCAATCAGCATCAGAAAAACCTGTTAATGACGCATTTGAAGGTTGAAATACTAATATCCATGATTAATTATACCTCGAACATATCTTAGGATCCATTTGACAGCAATCCAATAAAATCACGAGGCATATGCATGTACTAAATAACCTTGTTGACAACAAATGCTATGTCAGGTCTAGTTAAGCACAAGTACTGCAAACCACCAACAACTTGCCTATATTTGGTATCATTAGTAATAGGTGAGCCAACTAGAGATGTTAGGGTGGGGGAACTCACCATAAAAGTATTTATAGGTTTAGCATTGGCCATGTTAGCACATTCCAATAGCTCTTGAGCATAATTCTATTGGGATACACACACACTCACCATATCGGGTGATTTCAAGGCCAAGAAAGTAGCTCAACTCTCCTAAGTCTTTTAAAGAGAATTTCTTATCAAAGAAATGGATCATTTCATCTAGTTTAGAACATGAGTCCCTAGTCACAATTATATCATCAACATAAAAAAAGAAAAATACACAGCCGGATGAAGTCTATTTGAAGAACAATGATGGATCAGCTCGTGAAGCCTGAAACTTTAAATACTAAACTAAGAATTCATGTAATTTCTCAAACCAAGCTCTTGGTGCTTGTTTGAGACCATATAGAGATTTGTTTAGTTTACAAGCTAAAAGAGTCCCATTTTCATCTAGGACCTCGAACTAGGTGGTTGTTTCATGTTCACATCTTTAGTCAAATCTCAATTTAAGAATGCATTGTTAACATCAACATGGTGCTATTTCCATTTTCTTGACACTACCAAAGTAAGAACTGTTCGAACTTGTTAGCCTTGACACTAGGACTAAATATCTTATGATAATCTATTCCAGCAGCTTAAGAGAAGCCTTGAGCGACAAAGCGTAGTTTATTACAAGCCATACTGCCATCTGGATTTTTCTTGACTTTAAATGACCATTTGTAGTCAACAAGTGGTCGATTAGGAGGTGGAGAGACTAAATACCAAGTATTTTTTATTCTAAAGAATGTAGTTCATCATTGACAACATCTTTCCATGAGGGAACACCTATAGCTTCATGGATGTTAGTTAGTTTAATAGAGCTAATTGTAGTAGTGTAAGCTTTTGGCTTATATATACCAACTTTGCTCCGAGTCATAACCTATCCACCTAAAACACCGAAATTTGTTTCTGGTAGAACTAAAATTTCACAGTAAGTAGAAATATGAGAACACTAAAGAGACAATGTGAGAGAGCCATAAGCAACAGACATAGGTGGCACAGGATGAGTATTCACAATCAGGGGAATCCTAACAACTAGGAGTGTGATAACTGAGCTAGAACTATTTGGTACTATAGTGGAACTTGAAACTGAAGCTTTGGCAAAAGGGAAAACACCTTCATCAAATCGCACATGCCGAGAGATGTACACATGACTAGTCTAAACTAAACACTTATAGCCTTTATGGTTAGGGGCATATCCCAGAAATATACAAGTGTAGACCTATACTACAACTTGTGCCGATTATATGGTCGAAGTAGAGGATAACATAAATGTGATAGCCCGTTTTTAGGGGTACAAGAAATGGTGGTTTCAAAACCTCATTTTTTGATGGTTGAGTTAGTAAATATTATTATTTAATATTTACAAGTCTATTTTAGTATTATATTGAATTTTGGTGTAGGAATTTTATTGAATTTATAGTTATTTAAGGTATAAGGACAAACTTAAATGTGAAAAAGGTTCATCGCTATTGTTATTTATTGGTTAAAAGTCTTGAAAAGTATTAAATCAAGGACTAAAATGAAAATTAAACCATTGTGCGTATTAGTAGACAATTGGTGGCCCTTTTTATTGATTAAATTTGTTTAAACTTATATTATTAATTAGTAAATAATGATAAAACATTATTATGGATTAAAATTTAAAAGAAAAAAAAGGAATCATTCATCATTTTTTATTCCTCCAAAAATTGATTCTAAGATAAGTAGAAAACCTAGCTCATGTCCAAGCTTTTCCCTTCAATTAGTAAGCCAGTTTTTGTCTGTTTCTCATCATTTTTATGTTTTTTAGATCTTAGGAGCTTGATTCAACCAGCTCGGGACTATTTTGCAAAGTTTTTAAAGTTTATAAAATTTTGCATTGTTGTATCTTGAGGTTTTTGGTACTAAATTGATAGATTTTGAGGTTAGATATGAAAAAGGACTAATTTGTAAAGTGAAAGTCGTTAGTTTTGAACATAGGGGCTAGAGTGTAAATATTTCAAAATTAAGGTTAAATTTCTATAATTTTAGATAATAGAGGGCTATAAACGGATGAAATTGAAATCGGTTTCGAAATCAAAACTCAAATTTGAAAGTTATGACAAATTTGATTTAAGAGACTAAATTGAATAAAATGTAAAACTTGAGAGAATATCTGAGAAATAAAATTAAATTGATATCTAGTTATAATATATTATTAAATGATTTTTGGAATTGATAATTAAATTGAATTATGATTTAGATTGAGATTTAAATCAATCGGAGGATATTCCGGATCACTCCTTGATACCTTATCGATTTTTATTTTTGCTAGGTAATCTCGTATGATGTAATGATGTTTAAATTCTTTTAAATGCTATATTATGGACCTATTTATGTTTTGTTAAATTTTGAATTAATTGCAGCTTAGTATTATGAAATTTGGACTAAGTTGTAAAATGGTTAAATATGACCTTAAATGATGGAATTATTCAGATGAAACTTTGTAAATGCATCGTACACATGGTTACAAGTTAATTTTCAATGATTCTAGGATCAAGCATTTATTATGGGCTCAAAGATATATGTGACACAAGTTTAGCTTGGATGAGTAACTTGATGTCCTTTTTTAGGTTCAGTTCAGATGAGTAAATTGATGTCATTTTATAGGTTTAGCTAAGATGGCTAAACTTACATGTATATACAACTTTGACCAACACTCTGATGTGTCAATAATGGTTTAATTCGAACGAGTAACCTGTCACTAATATATATTCAGCTCAGACGAGCAACCCGAAGTCGTTTAAAGGTTTAGCTCAGACGAGTAACTTGACATATACATTGTAACTTTGGACAAGCAACTTGACATGTTA
The DNA here is from genome assembly GCF_007990345.1 of Gossypium hirsutum. NCBI lineage: Eukaryota > Viridiplantae > Streptophyta > Magnoliopsida > Malvales > Malvaceae > Gossypium > Gossypium hirsutum. Next base: position 82,774,218 of record NC_053427.1, read on the forward strand.
ATAAAAGTTTTAGCCTAGATGGGTAACCTGACATAGATGGATATATATGTGTTCAGTTCAGACAAGCATCAAACGTAATTGGTATTAGTGTATTGAGTTCTTTTATAATGTTTAATGAGGTAACTTATATGATACGAAAGGGAAATTATGTGTTGCAAATTAAATGATTAAAAATAGCAAAGTGAAGGATTTGATAAGAAGTTTGAGTACACTTATATAATCGAATATGAATCAAGCTCACCTTATTGTTATTGTGTTTTGATATATTAGGTAAAATTGGTTATTGACATGTTGTCGTTATGATGTCAAAAATAAATAGCCTTAATCTCGATACAATGATTGGAATAAGTAGAATAGGGAGAGTAAGGGTCGATTCCACAGGGACTAGGAGTTTGATGATTTTCTTGCTTTTACTTTGCTTAGGCGTGATGAGTAAAGGCAGGAGTAGAAGGGGGGTTTGTTTGAAGTGAAGTAAATGATTGAAATTAAACAAGTAAATTAAAAAGATTGAAATTGAAATTAAGAGATAAAAGTCAGCCTTAGGCTAAAGACCTTGCCTCGATTTAAATCGATCCTCGAATGGGATTTTACCTCTAGGCACATGCCGGTTATAGCCTATATGGCCCAACCCTTATAACTTGTTTTTCTCAAGTGAATTGAGAATCTAAAATCAATTTTTAGATCTTAATTCTTTATGAGCTAATAGCGTCAATCGCTTATTAATTCAGTGCTTTGAAAATATAGAAAAACCCAACTCGGATTCTGTCGTCTCAAATAAGAATCTAACCCGATTTCAGTTTCCCTTAGCGGACCGCAGCTAAGTGTGTTCACAGGAAGTCAAAGTGCCACAGGCCGATCCTTCCTCCCAACTGTTAATCGAAACCGAATTTTATTCCAACGTGCACTTTTTGAAATCAAACCGATTTGATTATAAAAGGATGGTCGATTACCAATCCTTGATTCTCGAAAACTAAAAATGTAACCCTCAAGGATATGAAGTGCTTTTCAATTCTCACGACTTAGAATCGAGTCATCGCTTTAGCCTTTGGCTATGGAAAACTTAGCTAAGCATGGTAGAGACCATACTTAGCATTTTAAGAAAATAAAGTAAATACTAAATCAAAAAGAGAATTTTATTAAAACTAGAAAGAAACAAAGAGTTTAATAAATGCAAAGTGAAGAATGCTCGATAGATAGGTCCCCCCCTTTGAGGCTTACCCCAATGGGGTATTTATAGTCCTCAAAAATCCTAAAAAGTAGTATTCAAAATTAAGAGAAAAATCCTAAATAAATAAATAAATATAAATCTTAATCCTAATTTGAATTTAAATGGGCGGTTAAGTCTCTTTCTCTATGCCAAATGCCTTTTAGAAATTGCTGACTAGACGCCACGTCAGCGACATCATGCCCCAAGTCACGCCCAGTAATTCGGCCATGTATCCAGAAAATCCAAAATTGCTCAATTTCGTCGACTTAAGCTTAATTTCTGCAATTCAATGTCCTAAATCAAAAAGGAATGAAAAATGTCAATTTAGCAACTCAAAATAGCTAATAAAGGAGTAATCAACCACGAAATAATGTATTATTTAAACATTAATCAAATTCCCCCTCACTTATTCAATGCTTGCCCTCAAGCATTTCTCAATTATCATGCAAAAACTCAAAATTGCCAATTCCAATTTCAGAAAATTTCCAAGGTTTCTAAGCAAACCCAACCAAGCAAATGTCGAAATTCAAGCTCAATCAAGCAAGATATAATCAATTAAGTGCAAATCAACAATGGCATTTCAATCAATCATCAATTCCAAAAAATTCAAGACTTAGTTCCTCTCATGGGTTCACTCATTCCGCTCAAGTGTTTCGGGTGAAAGAATCGCTCAAGCCTGAACTAACCAATGCATTACCATAGGCTTGTAACTAAATCTCATCTCCACTACTTAGTATGAAAACGATGCAACAATCAAGAGGATTTTAAACGAGTTGTAATAAGGCTAAGTTCGGGTAGGATAAAGGCTGAAAAATGAGGTTTCAAAATTCCAAGACAATGAAAAAATTATTCCAAAAATTATTCGAAGAAAAATTGAAGGTAGGAGAAACAAGAAATTCGATCAGAGCACAATTCACTCTATTTTCTTCTTTTTCTTTCTTCCCTTTTTTTTGAAACATTCTTTTTTCTTCTTCTTTTCTGCTCGAACCAACCTATTTTCTTGCTCATTCGAATCAAAACTGCACTGTTAAAAAAATCTGCATGAAAAACTGCACTGTTCGAAAGAACTTCTGTTCGAACAGGGTTAACTCCTGGCTGGTTTTGTTTGAATCTGGACTGTTATTTTGAACAGCTTCTTCCTATTTTTTCTTTCCCAAAACAATTTCACCTTGTCATGAAAAAGGGTAGCAAAAAGATGGTAAAAATAAAATAGCCTCGGGTTTTAAGTGTGGTGAATCAAAGAAAAGGATAAGGCTCAAATTAGTTCACTAAGGGGTAAAACAAAAAGGGTAGGCTATTTTATTTGGGAAAAGAAATGGGTTAGTTCCTAATGCCTCTATCACATCATAGCATCATAATCAACAATGTAATCTCAACAAGCATCGAGTCACAAGTTCTAGAATGGAATCAATTGGTTCGGCATACTCAATTAAAACAAAGAGCAAGAATAAAAGATATGCTCAATAGGTTCAAAAACTCACATGAAAGGCTTGTGAACTAAGTCATGCATCCAATTCGATCAATGAAAGCATGAAATTACCAAGAAAAATTTACTCAAATTAATCATGCCTTGCTATCTTGAATCTTAAATTCAACAAGAACATGCTTGAATTCACAAAGAAACACAAAGAAACTTAATAAATTAGAGATTGGCAACCAAGATAAGTCAACAGTCATAATCAAGAAATGCTCAATTTCAAATCAACGAATAAACAAGAGTTAACTTGAGTCTAATCCCACCCCCCGCACTTAAGATCATATTGCCCCAATATGAACAATAAAAATTAAAATGCACAAGAGAGGGTGAAAGTACTCCCTGATTAATGTGGGGGTGTTGGCGGCAAGGGGACAAAAGGTGGGTTTGGGTTGTGCTATCTTGCACCGGCCCTATTCTTGCTTCTAATGTGCACCGAACGCTCCCCCTCACTTAACGTTATGGTGCGTCTAGAACATGGGGGACCTTGCTGCTACCCTTTCACGATATTCACTGGAAATTGGCCTTGAATTCGGTTAATTTATGCTTTAATTGAACCAATTCTTTGTTTCGGCTTTGTCCAAATTAAAATGCCAGGGGTACCTACAAAATTCGAATAAAAAAATTAAAAATAATTAAGCGAAGTTAATAAATAAAAAAACTAAAGATTGAAAACAAGAAATGAAAATGAAATGGGTTGCCTCCCATTAAGCGTCATTGTTTAACGTCGTTAGCTCGACGACCCGATTTTAAAGCTTGGGTTCTTCCAATTCAATCTCTTCAACCAATCCGACAGGGGCGTTCTCATAATATGGCTTCAATCTTTGCCCGTTAACCTTGAATCGAACTCCTGAATCATCTTCTATTTCCACGGTGCCATAAGGAAAAATTTGAGTTACCTTGAATGGTCCGAGCCACTTTGATCGAAGTTTTCCTGCAAAACGCTTAATTTTAGAATTGAATAGCAAAACCTTTTGATTAACATTAAATGATTTAAAGGATATCCTTCGATCGTGGAGTTATTTCATCTTTTCTTTATAGATTTTGGCATTATCGTAAGCATTTCGTCGGATTTCTTCTAACTCTTGAATGTGTAATTTGCGTGCTTCTCCGATCGCTTCCATCTCCATGTTACATTGCTTTACCGCCCAATAAGCATGATGCTCAAGTTCAACCGGTAAGTGGCACGGTTTACCGAAAACTAGGCGGTATAGAGACATTCTGATCGGCCCTTTGTAAGCCGTTCTATACGCCCAAAGTGCTTCGGATAACTTTAAACTCCAATCCTTGCGGTCCGGTTTGACAATCTTTCCCAAAATCGCCTTAATTTCACGATTTGACACCTTCACTTGCCCATTTGTTTGCAGATGGTAAGCTGTGGCAATTCTTTGTGTCACGCCAAATTTTTTCATGAGTGCTTCAATAATTCGATTGATGAAATGGGTTCCTCTATCGCTAACGATCGCCCTTGGTGTGCCAAACCTGGAAAAAATAAAATTCTTTAGAAAATTAACAGTAGTTCTCGCATCATTATTATGGGTTGCTTTCGCTTTGACCCACTTTGAAACATAATCGACTGCAAGAATTATATAAGTGTTACTGTAAGATGACACAAAAGGTCTCATATAATCAAGACCTCACACATCAAAAATTTCGCATACATGGATTGGATTCATAGGCATTTCATTCCTACGACTTAAATTACTTGCTCTTTGACACTTTTCGCATGATTTACAATAAAAATAAGCATCTCTAAATATATTCGGCCAAAAGAAACCGCATTCTAATATTTTATGAGCAGTTCGCTTCGATCCAAAATGACCGCCACATGCATACGAATGACAGAAATTAAGGATCGAATTTACCTCTTCTTTGGCTACGCATCACCGAATTACCTGATCAGAGCAGTGTTTCTAAAGATAAGGGTCATCCCAAATGTAATATCGAGACTCCCTCTTAATTTTATTAATTACCGCTCTTGGTAGGTGCATCGAAATTTTACCCGTAGCTAAGTAATTTACCATGTCAGCAAACCATGGTAAATTCCCTTGTTGCGCTAACATTAAGTGCTCTTCGGGAGACTCCTCTTTGATCGGCGGATCAGACGAAGTGATGGGAATTCGGCTCAAGTGATCGGCCACCAGATTTTCTCGTCCTTCTTATCCTTTATTCCAAATTAAATTCTTGGAGAAGTAGAATCCAACGAATTAGCCTCGGCTTCGCTTCTTTCTTGCTCATCAGGTACCGTAATGCTGCATGATCAGAAAAAACGATAATATTAGTACCTAATAAATACGAACGAAATTTTTCTAAAGCAAATACTTTAGCAAGAAGCTCTTTTTCGGAAGTGGAATAATTTTTCTGAGCCGAGTCTAAAGTTCGAGATGCATAGGCAATGACGTGCGGCTCTTTGTCAATTTTTTGACCGAGAACCGCGCCAACGCTAGTGTCGGAGGCATCACACATCAACTCGAATGGATATTCCCAATTCGGTGGTTGTACAATTGGAGTCGTAATTAGCTTTTCCTTTAAGGTGTTCCACGACTTTTTGTATTCTGGATTGAAATCAAAGATTTGGTCCTTGTGAAGAAGACTGCATAACGGTTGTGCGATCTTTAAGAAGTCCTTGATAAATCGTCGGTAAAATCTTGCATGACCAAGAAAAGAACGTACTTCCCTAACCGTAGTTTGGTAAGGGAGTGAGCGAATAACATCGGTCTTGGCTTCATCGACTGCAATACCGTTAGAAGAAACTATATGTCCTAGAATCAACCCTTTATCGACCATAAAATGGCATTTTTCATAGTTTAAAACAAGGTTGTATTCTAGGCATCGCTTCAAAACATTTGATAAATAAGAGGCATTTGGTAAAGGTGTTACCATAAACAGTGAAGTCGTCCATGAATACCTCTATGCCCTTCTCGATAAAATCAGAAAAGATATTAAGCATGCAACGTTGAAATGTGGCTGGCGCATTGCATAGACCGAAGGGCATTCGTCTATAGGCGAACGTTCCAAAAAGGCATGTGAACTTCGTCTTTTCTTGATCTTCAAGTGCCATCGGAATTTGGAAGAAACCTGAAAATCCATCAAGACAGCAGTAGTGAGTTTTACCGGCTAATCTTTCTATTAATTGATCAATAAAAGGTAACGGAAAATGATCTTTGCGAGTTAAAGAGTTCAACTTCCTGTAATCGATACAAACTCGCCATCCATTTTGCACTCTAGTCGGAATTAACTCACCTTTCGAGTTTTTGATTACTGTTACTCCAGTCTTCTTAGGCACAACATGTATCAGACTTACCCAACTACTATCCGAGATGGGATAGATAACATCGGCATCAAGTAGCTTTTGAATTTCCTTTTTTACCACTTCCATCATAGGCAGATTTAGTCGACGTTGTCCTTCACGTGATGGTTTCGCTCCTTCCTCGATCTTTATCTTATGCATACACGTTGAGGGACTTAACCCTTTGATGTCGGCAATTGTCCACCCAATGGCTTCTTTGTACGCACGTAGTATTTCCACAAGGTTATTTTCCTCGTCTTTACTTAGCTTGTTCGACACAATAACCGGCAACGTATCATTGTTGCCCAAAAAAACGTACTTCAAGTGATCCGGTAATTCTTTTAGTTCAATCCGAGGAGCCTACAAAACCGAAGGTAATAATTTAGTTTTTGAAGGTGTAGTGATTTTGTTAGAATTAATGGAATCAATAAAGAAAGTTTGTTTCAACTCCCTGAATTCATCATTGAAATCATCAAATTTCCTGCAAATTTTATTAACAAAATTAGTCTCAACAAACTCATCAATCACAGGCTCAATTATATCGACAAAATTAATGCTTTGAACATCATCAGGATACCGCATCGCTTTGTAAACATTAAATTTAACGACCTCACTATCGAACTCCATTGTGAGGATTCCACTTCGAACATCGATTTTAGTGTTGGCGATGCTAAGAAAAGGTCGCCTAAGGAGAATTTCGGATGAAGTGTTTGAGCGAATGTTTTCCATGTCAATTACATAGAAATCTGCCAAAAAGATTAATTCGTTTACCTTTACCAAGACATTCTCCAAGACTCCCTCCGGGTAAATAATTGAACGATCCGCCAATTGAATAGTGACCTTCGTTTCCTTCAATGTGTCGGCTGAAAGAGTATTGTACACGGATAGAGGCATCACGTTAATGGAGGCTCCCAAGTCGTACATCGCCCTCTTTATGTCCACTTTGCCGATTTTGCAAGGTATGGCGAACATGCCTTGGTCCTTCAACTTCAGTGGAAGTTATCGGGTCAAAATTGCAAAAACGTGCTCTTCGAGATTTACCTTCTCATGCCCGGTTAGTTTTCTTTTATTAGTACAAAGTTCTTTAAGGAAACGAACGTACCTTGGCACCTTCCGGATTACCTCTAAAAGAGGAATGTTGATCTCGACTTTTTGGAAAACGTCTAGGATTTCCTTCTCCTCAGCTTGCTTATCTTTCTTTATAAATCTCGATGGAAAATAAGGTTGTGTGGCGTAAGGAGATGGTGCTGGTTCGGATATTGGATTCATTATTTTTCTTCGGGTTGTGGCATCATTCTCCTCTTGGGGATTGGCGTCATTTGCTTCTTCGGTACTTGTGGATTTTTTGACAATTGCCTTATCATTTTTGCTTGTTTCAGCGTCGTTTTTCTCTCGAATTGGCGTCATTTGCTATTCAACAATTGTTCCACTCCTAAGAGTGATGGCACTCACGTTCTCCCGTGGGTTCGCTTCGGTTTGTAAAGGAAGCTTGCCTTGCGATTCTAAGCGGCCCATAGTTTTCGCCAATTGACTTATTTGTTTGTCAATTTCTTGCAAATGTGACTCTGTTCGGTCTTGAAATTTCTCTTGGGATTGCGCTAATCGCTCTACGAGAGACTCGAGTAAACTTTTTGGCGGCTAATATGGTTGTGATGGAGGCAGCCTTGGTTGGTAAGATTGGTTCGACCTCTGGTTTTGTCCGTAGCTAAAATTCGGGTGGTCTCGCCATCCCGGATTGTAGGTATTACTATGGGGGTTATAAGGTCTTTGAGGTGGCCCCAGAAAACTCCCCACAGTATTCACCTGTTCACCTATCCCCTCTTGGAGTGTCGGGCAACAATCGGTTGGGTGGTCTGGCATCATACAAATTTCGCATACTCTGTCTGATCCGTTCTTTCCTGCAATTAGAGAATTAACAATGTTAGTTAATTTATCGATTTTATTTTCAAGTGAAATAGTACTTACCTCGTGAATCCTTCGGCTAGGTTCATTCGTGGCGCCAAACTGTTGAGAGTTGGCTACCATTGTCGAAATTAATTCCCTTGCTTGAGTGGGGGTCATGTTGACAAGCGCTCCTCCACTAGCGGCGTCAATCATTTTCATCTCCATCGGAAGCAAACCATCATAGAAATATTGCAGAAGTGTTTGTTCGCTCAATCCGTGTTGAGGACAGCTCACACATAGCTTCTTGAATCGCTCCCAATATTCATAAAACGACTCGTCATACTTTTGTTTAATTCCAAGGATGCTTCGCCTTAGTTCGCTTGCTTTTGCTGCAGGGAAAAACCTGTCAAGAAAAATACGATTCAAATCAGCCCAAGTAGTAATGGAATTTGGCGGTAAATAAAACAACCATTCTTTTGCTATGCCGGATAAAGAAAAAGGAAACGCTCGTAATTTAATTTGGTCTTCGGATACTCCCTGAGGTTTCATGCTTGAACAAGCCAAATGAAATTCGGCTAAGTGTGTGTGTGGACTCTCACTTGGAAGGCCATTGAAGGTAGGAAGGAGATGAATTAACCCCGTTTTTAGAGTAAAATGGGTGGTGCCTTGAGGAAATGTAATGCAAAGGGGTTGTTGTTCCGCAGGAGCCGCGGCTAACTCGCGAATTGTTTGATCGCCCATCGCTTTTGTTTGTTGTGCGTCAGGTGTTGGATTGGCAATGGGAGTGTTATCGACGTCGATCGGATTGGTGGAATTCGTTGATTTTTCGTTGGTAGCGCTAGTTGATTTTTCAGAATTTGTTTGTTGTTGTCGTTTCTTTTTATCCCGAAGTGTTTGACCGTGAATTCTTCTTGCTCGCGCTTCGATTTTCGGATCAAATTCTAAAAATGTACCCGGATTTTGCCTGTTCATAAATCAGAAACAAGAAAATTAAATCAGTAACTTGCCGAAGTCTCCGGCAACTGCGCCAATTTTGACATGCTGTGGTTATGATGTCAAAAATAAATAGCCTTAATCTCAATACAATGATTGGAATAAGTAGAATAGGGAGAGTAAGGGTCGATTCCACAAGGAGTAGGAGTTTGATGATTTTTTTACTTTTAACTTTGCTTAGGCATGATGAGTAAAGGCAGGAGTAGAAGGGGGGTTTGTTTGAAGTGAAGTAAATGGTTGAAATTAAACAAGTAAATTAAAAAGATTGAAATTGAAATCAAGAGATAAAAGTCAGCCTTGGGCTAAAGACCTTGCCTCGATTTAAATCAATCCTCGAATGGGATTTTACCTCCAGGCACATGCCGGTTACAGCCTATAGGGCCTAACCCCTATAACTTGTTTTTCTCTCAAGTGAATTGAGAATCTAAAATCAATTTTTAGATCTTAATTCTTTATGAGCTAATAGCGTCAATCACTTATTAATTCAATGCTTTGAAAATCTAGAAAAACCCGACTCGGATTCTGTTGTCTCAAATAAGAATCTAACCCGATTTCAGTTTCCCTTAGCGGACCATCGCTAAGTGTGTTCACAGGAAGTCAAAGTGCCATAGGCCGGTCCTTCCTCCCAACTGTTAATCGAAACTGAATTTTATTCCAACGTGTACTTTTTGAAATCAAACTGATTTGATTATAAAAGGATGGTTGATTACTAATCCTTGATTCCCGAAAACTAAAAATGTAACCCTCAAGGGTATGAAGTGCTTTTCAATTCTCACGACTTAGAATCGAGTCATCGCTTTAGCCTTTGGCTATGGAAAACTTAGCTAAGCATGGTAGAGACCATACTTAGCATTTTAAGAAAATAAAGTAAATACTAAATCAAAAAGAGAAATTTATTAAAACTAGAAAGAAACAAAGAGTTTAATAAATGCAAAGTGAAGAATGCTCGATGGATCGGTCTCCCCTCCTTTGAGGCTTACCCCAATGGGGTGTTTATAGTCCTCAAAAATCCTAAAAAGTAGTATTCAAAATTAAGAGAAAAATCCTAAATAAATAAATAAATATAAATCTTAATCCTAATTTGAATTTAAATGAGCGGTTAAGTCTCTTTCTCCATGCCAAATGCCTTTTAGAAATTGCTGACTAGATCTTCTAGAAATCGCTGACTGGACGCCACGTCAGCGACATCATGCCCCAAGTCACGCCCAGTAATTCGACCATGTATCCAGAAAATCCAAAATTGCTCAATTTCATCGACTTAAGCTCAATTTCTGCAATTCAATGTCCTGAATCAAAAAGGAATGAAAAATGCTAAGTTAGCATCTCAAAATAGCTAATAAAGGAGTAATCAACCACGAAATAATGTATAATTTAAGCACTAATCAGTTATACACATTAGTTTAACCTTTGTACTTGTTATATGAGGTAAGTTAACCGTTTAGATTCATATGAGCTTATTAAGCATTCTATAATGCTCACCCCATTACTTTTCCTTTTCCTGTATATTTTGACTTGCATAACATGTTGTTTGGATCCTTAAGGAGGTCACACTATTCATCTCCTAATTCGGTTGACTTTTAGTCGTTTGAACTTGATTATTTGTGGGATGTGCTTAGCAATGTCTAGTTGTTTGAAATGTTAAATATGTTTTGTGACATAGTTAATTTTGAACACCTTTGGAAAGTTATGGTAATGTTGAATTGCTTATATTCATAGTTTTGGTACATTGTTACACATAAATGGATAGACAATTATAATGAGTTATGTGCATATGAACCAACTTGTGGTATGGATTGGATAAGTGTTCTGGGATGCTATAAATAGGTGGAATGGTTTGTATTGATTTAATATTACATTGTTGTGATTTAGTGCCAAATGCGACATATTAGTTTTTTGGATTGATTAGATGATTATATGTTATGTTTTGACATGGAATTGGTATATTTTGAACAGTTTTAAATGAGGCCAAAAGCATTGTTTAGCCTATCTGGTTGGTTGGTTTGAAACGAGTACCAAATGGCCAAATTTTGCCAAAAATAGGTTTCCTGTCCCAACATCGATCTTCCCTCGTCGTAATTTCAACCAAAAGATTTTGATATCCCGACGTTAAGTGGTCTAGCATCGTAATGTGACATTCTGTATTTTTTAAACTTTGCAATTTGGTCCTTTTTCGAACTTAAGACAACTCTAGAGCCTACAAAAGCTCATATTAATATTGAGAAAAGTTTAAAATTGTTCTAAATGACTTATATTATGATAAATAATGATTTTTTATTTGAATTTACCATTAAAGGTCTATAATTGTTCCGATTTTGTACTGTATCCTTTTATACCTCAAACTCGACAACTGGGACGGGTTAAGGGTGTTACAATAAACACTTGAAAACTTTAAGCAACTGATACTTAGTTTGTTGACTGAAAAATCTCTCTACAAAGGGCATCCCACTCAATGCCTTTGTAGGAAGCAAATTCATGAGGTAAATTACAGAATAAAAAGCATCAGTCTAATAAGGAAGGGGCAGAGATACTTGTACAACTAATACCAGACTAGTCTTCACAATCTATTTATGACATCATTCCATCAGTCCATTTGTTCAAACACATTTGGAAAAGAGAGGCGATGTGTAGTGCCAAAATTATTCAGATTTGGAACAAAGCTTCTAAATTTACCTCCATCATCCATCTGAAGTTGTTTAAAGCTTAGCTCTCAACTGTAGTTCAACATGTGTTTTGAAACACAATAAGGCTTGCAATGCATCAAACTTTTTCTTAAGAAAATTAATCCAAGTATGAATTAAAAATGCATCCACAAAGGAGATATAGTATTAATAGCCTGAAGAGTAACAAGGGGCTAGACCCCACAAGTCAGTAACAATGAACTCAAGAGGAGCATAGTACACTGATTTAATGGACACAAATGGCAGTTTGTGGCTTTTGCCAAGCTCACAAGCATTACACAAAGAGAATGACTATCAACATGTGTTTTGAAAGACAAAAAGGCTTGCAATGCATCAAACTTTTGCTTAAAAAAATTAATCCAAGTATGAATTGAAAATGTATCCACAAAGGAGATATAGTATTGATAGCCTGAAAAGTAACAAGAGGCCAAACCCTATAAGTTAATAAAAATGAACTCAAGAGGAGCAAAGTACACTGATTTAATGGACATATATGGCAGTTTGTGGCTTTTACCAAGCTCACAAGCATTACACAAAGAGAATGACTTATTTTTGGGAATTCTAACATTACAAGACTTCAATACTTAATTTATAACATTAAAAAGAAGGGTGACCAAGTCTTTGATGTTAATGATTGAACTTGAAATCTGAATTTGACTTTTTTAATGACTCATCCGCAACTGTATTTGTAGCAGTTAATGCACGCTCAGTGGTGGCAGGTAGGAACTGATATAGCCCATTTGACTCAATGCCTTGAAGCAATATTCAAAGTGTTTCCAAGTCCTTTACATAGGAACAGTTCAGATAGACTTCAAAAAACACTCTATTATCGTTTGCAAACTTTGAAATAGACAATAGATTTTTTTGAATATCAGGAACATACAACAAATCTTTAAAAAGCAAAGTGTTAGAACCAAAAGATAAAAAAAATTAGCCACCAGAAGAGATAGTTATAGTATGACCATTACCTATAACCACCTTACTTAACCCATTGTACGAGCTGCACTTAGTGAAATTGGCAAGGTCATTGGTCATGTGTGTCGTAGCCCTACCATCAAAGTAGCAAGGCTAGTAAGAAACAACAGGCGGAGTGGTTGTCACTGATGCAACATTAGCTTGCATTATGTTTGAAGCACTTGTAGAAGCTAAGGAACTCTTTGATGGGCTAGAAAAGGATGAATCGGTAATGAGGATGAGGCTCAGATCGATAACACTCAAACGACCCATGATCAGTATAGCACATGTAGGCTGAAGCAGTCTTGTGATTCAAATGATTAGATGGCCCAATAGAAGATGAGCCCATGTCCTCATATCCAGAACTAGGGTTTTCTTTGTCATTATCATCATAAGTTGAATCATACTTGTAGAAATACCAACGAGTAATGTGATCAATCTTGCCATAAATCTAACATTGCGACTATATTCCACTGCCAAATCGACCACGCTCTTGTCCTTAAAAAAAATAGTTGCTCGATTAGACCGAAACAATTAAGGTGGTTGTTGATTAGCATATGCAGGGATAGACAGGGAGAAAGAAGGTTTACTCATTATAGCAAGATTTGTCGAGAATGTGACCGGAGACAAGTGGGCTTCTTGACGTGCTTCAACATCCAATAACACTATTGTGATTCCTTGTAGATCAAATGGTACACGACTTATTGTGATTATCGACACAACATGGTCAAACTCCGAGGAAAAGCTATTGAGAATCATTGACTGATGCTCTTCTAAAGACACATGTTGACCACAACCCACCAAACAATCATACAAATGTTAAATTTTGACCAAGTACACCGACATAGAAAGTTCATTTTTTTTGAAATGATGGAGAATATGTACCTTATGGCTTTGGTTGTGGATTGTGTGCCAAATATTTTTATCAAAGTCTCATAAACTTCATATTTAGAAGAGAAATTGCCAATCAATTGATTATGTAGCAGAACATTTACTGTGGAAATGAGCCATGTCGATAATGTCAAATCTTACTGCTCGTACTCGACATACATTGGATTTTCAACAGAAACACCATCATCACCAACAATAAGTCGCGATGGCATAGTAATCGACCCATTAATGAACTGGTGTAATTGGTGAGACTTGATTACAAGCAAGACATGATGTTTCCAGGACAATAAATTACTATCATCTATAAGAATTCCCACTTTTTTGAGAAGCAAAGGTAAGGGGTTTGAAGAACTTTCCATTTGTTGATTTTACTGAGACTACAGAACCCATGATTGAAGCAATGATCAACAAAAAAAATAACTTTGATACCATACTAGAAATATAAAAGAAAAAGAGTAATTCATTAATCATACTCTTAAAATACAAGGGCCTTTGTGTATTTATACACTAGAGGCTTAATAAAAGTTATAACAAAAATGGATAACATAAATGGAAACTACTCATAACTAGATTTAGTTGAGCTTAACTTACAACAATTGTCTAGTTACTTATTCTAATATTCCATAAGTACAAGTAGGGAAACCAAGTAGCTAATAGTATGGTTGCCTTTGTTGGAAATCTCCCTTTACGCCTTCATGTTTATGCACCTCCCTATGACTTTATTTTAAAAGGCTCTATATGATGATTGCAGCATGGTTTTGCCTAGATTAGTTACTATGTAATTTTTTTATTTTCCCCATTTAAAAAAAAATTCAATGGCTGAAATGCAATCAATCATAAAAAAAAATTGAGAATTTTTTTTGGGTGTAAATTCAATGTGTTTGGAAGTTACATTTAACTTGAGACGTAAGTTACTATCATCTACCAGAATTTCCACTTTTTGAGAAGCAATGGCAAGGGGATTGGAGAACTTTGTTAATTTTGTCGAGACTGTAGAATCCATGATTGAAGCAACGATTGACAAAAAAATAGCTTTGATACCATGCTAGAAATATAGTAGAAGAAGAGTAATTCATTAATAATACTCTTAGAATACAGGGGAGCCCTTGTGTATTTATACACTGAAGGCTTAATAGAAGTGATAACAAAAATGGATAACAGAAATGGAAACTAATCATAACTACATTTAGTTGAGCCTAACTTACAGAAGTTATCTAGTTACTTCCTCTAATATTTCATAGGTATAAAAAGGGGAACCAAGTAGCTAATAACATGGTTGTCTTTGATGGAAATCTCCCTTTACGCCTTCATGTTTATTCATCTTTCTATGACTTTATTTTAAAAGGCTCTATATGATGATTGTAGCACGACTTTGCCTAGATTAGTTACTGTGTAATTATTCTATTTTCCCTCTTTTTTAAAAAAAATAAATTCAACTATTGAAATGCATTCAATCATACAAAAAAATTTGATACATTTTCTTTTGGTGTAAATTCAAGATGTTTGGAAGTTACATTCAACTTGAGACGCAAGTAACTATCATTTACAAGAATTGCCACTTTTTGAGAAGCAAATGTAAGGGGATTGAAGAACTTCCCATTTGTCGATTCTATCGATACTGCAGAATCCATGATTGAAGCAACGATCAATAAAAAAGTAGCTTTGATACCATACTAAAAATATAGAGTGAGAAGAGTAATTCATTAATCGTACTCTTAAAATACAAGGGCCTTGTGTATTTATACATTGGAGGCTTAACAGAAGTGATAACAAAAATGGATAATAGAAATGGGAACTACTCATAACTAGATTTAGTTTAGCCTAACTTACAGTAGTTCTTCCTCTACTATTCCATAGGTACAAGGAGGGGAGCCAAGTAGCTAATAGCATAGTTGCCTGTGTTGGAAATCTCCTTTTATGCCTTCATGTTTATGCATCTCTCTATGACTTCATTTTAAAAGGCTCTATATGATGATTGTAGCATGGTTTTACCTAGATTAGTTACTATGTAATTACTTTATTCCCCCTCCCCCCCCCTTTTAAAAAAAATAAATTCAACAATTGCAATGTAATGCTATCATACAAAAGAATTGATACATTTTTTCCTCTTCATTTGACATGTTTCCAAATTGCATTAACAAATGGTCGTATGCAAATTTCCCTCACTCACTCTTTCTTTTATTTTTGTTTTATTGTTTGATCAATTCTGTGATTGAACACAACATTGAATAGTCAACTTATACTTGTAGCAAACTAACGTGTTTTTTAATATTCCCTCATAACTTTTGTGACACCCCTAATTTGACCCTAGTCGAAAAGTGATTTCGGGACCACAAAATCAAGTCATAAAAATAATTAGCAGTCATATTTTATGTTTATTATATGTGAATATGAATGTGTGAAAGTTTTAAGTTTCGATTTAGTTGATTGCATGTGAATTTAGTAATAGGACTTATGTGTGACACTTTTGAAATGCGATGGGTTAATCTATAAGGACCTATTAATGCATGTTGTATAAAAGAAGGGTTTGCATGTCAAATTAGCCAAAAATCTAGATGGTGGCCGGCCATGCTATGGGGAAAAACATATTATAGACATTTTATGCTAATATGTGTGGGAAGAATAATAAAATATGAGGGGAGTGGGAGGAGAAACCAAAGTTGTCTCCCCCTTACTCCCCATTGCCGTGACTAGAGAAAGGGGAGGAAAAACAAAATTCTTTCTTTGTTGTTCAACATGGCCGAATAGAAGAAACAAAGGAGGGGAAGAATTTTTGGTCACTTGAGTCATTAAAAAGGTTAGTATATTATGTCAAATTGTGAAATTTTAACTTGTTTTAGGTAAATAATCATGGTTCTTACTTAGCCCATGCTAAAATTTGTAATTTTGATGGATGATTGGAGCATTCGGCTAGGGTATAAAGGAAGGGATTTTGATTGTTTCATCTAAGTATTGATGATGAATGTGTTATGGAAAGAAATCGATCTTCCTAAGAATATGATTTGTGAATGTTTATATTAGTAATAGCCGAAATTAAAGAGGTTTGATGTCTTGAACAAATGTTGATTATATGATTCGAAAATGAGATATGTTAATGATGAAGTATAATCGGCCATGGAAGTAGCCCATTTTGGAAGTGTGATTTGTGGTATATTTTTTTTGTGGTTGATTATAAAAATTTGGCTTAAGTGAGGTAATTGGTAAAAGATGTGTTTATGATGTAATACATATGTTCTCATAAGCTAAGTTATGTATATGTGATATCTTGCATATTGGTTGTTATGGTAAGGTTTGAGATATTAACGTATGAATATGTTTTGTTTGTGGTTCGGCAACTAATGGTTAAGTTGTTAAGTTACATGCTTGAGTTTAAAATGTGCCTTATATGTGGTTTATGAATTTGGTAAATGATAGATTGATATTTTGGATATTTCATTAGTCAAGTGATATTGTAAGTGTGGTATTATTTGATTCGGCACTTATGTGTAAAATTGGTAGTTATTATTTTGGTAAAATGTGCAAAATTTGGTAAGACCAAATTTTATACTTAAGCTTAAGTGAAGTTGTTAATGCTGTATATATATATATTAACGATTAATAAATCATGTGGTTTGGCTTGACTTAATAAATAGTGAAGAAATGCATATTTATACATAGTGCTTATGAAAGGTAGTTTTATAAATGTGATATGAGTATTTCGTTTGTAAATGAGTAGTAAATATGTTAAGAATGGTTCTAAAATGTATATGGATGCCGTGTGATTGTGTTTGATTGGGAAGTAAATTGTTTGATTTAGCTCAAGAGCTTAGAGGATCAAAGTCGGATAGGGGAAAAGAGAAAGTAAACGAATAGCCGTGGATATCTAATCGTCGACCACTTCCGAGGTAAGTTTTAAGTGATTAAACGTTGAGTAAATTCAATCATAATAGGACATAATGAGTTGATTTAATAAGATATGATGTGGCCATGATATGTCTTAAACTCAAATGGTAAGTTCATAAGTGTTTGGACTTGGAAACTTAAGAGCAAATTGTAATAATTTGCTTTGGACAGCAGCAGTAACTTGATTTTAGAAAATCACTATAAATTGTTGGTGTGGAATTATAGGCTGAATAAAATATGTAATCAAAGCTTAGTTAGTCTAGTTTCTTATAAAAGAGACCGTGTAAGCAAAGAAATTGCCTATAAAGAGATATTTAAAGTTGTGCGGGACTGTGTCAGAATGACTCCGAAATCCCCTGTTCTGTTTTTAGAAAATCATTATAATTTGTACAAAAATGGTTATAAGATAAAATTTATATGTTTAGACTCCTTAATGAGTCTAGTTTCAAATGAAATCAAATAGAACACATTTTGAATTCTGCACAATGAAAAATTTGATTCGAAGTGAAGAGCGGTCAGATTAGTCAAACAGTGAAACAGGGGAAACTTTAAGAAAAATCTGGTATTGATTATCCAAACCTAAAATTCTGGAAATTTTATGGATGGAAGACATACGAGTCTATATTCAGGGAAAATTAACGGCAAGTGATTTGGAGTTTCGTAGCTCCAGTTATAAATAATTTAGTGACTATTGCTCAGGAAAAACAGCTCGTAGTGAATATGTGATTTTGTTGTAAACATGGATAAAACTGTTTTAGTTGCTCATAAGCTATTGATTAAACCCATACGTGAATTCTAAATCGTGATATTGTAAAACGATATATGAGTATTCGAATATGAAATGATAGTATGGCGTGAAATTGAATTATTCATTGGAAAATGATTGATGTAGATTCGGCCAAGACAAAGTGTATACATGATAGTATGTGTGGTATGTGAAGTATATTTGGACAATTGTGATGTGAATACATGAAAATTTATATTTTGATTTAGGATTTTATGTGATGAATGTGAATGTGCATATATGAGATAAGGCCGAATGGCCAATGTGATGAATGTGAACATGCATGTATGTGATAAGGTCGAATGGCCAATGTGATGAATGTGAGCATGCATATGTGTGATAAGGCCGAATGGCCAATGTGATGAATATGAACATGCATATATGTGGTAAAACCGAATGGCTAATGTGAAATATGTATGAGACATGCATATGTGGTAAAGCCGAATGGCTAGTGTGAAATATATATGAGACATGCATATGTGGTAAAGCCGAATGACTAGTGTGAAATATGTATGAGATATGTATATGTGGTAAAGCCGAATGGCTAATGTGAAATATGTATGAGACATGCATATGTGGTAAAGCCGAATGGCTAGTGTGAAATATGTATGAGACATGCATATGTCGTAAAGCCGAATGGCTAGTGTGAAATATGTATGAGATATGTATATGTGGACATGCATATGTGGTAAAGCCGAATGGCTAGTGTGAAATATGTATGAGACATGCATATGTGGTAAAGCCGAATGGCTAGTGTGAAATATGTATGAGATATGTATATGTGGTAAAGCCGAATGGCTAGTGTGAAATATGTAGGCGATGTGCGTATATTGTGGCCGAACGACCAAATGTGAAAGGTGTGTATTATCAGATATTTGATGAGGCAAATGAATCACAAATATGACAGTCGATGTGAATGTTGTAACATGTGAATAAATGTACATGAAACTTGGAAATATATTCCGGGTAAGACCCGATGACTACGTGTGGAGATTATGTCCGGGTAAGACCCGATGACTACGTGTGGAGATTTTGTCCGGGTAAGACCCGATAACTTCGTGTGGAGATTTCGTCTGAGCTAAAGGTCTCACCGATAATCCGAGTAGAGGTTAAAGCTATAAGACTTCGTAATAAGAATTGCTTATAAATATATTCAATGCGAAAGGTTAAACAGGTATGTACTCCAAGTTTATATGTGAGCTTGATTTGAACTAAATCATAAGGTAGTTATGTGATGCATACGAGAGCAATCTATGAGACTATTCCTATGATTATGTGACATCGGATCAGTGTGAGAGGTTATGTGAAATCATACAATAGATCTATGTCACATGAGCTCACTTTTATGTGAAGGTTTATCTGCCTATTGTATATGATGAGATGTGCATATTCGGTAAAGGGATGGTATGCCTGAAGGAAGAGGGAAATAAAAAATACGAACAACTATGTTATAATTTGATTGTTATCTGTTGACACTGCTTAAAACTTACTAAGCATTGTAATGCTTACTCCGTTTATTTTGTTTTCTCTGTTTTATAGATCTCATTGCGAAGCTACAGGCTCGGGGATCGTCAGCAACTAGTCACACTATCACTATCCACTGCTTGTTACTGTTATGTTTAGAATTATTTTATGGCATGTATAGAATAGACTAGTGGCAGAAGAATATTTTTGGTTAATGTATATAAGCCATGCGAAAATGGCATCTTTTGAATGTTTACTTAGAGAAGTTTAAATTTTTATCCCTGACAGTACTTAGTACTTATTTAAATGAATGATCTTTATTTTAAGAAAAAGTTCAAAATTTTACTGTTCTGACATGAGTTACAAGTCCGGTAATGCCCCTTACCTATTCCGGCGACGGTTACGGGATAGGGGTGTTACAACTTTTTAGTACTTCTTGTGCTTTTTCGGAATTGTTGGTACATCCTCATATTTTATAGTATTCCCTTATAATTTTTTATGCATCCTCATAATTTTTTATGCATCCTTATTTTTTTTGATGTTCCCTCATAATTTCAAAATCAGGATTTTAAATGAGATATAATTGTGGAGTTAAAAAAAATATTTTTGTATATTAAGAAATATCAATAAAATTTTTGAAAAAATTGGTAATTTTTAAAATAGTAATTTTCATTCTAATATTTGGTACAAACCAAATATCGATTTTTCCTATAATTTTTTTTTACTATTTTTTAGTTTATCCTTATATATAAAATTTTCCGTACCGAATATTAGTATGCAAAATTAATAATTTAATAATGACCAATTTCTCGTCAACAAAATCCCATTAAAATTTATTAATACGAGAAATAAGTTTTTTTCACTAAAAAAATATCTTTCCAATCATTTTGAAAGCATACCAAAAATATGTTAGGAATTACAAAAAAATTATGAGACTCTATTGAATATTGCTTTGTCTTATAAATTTTACTTTATTTATTTAATTTTTTAATTTATAAAAATATTATTAGTATATATAAAAATATTAAAAATATAAAAATATTTTTATATCAAAAATTAAATTTTCATGTCAAAATTTAATTTTAAAAACATACAGAAAATTTTGATGACATACTAAAATTTATGAAAAAAAATTAAAATTTATGAAGGAGTACCAGAAATCATTAAAAAAAATCAAAATTATAAAAATACAAAAAAAAATCTTTCATAATTTTTTGTCCTAATTACTCGATAAAATATTAACTTTACAAAGAAACTTACTATTGGAAGGTAAATGTGGTGGGCTTTCCTCGTGTATATCTTTTGTTGTTACATGAATTCATAAAAAGGATGTTGTTTGTTTTAAAACACGTGCCATAATTGGTAAAAGAAACAGTGCAATCCGAGTAACCTTTTTCAAACATATTACAACACCGTACAAAGCCTCATGGGTCATACCCTCATGGGTCATACCGATGCGTCTACCCAGCACGTCTCACCATGTAATTTAACCATTACCAGAACATGTTCACATCTACATCTCATAATATCATTTTTCTGTGCAGCGAGGGTCCCCGACCCCTTGGTTAAATGGGAAATTTTTCCTTTAGTCTCTTTTAAAATTAAATTTTTTAACTTCGCCTTTATTAATAGCAGTAAATTATCTTCTCTACGTGAGTACTTTCCAAAAAAATAAATGATTAGATATAAAATCTATTTTATTTTTATAAATAACGATTAAACCTTTAACTTCATGATAAAAGGTGAGTAATTATTACAATTATATTCAAAATACAAAAACTAAGAAAAATAATCAAGTTAGAATTTTACGTTACTATTTTAATGTAAAGATTTTACTATAAAAGGACCAAACTCATCTAAGCAATTGTGTACAACAAAAAGAGTAAACAGTTGAATATTAAAAAAAAAAAAAGAGTAAAGAGAAATATGGCGTTGGCACCTCCCAGCCTCATCCTCTGCAGTCCCCGTCTGATTCCTAAGCAAGTAATGATCCCTACTAATATTTTTCGTCACAAATTTGAATCTGATCATCGTTCGTTGATGAGTAGCTCCCGTATCTGCTGTGCTGTGTCGCCGCCCACCACTCAAGTTTCTAATTCTAATCACCCAAAAGATGGAAGAAGTTCAGCAAATTACCAGCCAACTATTTGGAGCTACGATTTCCTTCAGTCCTTGAAGAATGATCATGCCGTACGTAATTAGCCTCCCTCACACTTTGTGATCATCAATTCCCTTCTTTGTTTGCTTAATTATTTGGTGCTGAATTCGCAGGATATCATATACAAAGAGAGAGCAGCGAAGTTAGAGCAGGAACTGAGGTTTGCTCTTCATGATGAAAACGCAGAGCCAGTGAACTTGCTAGAACTGATTGATGACATCCAACGGCTGGGGTTAGGTCATCGTTTTGAGATTGATATCAATCGAGCCCTTGAGAAATTTATGTCTTCAGATGACTATAGTGTCGCAACAAAGTATAGTCTGCACGCAGCGGCTCTAAGATTCAGACTCCTCAGGCAACACGGCTATGTGGTTTCTCAAGGTAAGACTAGTTGTTGACATCTTTAGGGACACGTGCAAATAAAATGGGGTTTTAAATTTCTTAAAAATTAAAAAAAAATATTTTTAGGTCTATTATAAGTTGGTAAAAAAAAAATTTTTTAGCCCTTAAAAGTTGAAAAAAAAATTAACCCTTAAAAGTTAAAATATTTTGTTTGACCCTTTCAAAGTTTTAAAAAATTTAGACATTTAAAACTAGAAAATAATATTTTAAATCCCTTTTAGTCTTGGGTCCTGGGTGGCTACACCTCCAGACGACCCCTAAGGTCGGGTCGGGTCGGGTCTAAGCTTTTTGCAACTTATTATATAATATATTTGGAAAAAAAATATTAGTATTTGATAATATTGTGTTAATGCAGACGTGTTTAAAGCTTTCAAGGACCATAAGGGAAATTTCAAGGAATGCCTTTACAAGGATGTCAAAGGAATGTTGAGTTTGTATGAAGCTTCACGTCTTGCCTTCGAAGAAGAGTATGTAATGGATGAAGCCTTCTTGTTTACACGAATGCATCTCATGGGTTTACAGGGTGTTAGTAATCTGGAAGAAGGTTTATTAGAACAGGTGATCCACGCATTGGAGCTCCCACTGCATCGAAGAATGGTCAGGCTAGAAGCTCGATGGTACATCGAAGCTTACAGCAAAAGTGCAGCTAGAAAACCAAACCTACTTGAATTGGCCAAACTGGATTTTAACATGGTGCAGTCAACACTTCAAGAAGATCTTAAAGAGATGACAAGGTAAGACGATTGATTAAGAACATAAGCTTTTCAAAACATTTTTCTTTTATCACTTGCAACTCTGACAACATCGCTTTCACTTGTTGATTAGATGGTGGATTGGTATGGGACTATCGAGCAAGTTAAATTTCGCAAGGGACAGGCTCATGGAATGCTTCTTTTGGTCTGTTGGAATGGTCTCTGAACCTCAATTCAGGAATTGCCGAAAAAGTTTAACCAAAGTGGCTTCTTTCGTTACTATAATTGATGATATTTACGATGTTTATGGCACTTTAGATGAATTAGAGTTGTTCACTGAAGCTGTTCAAAGGTTTGAATTTTTTTTTATTAGAAATATATAAAACTCTCTCTTATTGTTCAGTACTAATAACATTTTTAATATCTTGAATTTCAGATGGGATGTATGTGCCGTAAAAGATCTTCCCAAGTGTATGGAGCTATGCTTTCTAGCTCTGTACAACTCTGTAAATGAGATGGCTTATGAAACTCTTAGAGACCATGGAGAAAACATCATTCCATACTTAACCAAAGCTGTATGGCAAAGAATCCATATTTAAATTACGATTCCAAAAACATTAAAACCGCTATCTATATGTGTGATTTTTATTTTTATGTTTTCTCAGTGGGCAGATCTATGCAAAGCATTCTTGAAAGAAGCAGCGTGGGCACGTAGTAAACATGTTCCAACATTCCAAGACTATCTTGAAAATGCATGGGTGTCTGTGTCTGGACATATTTTTCTAGTCCATGCCTATTTTTTACAGAGTCCAAACATCACAAGTGAAGCACTTGACAGCTTGGAACAGTACCATGATATCCTTCGTTGGCCATCTACTATTTTCCGACTTTGTAATGATTTGGGTACTTCGAAGGTATATATTGATTATCACCATTATTACATCTTGTTCGAATTTCATTTGGCAACCTAGTTCATGAAATATATATATATATATTTTTGGGTAATATAGGACGAGTTGGAAAGAGGTGAAAGTGCAAACTCGATAATATGCTACATGAAGGAAGTTGGCTGCTCGGAGGCAACGGCTCGCCAACATATAAGTGATTTGATCGATAATTATTGGATGAAAATGAACAAATGCCGAATTGAAGGTTCTCCATTTGCGAAACATTTGGTAGAAACAGCTACTAATTTGGCTCGGATTTCCCAATGCACATACCAGCATGGAGATGCACATGGATGTCCAGATAATCTATCTAAGAATAGAATACAATCGTTGATTGTTGAGCCTATTTCTATAAACTAGAAAGTAATTTCATCAATGTACATTTGAGATTTTATAACTATAAAGTATAGTGTGATAATTGTTCACTTCATCTCTTTATTATGTGGCCTGATGTTCGATCTCCGTTCATGGGAATGGAGAATATTTCATAGCTAGTCGTTTACCTCTTCAAAGAATATTCACGACGAGAAAATTACTCACTATTACAGATGATAGATACCTTGATTCTGACAAAAATATAAAGCGAATTTCTTATTCACATTGCTTGGCCTTGTAAACTAATATTTGTTCAAATGTATCAGATTACTTGATTTTGCGAGGTATAAAAGTTATTATAATTCAAACCTTAATAATCCTATGCCTTTTTCTTTTAATTAAAAAAATTGATATTGCTTGCACACTTATAAAAATTATATAAATTTGATATAAAATTATATTATTAGTTAATAAAGTATTAGAATGTTTTTGTCTTGGTTACCCAATTACAAAAATTATTAAAGATGATACTCAAATTTTCATAAATCAATCAAGTATTCAACACTTCATGCATAACATACTTATGAATAAAATCTAGATAATCAAAATCAAAATAAACAGTTGAGTATAAATGAGACCCCCATGGAGTCTAGATGCACATAATGAAATTGCAAATACTAAAAATCTTTCTAAAATGTACAAGCCTCAACTAAAAATCGACCACCATGGAAAGATCTCTCTAATTAGTGACAATGGCACAAGCATCTCCCTCAATGGAGCCTTTGGTGTTGGAAAATTTTAGTGCCAAAACTAAGGCACTAACCTCTACCATATCTAGAACAAGTGCATCATGCACATTGTGGTCATCCATCTACCACGAAGCCATCACAGTCGAACACTATAACACCTACACAACCAACTTTGTCCTCGAGCTTGCAATTAACATCAACGTTGAGTTTGATAGCATGTCCACTGGGTGGTTGCCGAGCTATCACCTAAGGTCGAGGGGGAATGATAGGAGGTCATTGGAGTGCAATAGAAGGTGGAGTACCTGAACATTGCTTCATAAAAAAAGTATTAACCTTTTTTCCCATAAAAAAATGATTTTGGACAAAAATTTATACTCTTTTTTATTAATTAATTTATTTTAAATATTATTAATTTTTTTAATTTGTGCTTGTCATATGATATACTGAGAAACTGTCACGTGTCACTATCAGATTAGTCATCAGTACTACATTAGCATAAACTAACGATGTTAATGTAAAGGTACTAAATTTGACGACGGAATAAAAGTTTAAATATCAACTAAATATGAAAAATATTTAAGTATCAATAAAATACTTATAGAAAAGTAGATGCTAAAACTGGGAATTATCTAAATACCTTCTAGTGACATGCTTCTAGTCAGACAAGGAATCATCGTTTGTTAATCTCTTATTATGACCTGGTTCCTTTTCAAAAAATAATAATGTATGTAACTAATCTCCTAACTAGAATAAAGGTTCATCGGAGTCTCTTGAACTTGAAGGAGTACCTTCTCTTATCTCTTAATCACGCTATCTTCTAGTTTTGTAAGAATCAATCATCGTAAGTAAAGTCAGCGGACTTCTCAATTTTGAAATTTAGAAAATAAACTTGTAAAATTGATTAATTAGTCCAATAGAATGAACCGAAGAAGCAAATTATATGATAATGGATTGCGGGCCTAAGCAGAAATTGTATCATCCATGGTTATTGTTTTTGACTATCAAACTTTTTACATTTTAAACTTATCATTTACCATATTATTACGTTTAAAAAGTTATTTAATTTAAAATAATTTTATTCTTAAAAAATTACGTTGAAAATACATTAAACATTTTGTGTTTGTAAATCCCATTTTATATGTTGTAAAAATTGACTTTGATTTTTTTATCTTATTTTTTACTATTATATTTGGAAAATTAAATAGTTATGATTTTATTAAAACCAAAAAAAAAAATATAAACGTTTTTGTTTTTGGAAAGAATCTATAAATAAAATATGATGTGGTTGAGATATCATCATATGACATGCGATAATACATGATTGACTGGATATCTCAATCGTTAGTTTTTAAAGTTCAAAAGATTAATGTGTAATAATATTAAAGATTGAAATGGGATACAAAGAGCTTTAAGAATTAAAGTGGAAAAAAAGATATGCTTTAGGGGCTAAAGTATGCATTAAGCCAATTACAAATTATTAAAATATAAAGAGTATTCATCTTTTGCTAAATAAAAATACTTTATTAGGGGTTAGTGTAACACCCTAAACCCGGCCCTAGACGTCCAATCCAAGTTTAAATAGTTACATCATCGATACTCAAATACCACACATATAACACAATAATACTAAACCATACGTCGCATAATATTTATCACAAAGATTAGTCAAGTATATAATCATCCAAAAGTCATACTCTCATAGTTTACCGAAATTCTTAAAGTAGTATTTAAATGAAAGATAAAAGCTTGACTGAGCTTCCGCGGTGCCGACCCATTCAAGACTGAGAACCACCTGAAATCTAACCAACAATAAAGTGAGTTGTGAACTCAGTGCATAAAGAAGTTTGTTCACATAAACACATTTACCAAACAATGTCCGTATTCAAAGATTCGATCTCATAACAGAAACATTTCTAGTTCAGATCCAAGACAGATTAATTTCAGGTGTAGAAACAATTTCAGTTTCATATACAAAACAGATCAGAGCCAGATGCAGATATTCATAAACCCCATCTGCTACACACCATCTTTGGCCATCCCAACACATCGTTAAAGGCGTTCAATGCCCAACCAACCCTACACATCATAGAGTGTCAGTCTGACACGTTTACAGAAACACAGCTTAGCTGCTAAATCGTAATGTGACAAAACGTCGGGATCATAATTATACATATGGTGGCTTAGCCGCTAATTTAGAATAGATCACTTCCTTCTTCATAACATCCCAACCCATGCATATGCAGAGAACCAATATCCAAAATATGTATTCAGTTATTCTAAATTGTTCCACAAGTAGATAGCATAGTTCAATCTCAGACTAAGTATCACAGTGCACATACAGGTATAGAATTCATGCATATGTCACAGGGTATCAGAGAATTCTCATTCAGTCAAATTTAGACCATTCATACCATGGGGACATCAATATCGGTCTTAAGTAACATTTACGGCCTAAAAAATGGTTTTCGGGCCCTTTTATATATGCCACATGGCCTGGACACATGCCCGTGTCCTTGCCCGTGTGGTTCACACGGCCTGGGCACATGCCCATGTCCTTGCCCGTATAGTTTTAAAGCATAAATCAAAGAGTTACACGGCCTGGACACACGGCCGAGTCCTTGCCCGTGTGACTCACACGGCCTGGGCACACGTTCATGTGCTCGCTCATGTTGTCCCAAGTCACAAATACTGAATTACATGGCCTAGACACACTTCTGTGTCCCTTGCCCGTGTGAACCCTGCACTAATATTGTCACATACGGCCTGGAAACACACCCGTATGCCTTGCCCGTCTGGCTCCAAATTGATGAACAATAAGTTACACGGCTTGCCACACAGCCGTGTGGCATCGATAGCCACCATTTTCGACGACCGAAACTTGCAAAAACTAAGGTTTTTGGTACGCATTGTATGTAAAGGTTTTCGGTACATATCATATAATTTTTCGAATTAAATCGAGTTTTGCTCATCTCTACTAAGAATGTGTGTAAATGTGGCAAACAGGGAGGTTGAAATGGGTTCAAATCAGGTTTTTAGATTCAAATTATTTCTGGATCAAATTATCTTGGGCTTATACCAGCTTGAGCTTGGTTATTCAAGGGCTTGAATTTGTCTCGAGTTTGGATTATTTCGGGCTCAAATTTTCTAGGATTTGGATCAACTCGAGTCAGCGAGTTTAAAGATTCAACTAATTTTTTTGTTTTATAAATTATATTTCATATGTAATAATTAATTTTACTTTTACATGATGATAACACAATACAAATTCACTTCATATAAAACTACATAAATTTTATATAGATTTTTTAATAGAACTATTGTATATAACATAAATTTAAAAGTACTTACTATATATCATGTTTATGGTAATATAATATATAATAATTGTATAGACATGATTAATATTATTATATGATGTGTATACAAATTTATGGTAAATTTGATAAAAATGTTGATTTTAAAAAATAATTAGGGTTTTAGTCTAATTTTTTCAATATTTAGAGAAATAGGCAGATTTTGGAGAGATAAACAGAAAACACATCCTGCAAGGAGCGCTTTCATCCCCCTGGCTGACACCTAAGTAGAAAACGCTTCTTGCAGGATACGTTTCTGTTTCTAATTTTTTTTGTTAAGTGTTGGAAATTTAGGGAGAAAGATTTATTTGTATTTGTGTTTGAGGTATTTAAGGTATGTGTGAGTTCACGGTGATGCGATGGCACTCGAAGACTCACACATTTCATTTGTCGTGTTGGGATGGAACCTGTAACACCCCTAACCCATACCCATTGCCAGAATAGTGTTTCAGAGCATTATCGGAACATTCAGAAGATTTTACAATTAATTCATGCAAGTCACTATTTATTAACCGAGATTATTCATAACGTCCCTTAATTGGACCCTTGAGGTCCAATATGAGCGAGTCGGGACTTAATCGGGACCTTTAAGAATTTTTCACAAAATTTAAAATTTTTCCAAGGTGCAGAGGTCACACGCCTGTGTGGTCCAAGGGACACGCCCGTGCTAGAGGCCGTGCACGACCCCGTGTAACTCTATGACTTGCACACACGGCCATGACACACGCCTGTGTGCTAGGCCATGTAGCACACACAGCTGAGACACACGCCCGAGTCTCCGCCCATGTACTCAATTTTGAGCATTCTGTTTCTCAAAATTAAGGTGCAGGGGACACATGGCCTAACCACATGCCAGTGTTACCAGGCCGTGTGTCACTCACGGTCTAGACATACGCCCATATTTCTGCCCTTGTGGACAAAATAAAGCCATTCGTAGCTTTTTTCTCACCCCAATATTTTCCATAGTCCTACACCACATCTTGCATTCATAACCTAACAAATCCAAGAAATTTATCCAAGTTAATTCCATCATTTAACATGATATATCATCACATACAATTACTAACCATTTCAAGCATTCTAATCAAGCATGATTCCATCCATCATCACGGCATAACATTTTATGCATACATGTTTACAATCTTACCTTGGTTATGTCCTCATGTTAGACATAATTTGATCAACTACTTAACATATATCTGGTTAACATAATATGACATTATCAAAACAATCATTACTAGCCATTTCAATGGCTAGATTACAAGCATCGTGTACGTTTACAATCGTAATTGAATCCATACTATACCGACATGGGTTGATGGATAGTGTGAGTGATCTCTACCAAGCTTCCAATCCAACGAGCTTCTGATTACTATAAAACAGGGGAAAGTAAACAAAGTAAGCATAAAATGCTTAGTAAGTTCATATAACATGGCACTTAACTTACCATTCATCCTATTTGAGGTAACTATGTAAGGTATAATCAATCAATTTGCCCACAAGCCCTACACATATTCTCATTGCCCTCGTTAGTCATATATTTCATATTAACATTAAAACATATATGGGCTCAAAAACAACCAAGTTTCCAAGCATATATGCTTGCCACATCATGTATTCATTCAACATGCATAATTCATCTCATTATTTCGAGTATGATTTCATAATAATTCATTTCGAGTTCAGATCATTCCATACCAAAACTTTACTCATTTTATTCGAGTATTAAGGTCACAGAAGTAGTAGTACATTCAAGGTATTCAGGTTTATGATCAAGTATGAACATTCTCATCAAGTAATTTCTATATACAAATATCATATCCTTGTATTTCATGTAATATTCTTTCATGTCATATTTCCATATCCTATGTATCATTCCATGTCAATTTGTTTTAATTTCATCTTTGCCCTTGTCAGAACTTTACCCATTGAATTTATTTGAAATATCAATGGATACACAAATAGGACACTTAAGGTGTACAATCAGAATTCGTCAATTTGTGTCTAATGGTACCCTTAAGATACAATTTTCAAAAGTACACTCTCGAGCTACACATGTATACAACAGGATTACCAGTCTAGGCTAAATCCTTTTTATGACATATGCTCTAAAGAGCTTGATCTGGATTTACCGTCTGGGCTAAATCCAAACCATAATATATGTTTGAGAGGACTTATGTCAGGATTACCGGTTCGGGCTAAATCCTATCAGAATTTAGGTCAAAGTTTTACTTGTCCGAGCTAAGTCCTATTTGCAACAAATGCAGGACGTCTTTCGTTTTGGGAAATCACATATCCATCGATTTTCCATTTATTAAACCGGGGTTTAAACACTTTTCAAGAATTATCGGACATTTTATTATTTCATACCTCCGTAAAATTTATGTAATTCGAGTGAAACGCATTCCACATTCATGTCAAGCATACAAGTAACATTTTATTCATTTACCATTTTATCAAGCATTTTCATTTATTAGGCTATATCGAGTAGGTGATCATTTCATATATTTATGACATTGATAAAAATTCACAAACACAACATTTAAATTAAGCATAAAACATATACAATTTAGCTAGACGAACTTACCTCGACAAAGGTTCATGTACGTAAAATCTACTAATCCGACATTTTCCTCATTTCTCGTTCTAACTCCGAATTTAGTCTATCCGGATCTATACAAGTAAATTTAACATCAATTTATCATATTTTACATTCATGTGGACTAAATTTTCATCCTATGCAAAATTACTATTTTGCCCTAACTTTTTCATAAATTCCCATTTTGTCCCTAGGCTCAAAAACGAAATTCATGAAATCTGACCCTCTAACCAAGCCTAGCCAAATTATACATACAACTTTTACAGCACATAGATTTCACAAATTTTAGCATTTTCCATGGATTTTCACCATTTTTCATTTTAGTCCCTAAATCAAGTTTTCATGAAAAATCACTTTGTCAAAGTTGTTTATCTTTCATCAATCTTTCATTTTCTACCATAAATTTCAAATTTCCAGCATATACATCCTTAACCCAATTTTTATACCATGATAACTTTTCAAATTGATCCGCCAAATAGATAATTTAAGCTATCCCAGTTTCAAAAATATCAAAATTACTAAAAACGGGACAAGAAAACTTCCCAATTTGGCCATGAAAGTCTCTTTTCTCTCTCCTAGGGTTTCCATGTTTATTTTGGGAAAGAAGATGAGAAAATATGATTTTTATTTTTTTTTCATCTTTTTAATTAATTAATATTTTCACTTTCCAATTTAGTTCCTAGCATTTTCTCATTTTCCATGAATGAATCATCCAAAAATAACTACATACTTTTCATTAATGGTCTAATTTCCATATAAGGACCTTAATTTTTTAATTTCATAGCTATTTGATCCTTCTAACTACTAGAATCTAACATTTTATGCGATTTGGTCCTTCTCGTAATTAAGCACATAATCGGTAAAATTTTCTTTTCAAAATTTTCACACGACATTTCTAGTATAATATGGATCATATAATAAAATAAAAATAAATTTTATTTTTCGGCTCAGATTTGTGGTCCCAAGACCACTGTTCTGATTTCATCGAAATTGGGCTGTTACAGAACCATCACTTTAAAAGCCCATTGCATTGTTACTTAGGGTTCCAGTTTCATAGTGGTTATACGGTTACGGGTTGAAGTATAACCCGGGCCCTCAGTTAACAATGGTTATGCGGCCATGAGTTCAAGTTTCATGATATCAGAAAAGGATGTTCTATAAACCCCAAACATAAGTTTGAGGCCATAATCACAGCAAAAAACAAAGAGACCTTTCAGTATAATCAACTTATTCTTTTTCTCCATTTCCACTAAAGGTAGTATCTTTAACCTCATTGTCTGAAACCTGTGATAGAGTTGTGGGCAAGAGGACTTTTAAGGGGTGAGAGATTATGATGGTGAAGAAAAAGCTGAAACTTGAGTCGGGATGACAATTGTTGTAATTGTTAATAAGTTCTTTAATCATAGCAATCGTTGTCTCCCGAAGGTGCGTTTTAACTTTTCTTCAGCGCTACAGTTACTCCTCACTGAAAGTCTTCTTACCCCCAACTCTGTCATGGGTTTCAAACATACAGAGGTTAAGGATACTACCTTTAATGGAGACGGAGAAAAAAATAAGTTGATTATATTGGAAAACCCCTTAGTTTTTCTCTATAATTATAGTCTCAAACTTATATGTCAGGTTTATAAACATCCTCTTCTGGTGACATAAAACTTGGATGCATGATCGCATAATCAACATCAACTGGGGGCTCGAGTTATACCTCAACCTGTGACCACATAACCACCATCAACTGGGAGCGCTAGTTATACTTCAACTCGTGACCATATAACCATGGTGAACTGGGAGCTCGAGCTGCAATGTGATGGACTTCTAAGATGATGGTTCCATCCCTACACGACAGATAAAATGTGTGGGTCTCTAAGCGTCATAGCATCACCGTGAACTGAAATACACCTTAAAACTATCACACTGTCTCCTTCAAACACAAACACAAATAAATCTTTCCTTCAAAAAATTTCAATACTCAACAAAAAAAAATTGAAGAGAATTTTTTATTTGGTACGATATGGTTGCTGAGTGAGTTGATGGAGTAAGGGGAACAAAACCCCCTTTATATAGGCAATTAAGGGGAATATTTTAAAAACCAAAACAAACAATGTGGGAGCCCATGACTGAGATTCTTGGGTTTTTAAAATTTTTCACGGGTTAGGATTGAAAATAGGATGGAAGAAAACTCCTCAAGAGGCTAAATTTATATTAAAAATTTATTTGATAAATTAGTAAATGTAAGTATTGGATATATTTATGTTGTTAGATAAATGTAAATATTAATTTTTAAAAGATTGTTTAGGATAGTTTTAGATGAAAATAAACATGGTAGTTTGAATATAACATTTTTCAACAAAAAAAATATTTTAATTTTTTAATAAAATAAATCAACTTAATATTTTCTACCAATCCTTAAATAAGAGAATAATGCGCTTTAACGCACTTGAACCCACGTCCTCTTAAACTAACAACAATGCCGATACCAACTGAGTTAAGACTCAATCCACAAATGTAACCAATATTTTTGGATGTTTTAGTTGAATTCAACCACCAATTTAGGCAAGCCTTGACTTCATAATTAAAACTTTTATTGCATACCAAATGTGCTCTTGGATTTAGTACTAGTTGAACTTTCATGAATTTGCCTACTCTAATAATACCAATCTCTACTACATCACCTGCAAATCTTTAAGAGAGCTTAAATTGGATACAAGACTAGTAGTGTCGAAATTTTTTTTTTTGAAATTGACTTTTTATTTAAAAAAACCGAAAATGGAGTTGCCACCAATCCTTTTTATTAGGTGTGATTGAATCACCTTGAAATTTAATCATCTTAATAAAAATTTTATTAAAACGATAATTTTCGGTCTATGAAATCCAAGAAGTGGGTTCGGGAGTCGGTTACGTATGAGGAAGGATTAGCACCCTCAGAACACCCAAAATTGGTACCTAGGTGATTATTTGATGTCTTAGTGTAGTAAATTGAAAATTCGAAGAGAATTTAAAATACAATCCCTTTTTGCATGATGTTATTAAAATATCGCTAGCTAAAAATTAAATTTTGTGAAAAAGGCTTTGTTTTGAGTTAATCGAAAAGAAAAGATCATGCCCCATAAGTTAGGGCACGATGTCTCGAATTCCCGGAAGCAAGATTGCTCATCATTTGATTATTACCTAAATCCTATGCATCTTGAATTTTAAAAAGGATTTTCGATTATTTAGTTTCAAAGAGAAAATCGAACCCCGTAAGTTAGTGCACAACTTCTCGAATCCCTAAGTAATGAACATTGCCTTGGTTTTAATTATTTCCTATGCATCGGGTAAAAACGAATATAACATTTAAAGCAATACGCAATTAATTTATTTGAGCATAGTATAAAAGTGGATAAATATATTTAAACATGTTACATGATATGGTGATAGAAAAATAAAATAAAATAGCCATGTGGGTAAAAAAATGAAATGATAATATTAGAATAATAAATAAAAAATATATAAAAAATCATGCTAGTAAATAATAATGCAACTATAATAGTAATAAGAACATCAATTCATAATAATAATAGCAATAGTCATGTCATAGTTACTACCATAATACCAATATAAATAATAAAAAAATAACAAGGATAAAAATAAAAATGCATAGTAAAAAAGAAATATAAATAACATAAATTTCAAGTGCTAAAATAAAAGAAATAGTAAGTAAAGAGGCGAAATTAAATAAACAGTGGACTGAACTAAAAGTGCAATAAAATTTAAAGTATAAATTAAAAAAAAACAGAACATAAAGTATCAAATTAAAATAAAATAAAAAATTACAAGGACTCAAAGTGAAATTATCCCAACCCCATGTCATCTCATTAGTTCAACAATGGGTCAAAGGACCAATTTGTAAGGAAATTAAAATTATGAGGTAAAGACGAAATTAAAAATGGGCAAAAAAGAGGAAGATCAAAAAAGAAATTAGACCCTCCACTTGAAAACACGTGGATCCTGGATGGATTCGGATCGAGTCATTGGGTCGGCCCCAAAACGACGTTGTTTTGGGAAATTTGGAGCCACTATGAAACAGTGTCGTTTTACTAAGCCTATATAAATTAAAAATATTTAAAAAAATCATTTCAAAACCTGTTTTTTTTTTAATTCTTCCTTCTTCTTTTTTCTCTCAAGTCACCCCTTCATCTGGCCAAGGAGCCGTCGCATGTCCACCACAGCCACTTGTCATCGGTGAAGGCGACTGCCTCCTCTGGTGGCTAGAAATCCCCAAAAAGAGCCCTTTTTGATCTTTTAAATGTGTAAAATGCGAATCCTGAGTTAGAACCCCAAAAAACTCGACTAAAATCCGACCAAAGGTGAAGAGACCTTTCGGTTTCTCCCTTTTCTGACGGGGGCCTTCGTTGAATCCTAAGGGATTCAAAGCCCTCTCAAGTCGGAGAATGAGGCATTCACAACAGAGGTGCGGCGAAACCGGTAAAAAGAACTCCTTTTCATTTTTATATATATTTTATATTTACTTCAAAAAAAAGAATATAAAAGAACTACCTTTTTTCAAGAACTTTGTTTTTTTTTATTCTTTGTTTGATTCTTCTTCTTTTTGTTACAAACTGTTTTCGGCCTTTATTGCCAAAATATAATACATTATATTATTTGTTTTGTCTCTTATTTCTTCTGTTTTTGCTTCTGTCCTTTGTTTTTGTTTTTCTGTTATTTTGCAGGTGGTGGTGGCAGAGGAGTGAAGTCAACGGCACGCCTGCTGACGTGATGAGGCTGCGGCGCGAGAAGAGGGCTAGGGTTTCTGATTTTTTGTTTAAGTTTTGGGTTGTTGGGTATTTGGGCTTTAGGGTTTTTTTTTGTATTTGGGCTTGTATTTTGTAAATGAACTCTTTTTTAACTTTTATTAATTTTTTAGTTTATTTATTTTTTGTTCTTTATTTGGTTTAGTTTGGACTGGATAAAAGTGTACCTCTACAAGCAGCTTATATTACAGGAATATAGAATGAACGCTTAAAGAAAAGAAAGGAAAAATATGGTATAAATAATGGGAAATTGAAAAGACTTAAAACCAAAGTGTAAGAATGTTTATTCTGCCATATGTTGCTTAAATTGCTAAAATGAGTTAAGTAGCATGCCATGCAGCTTTTTATGAGAAATTATTTTTATAGAGAACTAGGGACCGTTTAGAGCCCTCATGAGCATCATCAAAACTGAGTTAAAATTCCCCCAGAAAGATAGATGTAAAATAAAATTTATCTTCTTAAACATACAGGTATACACAATGTCTACAAAAGCTGTAACATGCTTTCATACTTGTGATAATTCCCAGCAAACCACTTTCAGCACCGTTATTAGAGTAGCGTAGTGGATCAAATTTTTTTGTTTTATATTTTCTGATTTTCTTAATATTTATATTTATATTTTTAATTTTTATGTAAAAATGAATTTTTAAATAATTTCCTATTTTTTTTACAGTTTTTTTATTTTTTATAAATTGAAATAAATTGACATAATGTGTAAAGTTGATGGCTATTTGTTGAATTTTTCAAAATTGGGACCAAATTGATAGAAACTATAAACATTTGAAGGCGAAATTTGTTATTATGCCAATAAAAAAGACCCCATCAATATCCCGTTAATGATTTAATGGATGCGAGACTGTAATATCAAATGTTAATGATGTTAGTAACTAAATATTTTTTTTTAAAAAAAATTATGACCAAATTAGAAACATTTTAATAGTTGGATACCTACTAATGTAATTTAACCTATTTTCTTTTAATGGACTAGAACAACCCCTAATTTCACTTTGAAAAATTATATCAAAACTTTGAGTACAATATTGAATAAGTGTATCAAATTCTTAAAATAAATCAGTTTAAGGTTAAAATTAAATTATTTAATAAATTATGTAAAATATGTGATAAGTTGAAAACATGATAAAATATAAAATAATCAAAATATGTAATGACACCAAATATATTAGCCTGTCAACATGAATCATTGAAGTATATAAATTCATAATTGTTGTTAGCTGCAGTTGTTGATTGTTAAGTAAAACAATAGTTAATGGAAGTGTTTGATTATAGTGGCTGTAGATGGCTTGGCATTGAGAAAATTTGAGTAAATAAAAACATAAAGAACATCAAAATTTGTTTACGGTTCGGTTTTTCTGCGTCTATAGAGTTTAACCAAGTGAGTAATTCTATTATCTTTAATTCACAATACAACAAGTGATTTGCAGTCTATCACACCCCAAGTATAGAGATCTCACCTTTTTACCCAAATACTAAAACACTCACCTCAGGAGAATTCAAACATCAAACTCTAATGGTTTAGAAAACAATTTGCACTCTCTCAAAATAGTTATTCAATGAACAAATTAAAAGTGCTCTCAATAACATAACCTAGACAAGCTTTGATAGCATATATCAGTTATGGCTTACTAACATAAAATCTAAAATGATTACAAAGCAACTCCTTTAAACTAAAAATTACAATACATTTAATCAATGCATAACCTGGTGAAGATATGGTCTACTAAAATCAGCAACTCAATCTCGATTAATTCTCCACACAACAAGAGTAGTCTTGATTCATTCGAATCCAATCCAATCTTCAATAGTCACGGATTGGTTTCCATAAATGAACTACAGTATCTTCGAAATATCAACATAATAACTAGTCCAAAAGTTTTGCTTCATTGAATTGTCAATCCAAATATGACAAGTATCTTCACTATCTCAATGGTAGAACGTCTTTGTACTATATTTCTTAAGTTGAATTTCATTTACATGACTTTGAATTCGATATAATCATGATTTTAGTTATGATTGAATTTCATATTAAATGTACATGTTTATTTTGGTTATAATTTATTATTGTTTTTTAATCATGTTTGTACTACTGAGCCCTATTTCTCAATGTATGGTTTTGTTGTTTCCATGTACAGGTCTCAAACGAGAGCTTAATATGTAACACCCCCTACCTGTGTCAGACGCCGGGACATGATATGAGGCATTAACGAACTTAAATGCAAACAATCATGTAAACCGAGCCATAAAATTTCATTCATATTTTAAAACATTCAATCACATGCACGTAGTCCCTTATTTAGGTTTACGAAGCCCAAAACATACTTTAGAAAGGGTTCGGGACTAAACCAAGAACTTTGGAAAGTCTGGGAAAAACTTAGAAATTTTTCTCATGAAATAGGGTCACATGCCCGTGTGCCATCAACACGCCCATGTCCTCAGGCCGTGTAACTTTCTGTTTATGACGTCAGCAAATAAATTGAACCACATGGCCAGGCCACGCGCCCGTGTCACTAGGCCGTGTCCCTCACACGGTTGAGACACACAGTTGTGTCTCATCCTGTGTAGTTAACTTTTAAGCTATTTTCCAAGCGTTTTTGTTACCCTTACATGCACAGACATATACATGGATCCAATGGCATTCAACATCCTCAATTATGATACAAACATATCATTTACCTATCAACATGCATGTGTTACACATTCCCACATTAAGCCAAGACTAGCCATACCATAGTTATTTTTGTGCCAATTTATTTCACCTTATCATCAAACTTCTATGTTTAAAGCATTATTATTTATCTCCACATTACAGATTTAATTCATGGTCATAAAACATGCATTCAACATACATGACATATTGCCAACCATGCATGACAAACAAACATAATCATATATATCTTCACATCATAAGCAATAGATCATAACTTAACTAGCTATATTTACAAGCCATAATCAATATAAGCCACATCTCATGGCCATATACAATAGCTCAAAATAGGTCAATACATTTGGCCAAATCATAATAACACATGTCATAGAACTAGGTCCCTATACATGCCGCTCACTTGATAATTCTAACATATGTAACAATATTCCAAAGGTATTGGTTTGATATTTTGATGCTGCCTCCAAAGATCTCCAACCCCGAGCCGACCTGACAACACTAAAAGAAATGGAAAGGAGAGAGTAAGCTTAAAGCTTAGTAAGTCCATATGAAAATAATAAGCAAATTATCAACATGATTCCATGGAAATATAATCATAATTACACTTTTACTTATTTTCTAGTCATGTTGTTTTCTCTAGTCATAGTTACTAAATTATTTATATTTGGAGCTACAGAACTTCAAATTAAGATCTGTAAATTTTCCCTGAAACTAGAATCATATATATTTTTAACATAAAATTTCCAGAATTTTTTGTCTAGCTAATAAGTACATTTTATTCTTTAAAGTTACCCTTGTTCTGCTGCTTGACTGCTTCGACCTTTCTTTACTAAAAATCGATTATCTCATAGTACAGATTTTGATTAATTTTCTCGTCTAATTCTCTTGAAAATAGACTCATTAAGGATTTTAACCTATAAATTATAACCCATAATTATTTTTTTACAATTTTTAATGATATTTCCAACTCAAAACAGGGGATTCCAAAATCATTCTGACATTGTTTCACAAAAATTCAAATATCTCATAATATGAAATTCTTTTGCTTACATTGTTTCTTCTATGTGAAAATAGGATAAAAATATTTAATTTTATGTCTTATTCAACCTCTAATTTGATTTTCATGTTTTTTGGTGATTTTTCAAAGTTACACAGCTGTTGCTGTCCAAAACTATTTTATTACAAATTTCACTCTTACATAATTTCACTTACTCCATTCCATCTTACCGAAAGTTCTCTCAACTATCGAGTACATTGCTCATAAATTTCCAGAAAAATATATACTTGCATAGTCATGTTCACATGTATTTTCACTTAGTCGATTTCCCGTTGAACTCATCGGAATAATAATAGATACACGGTTGCCTGCACATATTACCACCCTTGTAACTGAAGCTATCTGGTACGCATAGTAGCCTGCACTTAGTACTACACATGCGACCAACAATCTGGTACATGTAGTAGCCTGCACTTAGAACTACACACGTGACCTAACCATTTGATACACGTAGTAGCCTGCACTTAGTACTACACAAGTGATTGAAGTTGTCGGGTACGCATAGTAGCCTGCACTTAGTACTACACATGCGACCTAACTATCTGGTACACGTAGTAGCCTATACTTAGTACTACACACGTGACCTAAAATCATCTTAAACACATAGTAGCCTACACATAATACTACACATGTGTTCTCATAATGGATCATTCGTATCATTTCTATTCCGAAGGTTCAACCGGGAAATTCCTCACTTTTCAACATTTAACAAACTCATTCATAGTCTATTTCGATTCATAATTTACATCAAATGATCATTCTATAGGCAGCCACATCTCATATAATAACGAAATATAATAACATAAAAAGAATCGATATATTATTTACATACAAACTTACCTCGAATGTGAGCACGAGTATTTATTCCGGTTTAGTCCATAATCTCATTCATTCCCAATCTATGCCCGAATCTCAGTTTCCTTGATCTATAATATCACATTTAGCTTAATAATTAGTCACATTATTCAAATGGGTCCAAAAATCATATGTTTATAAATTTTCATTTTGACCTCTAAACTTTCACATATTTGCACTTTTGCCCCAAGGATCGTAAAATGATTTTTATCCAATTTCGTTGCATTTTAAGCCTAGCCGAATCATTTTCATAACTATAGAAACCCCTAATTTCCACTAAATCACACTTTTATGACAAATTTTGTAACTTTTGCAAAACGGTCCTTTTTGACAATTTCACCGAAAATCACTTAGTAAAAGTCGTTTATTACACACCGAGCATTCATTTTCTACCATTAGAAATCAATACACATGCATGTAATCCATGGGTAAATTTTTAAACACAACCTAGCTCAAAATATGGGTAGAAATGAGTAGATATTGTTACAATGATTTCAAAAACGTAAAAATCATTAAAAATAAGGCTAGAACGGACTTACAATCAAGCTTGGAAGCTTGAAAAACCCTAGCTATCTTCTCCATGCAAGTTTCTACCATGGGGTAGAAGACGGAAAAGAATTGGCTTTTAATTTTGTTTTTAATTCATTTTAATTACTAGATTACCAAAATGCCCCTAATTTAAAAATATTCTATTTCACCCATTTCATGTCCATTTTTGTCCTAAAAATTATCCAATGGTCTAATTACAATTTAAGGGCCTCCAATTTAAAATTTCATAACAATTAGACACCTCTAACATGTAGAACTCAACTTTTGCACTTTTTACAATTTAGTCCTTTTGACCTAATTGAGTGCTCAAACGTCAAAATTTTCGAATGAAATTTTCACAAAATTATCCCATGAAATTTTAGACCATAAAAATAAAATAAAAATAAATTTTATTGTGTTAAATTTCTGGTCCCGAAACCACTGTTCCGACTAGGCCCTAATTCGGGATGTTACATAGTAGGCTCGAGGTCAAGCATCCAATTTCTCCCACTCAGCTTAGAAATCAAATCATTACCATTTTGTATGTATATATGTATTTTGGTCATATGGCATGTACCTATGTTGATTTTGGTTAGTTGTTAAATTAACGTTTTGGTACTTCTAGTGTCATAACCTATAATGTTTTATTGGTAATCTAGATTTAATTATGCATGTTTATATATGTTTGATTACATAACTAGTTTGGTTATGCTTTAATGAAATGGATGCTAGGTTTTCTTGGTAATTGAATGTGTTCATGTATGTTAAATGGATGATTTTTCATTGGTGTTAGGTGTGAGTATGTTTTAGGTGCAATTTGGAAAATTTGGAATGATTTGAATGTTTGAACATGTGCATTTAAGGTCATTTTGCCATTGAGTCCCAAGAAAACAAGAGCATATCTTGAGACCATTAGAACAGAATTTACTATATTGTACAATTGCTTTCTTTGTAACGACCCAAAATTTACGGGTATAAAAAAAGTACATTTTTGGGTCTCCGTTTTCGTAAAACGGATTCGTTATTTGTGTGGTTAATTAGGTTTTGGCTAGGTGAATTAGCTTGAATTAAGGTTAAGTAGGTAAAAGGACTAGATTGAATATAGTGTAAAAGTTTAATTATAGACTAGAGAAAATGAAAGGACTAAAGTAGCAATTAAGCCATAAGTGACAAGTGTGTGGTAATAGTGAAATACATGTGGTAAAATAAAATACATATATTTAAATGATAATTACCTATTTACTTATTATTTAAGTGATAAACCGTAATTTATACATATTTCTATCCCATGTTTAGCACATTTTATGGATGATTTTTCTTTAGCTTTGGTGAATTCGATGCTCCTAATGCCTTGATTTCATGTTTTATACTTAGGTGAGCATAGGAGAGTTAAAGAAACGAGAAACGGGCCAAAAACGGAGAAAATGGGCCAACATACGAAATCAACACGGCCTGGACTTCCTCACACAGGCAGACCACATGGTCATGTCAATTTGGCAGAATCGAAGCACGACTCACATGGGTAGACCACACGCCCATGCCTATTTAACAGGCTTGACCACCGCCTGAAGTAATTGCACATGGGCGTGTCACACGGGCGTGTCCCTGTCGAGCCCAAGTAGAGTCCTATTCGGAAAAGGCCACTTTTGAGGGCTCTTAGGCATTCCAAAGCCTATAAATACACCCTAAAGGAGGAGGAAAAGTGGGGACACATAGGAGGGAGCAAGGAATTGCTCAAGGAAAGCCGATCGATCCATCCCAGAAGCCGGATTCACCATCAAGACTTAAGATCTCCCTTCAAATTCCCTCAGGAGTTTTGGGTTTTCTTATGTTTTGTTATTTTTATTCTTTTAAGATGTTTTCTTTCATTAGTATGAACTAAAACCCCTAAATACCTAAGGGGAATGAAACCTAAGATAGATCTTGTTATTATTATTTGAATTGTTTGATAAATATTTGACTTGTTCTTAATTATGTGTTCTTAATTCTTGTTTTGATATTCCAGCATATTGATTCAAGTTAAGCTCTTATTCAGAGGAGGAATAGACCCTGTCTAAGAGTAAATTTGTCATAATTAAGCGGAGTTGGTTGCGCGCTTAGAGATAGGGTGACAAGATTTTGCTGGATTAGGGTGAAACCTAATAAGGGGATTAAGTTAATGCAACCCTAGGGCGTTAATTAGAAAGAGATTTCAATTATTCAATCTAGGGTTAGATGTTGTTAGTCTCGAGAGAGATAATAATATAACTTAGGGATCTCTACGGAACAAGTTGAATGAATAAATCGTCCGATTCAGAGTCAAATAACAAGTGAAGTCTAGGTAGATTTTTTTTCTTAGGTATTGTCTTAATCAATCGAGTTTTCCAAAAAGTATTTTCCCCAAAATTCTTTTATGTGATTTCTTAGTTTAATTAATTAGTTTGATAAACAAAACCCTTTTATTTTTTTAGGCTAGATAATAAAAAGAAAGTTGATACTAGTACTTTTAGTTCCTTTGGGTTCGACAATCCGGTCTTGCTAAAGCTATACTACTGTTCGATAGGTACACTTGCCTTCATCGTGATAATAGTTAGTTTCAAGAACGATTCATTATAAATATTTAAAACCTGTCACGAATATCATGTATCATTAAGTAAATGTTATTTTATATTATTATATTATATTATATTAATATATTATATTATAATAAAAGAATAAAAAAATAAAGTAAATAAAAGAATAAAGGAACAAAAAGAATAGAAAAAGGAACAGAGAAGCAAACAAAACAGGGGAGAAAAGTGAGGAAGAAAGAAAGAAGGGGAATTAGGGTTTTTAAGGTTTCAAGCTTAAGTGTTAAGTCAATTTAATCCCTTTTCTTATAATTTTTGAGTTTTTGGAATCCTAGAACAAAATACTACCTGATTTATGTTGAAAATTTTGAAAGTTAGTGAATTTTTAGATGTTGTTCATGTTGAATAAATTGAGGAATTAGGGGTTAAATTGATAGAATTTCAAGTTAGAAATGAAAAAGGGATTGAATTATAAAGTAAATCATAAGTTTTCAGAAATAGGGACTAAATTGAGAGAATTTCAAAATTAGGTATTTATGGTGAAAATTAGATAGTT
The DNA here is from genome assembly GCF_007990345.1 of Gossypium hirsutum. Classification (NCBI taxonomy): domain Eukaryota; kingdom Viridiplantae; phylum Streptophyta; class Magnoliopsida; order Malvales; family Malvaceae; genus Gossypium; species Gossypium hirsutum. Next base: position 82,817,945 of record NC_053427.1, read on the forward strand.
AAATTTAGTTTTAAGTGTTAATTGAATGAAAATATAAAACAAATTGTGAAGAAAATAAAGTTAGTCTTGGTTAGGGACTAAATTGGAATTTGAGTAAAAGTTGGGTATAAATTAAAATGTTCAATGTGAAATTGTGTGTATTGATGATTTTAAATTATTTAAATTTCGTAGCTAACATTGAGCTGGAGACCTCGGCTAAGAAAGGAAAAGAGAAAGTCGACGATGAGTGATTCAGAAATTACGGTTTGTATTTCTATAATCCGAATTTAATAATTAATTGTTGAATTATTACTTATTATGTCTGGAAAGTGCATTGAGGTGAGTATTGATATTGATTTTGTGATATTGAATTGAATGGAATTGATTTCATGTACATATTTGAATATGTAAATTGGAATGAATATTGGTTGAAATTGAAAAGTGAATTTAATTATTAATTATTGTAATTTGATTAAATATTATGGTAAGTAATTAAGGTGAGAATTATTTGTATTGTGTTTCACAATTGAAATGGATTGATTGGGAATGTAATGAAATAGATATGAATATGTGATTCTTGTGGAATTTGAATATATGTTATTGAAAAGTGAATTGAATTGTATTGAATTATGAATTTATGTGATTAATTGAAATGTGTATTGATTAGAAATTGAAAAGTGATGTGAAACCCTATTAACTGTATTGGACTGAGTTGGATATAATTGGCATGCCATAGGATTGGAAGTGTTCAGGGATTACTTCGACCACAGTCGATGAGACACTGGATGTCATATTATTACTTCGAAAAAATTCGATGAGGTACTGGGTACCAACTTACTTCGGCAAGGCCAATGAGACACTGGGTGTCAACTTATTACTTCGAATTATCCGATGAGGCACTGGGTGTCATATTGGTGTGTTTTGGTTGGATCTGTGTATCCACTAAAGTCCGAGTCTTGTCAATAGGGATAAATAAATGAATTGACAATATGAATGATTTTGAATGATATTGTTGGATGATTTTGAATATGAAACGGATTGAGATATTGAATTGAGTTATGAAATTGATATGTTTGAACCAATGGGTTCATGAAAGTGAAATAATATGTGTATCATATTGAGAAAAGCTATTTGAATAGTAATTTTGAAATTGAAATAGTAAAAAAAAAAAAAGAGAACTGAAAGTGTTTTGAATGATTGTTTATTAATTTGATTATTTCTTTGAATGATTTTTATTATGTGTGTTTATATATATAAATATTATAAATTCTTATTTAATAATTATTCGGATTATAGAAATACCACTGAGTTTTATACTCAGCGTACGGCTTGTTTCCGTGCGCAGGTTAGGTAAAAGTCAAATTACCGAATAGCATCCAAAGCCGATCCTGAACTCAAAGTGGTGAAGTATATTTGTTTTGGTAATTGCATGTACTTAGGTTGTCATATGTATGTTAAATAAATATGTAATTGCTTGTATTTGTTCTGATCTTTTCGGTAATGCCTCGTAACCCTATTCCAGCGAAGGATAAGTGTTAAGGGTGTTACATTCTTGATGTCTCGAGACTTGTCACACTACAACAAAATTGACTTTTAGCGGCGTTTTTTTAGGCCTTTAGTGACGCTTTTAAGCGCCGCTAAAACTATTTGTGGCGTTTTTAAGCGTTGCTAAAACTATTTGCGCCTTTTTTACAAGCGCTACAAAAAACACAGCTATAGATAACGCCGCTAAATTTTGCGGCGTTTATTTGAAAAAATGCTGCTAAAAGTCATGACCTTTAGCGGCGCTTTCTCCACAAACCCAGCTAAAGGCCACGGCTTTTAGCCGCGCTTTTCCCACAAACGCCGCTAAAGTCATAAAAATTTAAAAAATAAAATATTATAAAGGTCATGAAAAATATAAAAAAATTAAAATTCATTATCAAAATATTGAGAAGAATAATGTCCATGATATAAATATAAAAATTTTCTATTAAAATTCATTATCAAATAAAAATAAAAATAAAAATATAGAATCAAAACTAAAATAAATAATAAAAATTAGATTAAATATAAATATAAATAAAATACAACAAGTCTTTTACTAGCAACAAGTCTAAATACAGCATCTTGTTTGCGAACCTAAACAACATTCAGTAAATTATAAATGTTCTTCTTGATCCTTTAATGGAAAGATTACCAAACTAGTTATCATGTCGTAATGATGAATATAGATATCGAAATTACCTGAATAATACAAGCTTGAACAAGTCAGAATCAAAGAACAACCAAACCAGATCAAGTGAATAAGGCAATGCAGATGAAGCATATTCATATATAAGCTATATGTTCAGCTGTAGGCAAGTCCAACTAACTTAGAATGAATGAATTATTAAAAATTTTATTAAAAAAGTATATATAAAAATAAAAATAAAAAAAAGAGTTTAAATGAATAGTTTGAATCAACAGAAAAGAAAAGCTATGATAATTTTGAAGACTTTCATGCCTAGATAAATTAAGTTGAAAAATTATAATTTGAAGGCAAAGTATTTCAAAGATTACTAACAAGCATATCTTGTAACAACAAATGCTTCATCCAAAACAGTAAATCAAAATAATAAAGCACCAAACTTGTATACTGCCCACCATTATAAGTCACTAAAAGCAAGAAAAACAAATGACTTAATTCATTGAATTCACGAATGTTAACATCAGACATGAGTTTAAAACTTTGCCCTCGGAAGGATGTTCAAAACCAGAATCCACAATAGATCGAAGCAGCTCCGGTTTCAGCAGAAAGTCTCTAAATCCCGAACTGTGAATTCCAACATACTCCCTACACCACATAAAAAAGAAATGAAACAAATTAAAATCAAATTGCTTTACACTAAAACTAGCATAAACTGTTAATAAATTGCTAACCTTTTTTTCCACCATAAATTGGTATATTACGATCCTTAATCAGCTAATAACTTAAACAAGATTAAGCTTCAGCAGCACTTTTGATTTTTTTAGAACTAACATCATATGATATAGACAACATCTTTTACCTATTCATGATTCCTAACCATGAAAGTATAACTCTCCTGCAGATTTATTTAATGGGATTTTTTACTCTTGAGTAATTTGAAGTTAGGAATAAGAGTTGTTAATTTCTTGACTAATACTTTCAAGCTCCAAACTGAGAAACAAGTTCTCTAATTTCTTACTGCAAATTCATGAGAAAAAGATTGTTCATAATTTTATGGCAAGTTCTCTCTAAATTCATGTTTTCCAGTTTCCTACATTCAAGTTTCTATTTTCAACATCATCAAAATATTGCAAGTGATTTCAGATCTGCATTTATCAGAAGGGCAAATGAAACCACATGAATGCCTTAACAGAACAAAGTAAAATAGAGATGGTCTTTCAAGCATTTAGTAGCATAGTTGCATACATTGATCATTTGGCGAAAGCCCCCGGAAATTAGATAAACATCGGTATTCCTTGCCTTTAGCTTCTTGACTAATTCTTCAATGCCGGGCGAAATCCTAGAGATCAGTAAGAAGAATAATGAACTAGGCTATCAAACATCATGTCAAAGAGAAGATTAAAAAGGAAGGCAAACAAGAATAAAAAATCGTTAATTCATTGAGGAGTTGATGCCCTTCAGTAGTCATTTTTAGTAGAGGGCAAAATACAATTTAGCTCTTAATACAAAAGCCTCTATGATACTTTTACCCAATATTCTTATATTAAATGCAATCATTAACCGTTAATATATTGATACCCAATGCATTGAAGGAAAAATTACTTTATATGGTAACCTTAAAGATTAACTATATCTAAAGAAAGTTAAGATTAATTTACTAACCTCAAGATCAGTAGCACCATCACCAATCATGACTAGTTCCTTGTATCCCTTAACCTGGAATTTTTTTTTGGTTAGACTTGGAAAATGAAATTTTAGCCGGGCAATACAAAAAAAGCCACAAGACTCACATTTCTTATTTGTTGAACAACTGTAGCTTTTCTTCCACTCCTCGAAGTGGGATCATTAGCATCGAATCCCAAAAACTCCCCAGAACTTCCAAAGAGCAGCTGATTGGCAAAAATGTTTTCTTGTAGAATTCCAAGGATTGATGCAACAGGCTACAAAAACGCTTCTCAATTAACTATTTTCTGGCAGCAGTTGGCCAATGGTTAACCATTGGAAGATTATATTAATATACAATTAGATATTACACATTACCCATATCACACTTTCATAATTTTATATCTAATTGGTTTTTCAGAAGTCACCATTTGCTGCATGTGTAATATCTAATGTCAAGTAAGGATTAGCATTTCGTGTTTTCCAGTTTCCTACATTCAAGTTTCTATTTTCAATATCATCAAAATATTGCAAGTGATTTCAGATCTGCATTTATCAGAAGGGCAAATGAAACCACATGAATGCCTTAACAGAACAAAGTAACATAGAGATGGTCTTTCAAGCATTTTGTAGCATAGTTGCATACATTGATCATTTGGCAGAAGCCCCTGGAAATTAGATAAACATCGGTATTCCTTGCCTTCAGCTTCTTGACTAATTCTTCAATGCCGGGCGAAATCCTAGAGATCAGTAAGAAGAATAATAAACTAGGCTATCAAACATCATGTCAAAGAGAAGATTAAAAGGAAAGGCAAACAAGAATAAAAAATCATTAATTCATTGAGGAGTTGATGCCCTTCAGTAGTCATTATAACTTGTATGGGAATTAAGGATTATCAACCACATAAATGCTACCTAGAATATCAAACACATTGAAGAAGATGCCAATAAGCAAGGCTGACAATATTTGAATTGAAGAACTGGAGAAATTTGATAGCCAAGATAACAAACCCTTCCTTTATACTTTTTATCACATTTCAATCAACAAGTTAATATGTAAAATTTTGGAGCAATTTCCAAAGTAAGAGACAGACAAAAAGAGACCTGCAAATCAAAGTTTCATGCAAATCAAAGTTCTAAAACCTCAAGTCCAAGTACTGCAATGAACATATATTCCATTTTTCAACTAAATCCAATGAAGAAAAAACCCTTAAATCATAAGAAAACACACACACACACACATACACACACACATACACATACACATACACACACACACAGAAATACCAATTGGACTGATAGTTGATCCTCTTTCAGTTGAGACCAAAACTACTGGTCCTTGTACTTCGGGTTGCTCATCCTAACAAAACAAAACAAAAACATACACCTACTCATCCCGTGCCCCAGATATTCTTTAAGAGCTTAGACTATCATTTAATGGAATAAGGAAAAGAATCATTCTACCTTAACATTCGCCAAAGAAATTATATAGTTTTAGATGAACTATTGCTGCCAAAATTGTGCAAATAATAAACCAAGCTCAAAATCAGAATCAAGAGAAAACAAAGGTGTACCAATTTACGAGCTAAAAACAGACAGCAACTATGAAAATATCAGCCACAGAACATGCTTGTTAGATATATCAAAAATCAATAAACACTATCTCCATGCGGTGATTTTAGAATTAAAAAGAAAATGAGATCGAACATAAAAGATTTAAACAAAAAAACAGAGATGATGCTGCCTCCATCCGATTCAGACAGATCTAGCTTAGTCAATCAAAAATAAATCTCAAAACCACAAATACCCATAAAGATCTCAATGAACACCAGATCAAAACATGCAGATATATCAAAAGGAAAACAGAAACCCAAAAACCCAGTATGGTATCAAAAGAAAATTTTTATTAAAGAAATCAAATCTAAAGAAAAGGAATAAAAGAAAGGTACCAAATGACTAGAGAGGATGACTTTAGAGCCATGACCCATCAAATACTTGGTGGTGGGAACAGCAGCACGGATCCTTGTGTCATCAGTTATGTTGAAGTTATCATCCAATGGAACGTTCAGATCGACTCTAACAAACACTTTCTTTCCTTTCAAATCAGCTTCTTTCAAGTCCCCAACGCTCTTCTTTGTAGCCATGGTAGTAGCCAATTTTTTTGTTAAGAAGCTTTTTTTCAAATATATATACATATATTCTTGCCTTCATATGAATATCTTAAAAGTTCTATTTTTTTTCTCAAAATTCAAATGTTCTTTTTGATGTCTCTGTTTAGTGCTAGATAAATCAGCTTATCTTAACTGCTTATGAAAAACTTTTCTTTTTACAAAACTTAAAACTAGATACTTTTGCTTATTGAGATTTCATAATGAAGAATAAATTGATAACAGATTTGAAATTTATGAATAGCTAAAACTAATGCATTTCATGAGATTTTTATTTTTTAATTGATATATTGTTTGCATATATCTTTTATATATACAGTTTTGAAGAAATATCAGAAACAAAAATAGAAAAATATATAAATTTAGTTGGCCCTTTCAAATAAAATATCGATATCCAATGCTATTAAGTGCACAAGTTAAATCAAGATATCAGGATAGGCAAACTAAAAGATATAAATTACATTATGCAAGTAGATTATGAAAGAGTAAGACAAACCTGTTGAAAACCATTGTACGTAGCTGTTGAAAATGCTGCAAAAAAGAAAGAAAAGGAAGAAATTTATATTACAGGAGACCCAAAGTAGCAAAAGATTACAGAAAATAAAAGAAGGGTAAAAGAGAAGCTTAACATACCTGAAATAGAAGAAGAAAACTGTGAAAAATCAGTTTTAGTGCTTATTGACTACCTGTTGAGTTTGAGACAGGAAAGATTTTTAGAAGACCAAACTTTATACAAAAAAGAAATTGTAAAAATTATATAAAAAGCTAATAAAATTTTAGCTAAAATAAAAAACTTCAAGATTTTAATATTTTAGATTTTAATCTTTGTCGAAGGCGTCGGCGGAATGAGCAACAGCTTCAATCTCCTCCTCATCGTCTTCTTCGCCGTTGACATGAGCGTTCATTAGCTCCTCTTCGATGAACTCGAAACATTGTACAGTTCTTCATCGGAGGACGCTGGCTTCAACGATTTTGCCATCTCTTCTTCAAGTTTATCAGAACGTTTTTTTTTCCTCTTTTATTTTCTTTCAATGATAAATGAAAATGAAAATGAAAAAAAAAAGAGAATCAAAGGGACTTCGACGAAAATCAAAGGTATTTTGATTTGGGGATTTTGGGAAATCGATTTGAGGATAAATAATTGGGAGAAATTTTAGGGGATTTAGAGATTCAAGGTTTGGGGAACCAGGCGTTTGGGGTAATCTGAATTGGGGAAAGTAAAGGGAATTTGGGGCTCCAAAAAACGACACCGTTTTCAATCTATTAAGAGATGTTTGTGGCGTTTTTTATGAAAATGACGGTAATTCATATCTTTTGCGGCGTTTTTAAAAAAAGCCACTAAGTATGCAGCCCAATAATTTTTTCTTTCTTTTTTTTTCTCTTTTATTATTATTATTATTATTATTATTATTTACTAAAATGGTCAAATTTTAATTTGGTCTCTCTAATATATATTTAAATTTCAGATTTTTTTGCATATACTTTAATTTTTAATATCATTTAGTCTATATATTTTTATAATATTATTAATTAATCCAAATAGTTAATATTATTAACTTTTTGATTAAAACATTATATGATAATTTATAATTTGAATATTGAATCTTAGAGAATAGAGATTGAAATGTGGTTTCCCATTTTTTAATCAAAATATCATTCAACATGCACCAACAAAACGTTGCCGTTTTGTTTTAAACGAAATCACCTTTAGCGGCGTTTATACCCTAGCGCCGTTAAAAATGCACCTATTGCAGTGTTTTACACAAAACGCCACTAACAAATCCAATAAAATGGCGCCGTTTTGTTTAAAACATAGCCTGTCTCTTTTTGAGAGAAAATTTGCTACCCCGCCGGACTATGAAGAGCTTCGAGTCTATCGGGAGAAGATGTGATGGTAACCCCCACGGCTTCGTCTAGAGCCGGGTGTCCAGCCGTGTACGAAGACTCACCCTAGCCACTATAGTATAGCGACCCCGCCCCCAACTCTAGCTGAGAAGCACCCTCCATCCACTTTCCCTTTTCCGCGTGCCCAAAAGCTCGCCCGCCTGGTTTATGAGCCCCTTTCCGATTCCCTCACCCAATCTCATGAGAAGCAAGCCCAGCGGGCCTTGCCTTAACCTGACGCCGCTATTGCAAACCTTTTGTGGCGTTTTCTAAATAAACACCGCTAATGCCTTTTAAAATTCATACTATTTATTATATAAATTAAAAAAATATAAATTAAAAAACAATCACTTATATACCCAAAAAACTTTAAAATTATTTTAAATAATAGTATTTTAATTTTTTTATTTAAATAAATAATTTGTTAAAATTTAACTAATATTTAAAAGAATTAGATAAAATTTGAAATCTTAAAATTTTTTTAAAATTTTAACTCTTTAAAATTTGAAATTATTTAATATATAGATTAAAAAACAATCAGTCATATGCCCCAAAAAACTTTAAAATTATTTTAAATAATAGTATTTCAAATTTTTAACATATATTTTTCACACTAATTACCCTAAACCCTAAACCCTAAACCCTAAACCCCTAACCCTTAGCCCTTATCCCTAACCCATGTCCCCTTAACCCTAAAACCCATACACACCTAAATTCTAAACCTTAAACCCCATAACTCATAAACCCCTAACTCTTAACCCCTAAACCCTAAGCCATAAAACATAAACCTTAAAATTCTACCCCTTAACCTCTAACCCTTACCCCTTATCATCCAAACTTTAAACGATTAAATTTTAGCATATATTTTTATAATTTTGAAATGATTAAATCAAAAATTTTCCACTATTCAAAGGGATGAAGTGCAATTTTACCTTTAAAATTTTTAAAAATTTCAAAAAATCGAAATGGAAAATTTTTCATTTTTAGAGGAGCAGAGACCCTTTCAACCCCCTACTTATGCCCCTAAATATATATTAATTATATGGTTTAGGATTTAATTATTGAATATGATTCACTTGAGATTAACATACTATATACCCATGGCCATTAAACCTTAAACCATAAAACTCTAAACCATAGACCTTAAACTTTAAATATTAAATCATAAACCCCAAAATAAATTTAATCAATATTAAGTATTGCTTCCATAATTTATTATGAACATAAGCTTTTACATTAATATCTATGTATATACACATCAATATCCATCTGATTTTTTTGGGGTTTAAGTTTTTAGGGGTTATAGTTTAGTGTTTATAGTTTTTTAGGGTTTAGGGGTTATAGATTAGTGTTTATGATTTTTGGGGTTTAGGGTTTTAAGGGTTATATGACTTTTAGCGGCGTTTTGACCACAAACGCCACTATTGCTCTGTTTTTTAGCGACGTTTTACCAAAAACGCCGCTATTGCTCTAGTTTTTAGTGGAACGCCGCTATTGCTCTGTTTTTAAGGCGTTTTACCAAAAACGCCGCATTGTTCTGTTTTTAGCGGCGTTTTTGGTCTGTTTTTAGTGGCGTTTTTGCTAAAACGCCACTAATGTACAATTTTTACAGCGTTTTTTGATAAAACGCCACTAAAGCCCTATTTTCCTGTAGTGTGATTAGGCTATTAAATATTCTATGTTACATGTTTTAGTATATGAGCTAGTAATAAATTAATTTAATTGATAATATTTAATTATTTTTATAATTTATTTTTAGTAAAGAAAAAAATTTTCGTTTATTTTGAATAAGTTTTATTTTTTTATTAATAACCAAACGAGGAACTATTTTTTTAATGATTATGTAAAGCTATAACAGTATCCTTCCAGATCCATATTGAAGCACACTCTAATGGATTCGCCAAGCTACCAAGCTACCAAGCTACCTCATTCTTCCCTTATTTTGCCTTCTTTTGTACTTTTACCTTACAACAATTGAAGGGTTAGTCATATTAATTTGTACCACTTCTACTGCTAGATGCTTGGTTCTTTAATATGGCTATAAATAGAGACCTTATATTGCCCCTTCCGAAGGAATATATGATCTGTTAGGTTCTTCTTTCTCTAACTCTTACTCGTGTTTCGTGCATGCAACCTTCACCAATTTTGCATTTGTCTCTTGAAAGCAATTCGCCTTATGGATTTAGAGTCCGCAACATGTCATCAAGAGAAAGAAAAACAAGGCCAGTTTGGTCGTGGATGGTCATGGATAAAGGCCTTCCCTAAGAATGTAAAGATTAAGGTGTTCGAATTTGTTAGCAAATTAAAAAAGCTTGGCCAAGATGATCCAAGAAAAGTCATTCATTCACTAAAAGTGGGACTTGCAATTGGTCTCATTATTATATTACTATCAGCCACTGTACGACAGTTTTGGCGTCTCTGCAATATTTGCTGTCATAACTGTCTCGTTCGTCCTTGAATTTTCTGTGGGTAAGTTTTGTCACCCACACCTTTATAGCTCCAAATTAATCAAAGATATATACAGACGTACACTCATGAGCTACTCTTGGGAAAGGTGTGATAAGGGGACTGGCAACGTTGCTTGCTGGTGCTCCAGCTGTTGGGGCTCATCATCTGGCTAACCTATCTGGATGCATAGGTGAGCCAATAGTACTTGGCTTCTTTGTCTTCCTCCAATGTAAACTGAAATCATTTGACAAAATATTAAATCACAATTTTGCTTTCTCAATGGGATATAATATATGCATACGTCTTTGTTTGCAATGGCAGCTGGGGTGTTTACGTTTGCAAGATTCTTTCCCAAAAACAACGCAAGATATGATTATGGGTTGTTGATATTTACGTTGACATTCGTTTTCATATCTGTCTCGGGTTATCAAGACGATGAGATATTGGAACTGGCTTACAAGAGATTATCAACCATGCTCTTAGGTAGCTTCACTTGTATCATAGTCTCCATTATGGTTTTCCCTGTCTGGGCTGGTGAAGACCTCCGTATCTTAATTGCTTCCAACATGGAAAAGCTTGGCAGCTTCCTAGAAGGTCCCCATTCATCTCCTCTATTCCACTCATTAAAATTAGCAGTTATTCTCCGTACTTATATTTTCCCTTTAACCAAGCACATTTTTTTGCAGGTTTTGCAGATGAGTACTTTGAAATGGCTGATTCCAAACAAGATAAATCCATCTGACAGGGATATTAAACTGTTCTTAATTCTAAAAATAATGAAGATGCATTGGTAAGTGAATTAAAAGCTAAAGACAAGAAAAGCTTTGGGTTTTTTCTTGTCTTGATATCTGATATTAAATCACTTCGCCTTGTTATTGTCATTTTTAGGCTAATTTTGCAAGATGGGAACCGATGCATGGTCGATTTCAATTTCGACATTCATGGAAACAGTACCTCAAGATTAGAGCTCTGATACGCCGCTGTGCCTATCGAATTGAATCTCTTAATGGACACCTAAATTCTGGAATTCAAGTATTAATTGTCTCAAATTCTTCAGCTATTCTAATTTCTAACAAGACAAAAAGAAAATACAATGAAGTTAAGTTATCATCTTATGTTGCAGGCAAAAGCAGAAATTCCAAGTAAAAATCAAAGAGACATGGTGAAATGAGCTTTGGAATCTGGTAAAGCATTGAAGGAATTTGCACTCTCAATCAAAACAATGATGAAACCATTTCCTGCTGATATCCATATCCAAAACTCAAAATCTGCGGCCAAGAGTTTGAACTCGTTGCAAATCATCTGTAGGTGTATGGGATGATAATATGGACCACTCGCGAGTTGTACCAGTGGCCCCTGTAGATTCCTTGTTAATCGATGTGGTCAACTGTACCCAGGAAATCGCTGAAGCCGTTCATGAACTCACATCAATAGTGAATTTCAAAGCCATCCAGCCGACTGTCTCGCCCGAAGAACCCGAGACCGCACAACCTAAAATTGTGAAATCTTCCAATGATGTAGTATTCTTCTCAATTTAGGTGAGTTCTCAAAGATTTTTAGCATAATACTAATTGTTATATCCTCTTCAGCTTGAGACATGTGGCAACACAACAAGTTACTTGAAAGACACCTCTCCGCTTGCTACCAAACGACCAATCACTAAAAGATTGATAGATAGCCCTAAAGGCTTGATTCTAGACAACCTTTTATCTTCCTCGAAAGGGTCTTAGTCAATCATCCCTATGAGACAACCACCCAACCTTCTGTCTTCTTTGGAAAGATCCTGGTCGACCATCTACTTTCTATAGAGGGTCTTCACTCCACATTCGCTCTTTTACTCAAAACATAACTTTTTAGGCCACCAAGCCCTACGTGGGCTTAACTATTCTGCACTATGGTTTAGAAGGAACGATAGAATGTGTCCCCTCACAAACATCCTCCCATATGACCCACGATGATGGCATGATAGCAGATCTACCACGCCAACACTACTGGACATAGAACCTCCCCTATAAATACCTCCAGCCAATGAAGAAAGAACTAACTCTCAAGAGTTCAAGTCTCTTTATTGCATTCGGAATACCTCCTTATAGCCTCAGCTTCTTTGCTCACTTTCCTCTTCTAACTCTTCATCAAGACCGAGTGAACCGACCTCCATTAGTACCACCACATCCTCCTCTATGTCTCTTCCATTGTTGATACCCAATATCAAAAATTGGTATAGCGAATGCGAACACCATGGCTTCTCAATCTCAGACTTATGCTCTCCTCAACGCAGTAATTAACCCCACCAACCTAGCCAACTCCTTTGCCCCAATGAACTCTACCAATCCAACTAACCTCAGATCTTCCTCTAGCATAAACATCACTTAAAGCATTCCATCTACTCAATCGTTAAACCAATATTTACAAGTAGCCTTTCACATTCTAACATTCCTCACATAGTTCATGGTAGCACTTAAAATCCCTATGGCTTTCAACACTATTACTTCTACTCCATTTGTTGTGTATGTTCCTCTAGCAGCTTTCGTAACCTCCCTAATCCGACCTAGAAGTTAGACCCAAATTCAAGAGATTACATTGGCCACCGAAATGGCCTGATAGAATTATCAAAGTTTTAAAACAAATTAATTTTAAACATTTATTTATTTTAGAAGGGAGTTTTGGTCTCTTTTTAGTAAAACTCAAGACTTTTAAGAAAAATGATTAAGTTTAATATATTTGTTTTAATGGTGTTTACTATTAAAAACTTATTTAAAAATCTGAATTACTTTCTTAACAAAACACATTTGCAATTTAGCAGAAGAATAGTGATATTAATGTAATTTTAATAAAAACTGTAAAATAAGTCTCATGCCACAATAATATTAATATAGTTTCAACTAACCAAAATTATAAAATTATCAATCTAAAATACTTTTACATAGAAATCAATATTCCGAGCCGAGTCCTCCGAATGTTGAGTTCGCATCCTAACCTTATAGGTTATCTGAAAAGAAAAGAAAATAAGGGGTGAGTTATGAAAGCTCAGTGTGAGTTCCATCACAAGACAACCAAAGCAATCGATAAGCATATTAATTCAATTTACATAGCTTAAATCACTTTTAGAAAATTTAATATGTCAAAATAACATAACAGTTTTCACAATGTATAAGCAAAACACATATACCATATCATATAAGACATTTTTAGAATTTCAAGCACATGCTTTACGGATGCAAACAAACTCGGCTTAACAGATAAGATCCTACCCACTGCAACACACTATATGAGTTCCTCAAAACTTGTTCATCCTACACATCAGGTTGTGGATGAACTACCAAATATTACAGGTTAATATACTACCTGTAACACCCCTAACCCATATCTGTCGCAGGAAAAAGGTTACGGAGCATTACCAAAATTTACAAACCAAATATAGATATTTCATATCATTTAACATTCACATCATAAATCGATCATATTCAATCAAAATTTCCCTTATATGAGCCCTTGAGGCTCATAATGCACATTAGAAACAAGTCGGGACTAAACCGGGTACTCAGAAACTTTTTCGCAAAATCTCAAAATTTTTTCAAGATACAGGGGACACATGCTTGTGTGGGCATTCGAAATAGGGCACACAGTCGTGTCCAGCCCGTGTCCGTACTCGTGTAACTCTTTGAATTGTGTCACAAGCCAAGTCACACGCCGGTGTGCTAGGCCGTGTGAACATGATAACTTGCATTAAATAGATGCAGGGGTTACACGGCCAAGACACACGCCCATGTGCCAGGCCGTGTTAAAAATATTGAGCATTTTGTTTTGAATTTTAATGATGCAGGGGACACACGACTAAACATACGCCCATGTGCTAGGCCATGTGTTACACACGGTTGAGACACACGCCCATGTCTCTGCCTGTGTGGACGAAATAAGGCCATTTCCTAGCCATATTTCTCACCCAAACTTGTCATCCACCTACATTAACACTTAAACACATTTTCAAACCAATATAAAACATTTGAATCAAACCATATCCAAGTCTTATGCATGATATAATATCTCATATAACCAAGTATACAAACTTACTTACTTACCAAATTCTCAGGTGCATATATAATCCTCTTTTCTCTGAACCAATTAAAAAATTCATCAAATACATTAAGACTGTAACACCCCAAACCCTGCCTAGAAGTTAGGCCCAAATCTGGCGTGTCACATTGAAGTTTTTTTCGAAAACCAGGTTCTCATTGAAAACCCTTTTTACTATTCAAACCTCTGGGCATTTTAAAACTTGTGAAACGTTAATTCCCTTACAACCTTACTTGCTGCGGAAGCTTACTTTTAAACAGTTACAGAGACGTGATATTTTGAAAACCAGTTGTTTTAGAAAACCGTGCCCTACTTCTAAAAATATTAAGCATACTAAATAAATTTCCCAAATAAAAAGTTAAAAAAATAAAGAGACATTAATACAACCTAAATCAAAAACCAAAGTGCTTAACTAAATAAAGGAAATAGAAAAAAAAAACATGTGCAGTTGTGTGGTCGTCTCCGAGTCCCTCTACGACACCGATCCACCTAACACTGGGGATTACCTGCACAGTTTAATAAACGGGGTGAGTTTACGAAACCTCAGTGTGTAATCCCCTTACTAGAGTAACAGTTAGTATACAGAAACAGAAATAGTCTGGGCTAGAGCCCTCTAACAGTAACAGTCCAGTCCAGTTCAGAGCATACGTGGGCCAAAGCCCGTTACAATATCATTTGGGTCACAGCCCATAACAGAATCAATTGGGCCAAGCCCATCTCAGAAACAAAACAAAATATGTGAATGCATGGATGCATGCTATCCCATCCAACCCTGCACACCATCTCCATCCAACCCAACACACCTTGTGGGGATAGAATCGACCCACCCAGCCCTACACACCAAGTATGGGGATAAAATCAACCCATCCAACCCTACACACCAAATGGTATCGTAAAAAGGCACATATCCGATACATGCAGAATAGCTGCCAGATAGCAGGCTAAAAACCTTTCAGTCTCCCTTCTCTTTACAACAATCCAACCCAATGCAATGCAACAGAATAATATGACATGCTCATATGCAGATATCAAATCATAACATCATCATCACATCATAACAGATACACATGCTTTAATTATCATGCTTTTACATATATTTTAGCATCAGATTAGAGTATAGGGATTTAGGTAACGCTTACCGACCCTACAATCAGGTCACAGTCGACTTAGGCGACCCGTGCAACCTTACAGAACATTTCAAACAATTCGGGCTTATACGATCGTGTACCCTGCCCGTGTGGCCCCAATTACCCAAAATGGCCTTGCCCTTGTAGATCACACGGCCTGGCCCAAGATCCTACACGCCCATATGGCCCATTGAGCCCAAGTTTAGATACGGCTATGTGACTTACATAGCCTAGTCCAATAATTATCACGAGTTGCAAATTCAATCCGTGTGGGTCGTATGAGCCCATTGGGCCCATATGGCCCATCTAGGCCCAACGTGGCCCAGAACTACCTAAGTCGTGTGCGCAAAATGACAAGTTTATCTACATCCCACTTATTAGTGAATTTTACACAAGCGAGTGGGCCCACAGGGCCCATTGGACCCATTTGGCCCTTTGAGGCCCATCGAGGCCCAGAACAGCCCCAGCACACAAGAACGCTCGTGGCGCCTCTACAGTTTATCGCCCATGACTTGTGGGCTTGGTTTGCCCCTCGTGCGTTCGTATGCTCGTGAGGCACCAAATGTCGAGGTTTCGGCTTTTGCCGACTTCCAACAAAGAAGGGCGTGAATGCACACCTGTTTATGAGAACACGCCAAAGTAGTCCACGATCACCAACCTTGGCACATCCTGCATTGGGTCTTAATCCCTTTTTTTTCCCCCCACCAACTCATATAATTCGCTCTATTTAAAGCTAGCTTCTCACCAATTCCCATGTTAGCTTCTCGATGTTGGATTACTTTCAACCATTAGGAAAATTCCTTATTTCCTTATGACCACTTCAACCACAGAGTTCCAATCCAACTCCACCTCCTACACAACTCAAACATCAAAATAAATACTCCATTGTGTATCCCAAGACTTGAACCTTAAACCTCATAGTTACACAACACAACACCTTGCCACTCCACCACAAGCTCTTTTTGTGTCATATTTTATCCTCAATTAATTATAAGGTCTATAGGCCAAAGTCCAGGTTCTTTTAAAAGAAAAACTAAAATAAATTGCAAGAGCCAAGACTTGAACCCAGACTTCCTTACAATCTTAATGGCACCCCAACCACTAGACCACATGCTTCCTTGTGTCATTTATTTACCAGAATAATTTAAAAGGCTTCCATCCAAGCACCCAGGGTTTTATTCACTATTACCAAAATTTTTGCTAAAGCCCAGGTTTGAACCCAAGATTTCTCCAACATTTCTCAGGGCCATTAACCACTAAAGCAGACATTTAATTGTGTCATTTCCTTGTACAATTAAATACTTATATACAATCTCTTTATGGACCCATACTCAAGGCCCAATACTTCTAGGCCCAAATTCGGGGCGTTACAAAGACCATATATAAACACATCAAAATATGTCATTCATTAGCCATCCCAATGGCTAATTATAACCAAACATTACATTGCCATCATTGGTCATATTTAACCTATACATGCCATTATAACCAAAATTAGTTTGCTATATATATATACTGAAGAGTCTGAGGGATAGTGTAATGTAGCTTCGACTAGCTTCCAACCTTTACGAGCCTTCGAGTACTATAAGGCAAAGAAAATAAAACAGAGTAAGCATTTAATGCTTGGTAAGTTCGTATAACGAGAAACTTACCATTCATTTGCACTTTAGGTAAGCATGCAAAATTCATCCAAAGAAATTTGGCAATTTGCCTAATCACATATAACCTCATCAAACACGTTAGTCATGTACTTCATGTAAATATCGGGAAACAAATATGAGCTCATCATGTAACACCCCTAACCCTTATCCGTCGCCAAAATAGGGTTACAGAGCATTACCGGACTTTTCAAATCAAAAATAGACACTACATATCATTTAACATACATATCATAAATTAATCATATTGTCCCTTTTTATGAGCCCTCGAGACCCAAAAATATGTGCTAGAAACAAATCGAGACTAAATCAGGTGTAATAGGCCCAATTTGCCCGGACCTTAAATAGACTAAACAAATAAAAAATTAACAGTCCAAGTAATGTTACAAGCCCAATTCACAAATCCAAAGCGCAAACTAAAACAAACCCTAAACAAGCCCACAACATTAAAATTTTTTAGAAAACTAAAAACCTAACCCTAATGCTGCTGCCGCCTCCACCTCGCCACGTCAGCGCTTGCCACCACCAACTCTGCACTGTTGACTTTGTCACTTATAAAGGAAAGGCAAACATGTCAACAACAGTAATAGGAACAGTAGAGCAGATACTGAACAACATTGTAAATGGGTTATAAAAACCCTAACATTTTCACTGTAAAAAGGGGGAAAAACACGAAATCAAAAAAACAAAAAAAAAGAGAACAACAATCGAAGTTGAAATAAAAAAAAAGTGTTCTTTTTCTTCATCCTTTTTTAATTTCTATTCCTTTTTACTTGTATTTAAAAAAACATATATATATAAACATAAAATAAAAAAAGGGGTCGAAATCTTACCGCCTTGTTGCATTTTGCCGCTGTGGATGGCTGAGGACCGTCATCTCAGATGAAAGATGACATTCTTTAGGATCGAGAAAGCAAAAGGCCAAAAAAATGGCCATTTTTTTCTTTTCGGCCACCGTGGATGGCGACTCCGTCACCGACGATCGGCAGTCGCCACGGTGGCCAACAACCGAAGCCCAAGGCCGGACCTAGGGTGCTGAAGGAGAGAGTTTGAGAGGTTTTTCAAAAAAAAAATGTTGAAATGAAGGCCAAATGAATTTTTTTGTCAAAAAACTGACTTATATAGCTTGTCAAAACGGCTTCATTTTGAAAGTTAATTTCAAAGGCCCCGAAACTCAACCCGCTCCAACCTCAGGATCCACGTGTTTTTATGAAATGGTCTAATTGCACTTTTAACCCTTCTGTTTTTAATTGGTTTGCAATACAGTATTTTTCATTTTTTTAAATTTACCTTATAATTTTATTTTTGTTTCATTTTAGTCTTATGAAGAACGGTGCCACTTTATGACGAGGGATAATTCTCCATTTAGTCCATGCTGATTTACACATATTTTATTTTGGTCCTAATTCTTTTTCTCCTTTTAAATTTAGCCCTTCAATTTTGTTTCATTATTAATTTAATCCTTCGCCTTGCTAGATGAAACGCTATGCATAAGAGCCATGAATAATTTCACATCCAGTCCCTATGGATTTTCACGCCTTA
This sequence comes from Gossypium hirsutum, assembly GCF_007990345.1. Taxonomy (NCBI): domain Eukaryota; kingdom Viridiplantae; phylum Streptophyta; class Magnoliopsida; order Malvales; family Malvaceae; genus Gossypium; species Gossypium hirsutum. The sequence goes on from NC_053427.1 coordinate 82,836,657, forward strand.
TACTTTAGTCCTTATTTGCTTATTTTATCGCAATTTATACTGTTAATTTCATCTTTATTATAATTTAGTCCTTGGCCCATTTAATTCAAATTTTTATGAAAGATTTTATTTAATTGTGTACTTATTTACTATTCTTTTATTCGTTTCTTTTATATTTTAAACTTAATGTTATTTACTTGTTTTAATGATTTATTCATTTTTTATGTTATTTATTTGTTTATTGTTCATATTATTTATTTATTACTTCTACTTTTAAACACTTAAACTTAATATTATGTATATTTATTTATCTACGTATTTATCATTCTGTTACTTATTACTTGTTTATCTATTTATTTTTTGTCATTTACTTTTAAAAATTAGATTATTTATTATTTATTATTATCGTTATTAGTATTATTATTATCATTGTTGTCATTTTCATTATTGTTATCATCGTATTATGCATTGTCCCTTTTTATCACAATTTTATACATTGAATTTAGATGTGTTCGTCCATTGATGTACCATTCTCGAATAAAAATGCATATTGATTTAAAAAACGATTTATTATTATTCAAAAAATGAATTTTAAAAATAGGCAATGTTTCGTGTTTGGAGATTCGAGAAGTCGTATCCTAACTTATGAGGTTTCGGTTTTCTCGTTGGACCTAGATGACTAAACATCCTTTTAAAATTAAAATAAATGATATTTAAATAAAATAATAATAAAAGGCAAGCTTATTCTCAAGGATTCGAGGTGTCGTGCCCTAACTTACGGGATGCGATATTTTGTTACTTCGAGATAAGAAGGCATTTTATACATTTTAATTTACTCAAGTAATTTTAATTGAAATTAACAATAATACAAAGAGAGATCGTATTTTAAAATTCTCTTCAGATTTTCAATTTTCGACACCAAGACCTTAATTAATCAACTAGGTACTAATTTTGGGCGTTACGAGAGTGCTAATCCTTCCTCATGCGTAACCGACTCCCGAACCCATTTCCTGACTTTCGTAGACCAAAAGTCTTGTTTTAGTAAATAAAATCGTTTATTAAAACGATCAAATTACGAGGCGACCCGATCACACCTCATAAAAAAGGATTGGCGGTGACTTCCATTTTCATTTTCAAAATAAAAAGTTGATTTCAAAAAAATGGTTTCGACAGCTTGGCGACTCCATTAGGAAAAAATAAGAAAGTCAAGCCACGAGTTGATTATTTCTGGTCTTTTTGTCGAAAATTGATAATTTGGCTTAAATCTACGATCCTTTCGTTGCATTTCATTTTTATGGTCTGCATCATTTTATTTGCTTTATTGGTCCGAGTTTTTGGATGTTTTCACATATTGCATTTCATAATCGGTCGGTTATACCTTTTTAAGTGGGAGTGAGAAACTATTCCTTCGTGAGGTCTTCACCTCCATATAGGATAGTGTATCGCTTTCGGGATACATCCGTACCTATGTCTTCGTGAGATTTTCATCTCCGTATAGCTATAGTGAAATGTATTCCTTTAAACTGAACTCGGTCTATATGATCCTATAATGTGTGAGGATCGAGGAATCTACCAATTCAAGTACCCTTACTTTAGAGCCGAACCACATATAGTGAGCCCTAAGAGCCTACTCTAGGTAGAACCGCACCGAACCCCTAGTGGTCACCCAAATAAGTGTTTTATTTATTATTTCTTACTTACTTTATCTTTATATAAAATGTACTGACTTGTTTTATTTTGCTTTAACTGTGATTGCATGACATTCTCATCATAAAAAAGGTGTTGATTCACATTCAGTTACTAAATAGAGAGCTTGCCATGGAGAACGGATTTCTTAATAAAGTGGGAGATAATGCGGCTATCTAAATATGGTCTAAGAAGACACAGCTAGAGAAAGGCGATAGTATGACAGAGGGGTATGCATCAGAATTATGGGACTTCACTCGTATCAGTGTGACCCAGAACAATCTCCAAGAATTGAACGAGATATAGGTGGTAGGGTAAAAGAGTTAATGACAACAGCCCTATGCCAAGTCAAGAAAGCACTCGACCATTGGAAGAACACCTGCAAGTGATTCCATCTAAGCTAGAGATCATCAAGCAAGATTTTGAAAAAGAAAAATATAGAAAATTTGGAAGAGGAAAAGATGCAACTAGGATTAGATGTTGATGTCCAAAAGATTAGAAGTCGAGAAATTGAGAAAAGAAAGAACAAGGCTAAGGAAGACCTGGATAGTCTAAAAATAGATTATAAGAAGTTGTGCTTGTCGATGAGGACTGTTGAGCTAGGAAAAACATCAGAAAAGTAGCAGAAAAAGATTAAAGGAGAAAAGAGTAGAGCCGACCAATGGGAAAAGAAATTCCAAGATACCTGAGTTCGAGAAAAGGCTGTAGAAAGAGACCTATTGGAAAGCCAAAATGAAAAAGTCAGATTAAAAGCTAAGGTAGCCGAACTAGAAAAGTCACTTCCTCAGTATCATAATCATAACTCCACAATAGAACTAAAAGCGAGCTTAAACAAGATTGAATAGCTAAAAAGTAAAATAAAAGAGCTCGAGACCGCATTACAAAATTGTGAACTCGGAGTTGAACTCTTTGAGGCAAACAACAAGCATTTGAAAGAGCAACTCCACTGTTCTCAAAGTCAGGTTAGGGATAGGGACCATATTATGGGTGAAGTTATGGCTAAAATACGAGAGGTAGTCGATCATTTGCAAACCCTAGCGGTTCAGGCTGACGTGCTAAGCTTGAAGTATGAATCAGAATCGAATCGGGATTAAGAGTTAGCTTGGCTTCTTAGAAAGGCTTTGAGCATTAGGGCAAAGCCGTATATGTAATCCGTTTTATGTAAAGAAATTTGTTTTCTAGTAAAGTTGTTCTAACCGAATTGAATAAGAGTCAATGTCTCTTTTTGCATGCATTTCATGCATTTGCATTACATTGCATCATATGCATTAAATTTCACAAAAAGACCCTAATTAATTAAAATTATTTCAGTTAATCTGGAAACCAACAAGAGCCAACCAACCAAATATCGTTACAATACTCGCGCCAAAACCAAAGTAATGGACCAAAGATTGGAAAGGCTAGAACAGATTCAAAAAGAGATGCAAGACCAATTGCAAGCGCAACTGTAAGAACAATTAGCAAAAGTACAACATGATATAAGGGATCAGATATTAGAATCATAAAGAAGGATGATAAGCCAATTGACGCAGTTGATGGTTTGAGGACTCGAAAAAGGGAAGAGCACCGTGGTCAACTCAGGGGATGATAATGAGGACCCTACTTATCCCCTGGGTTTTACCCCGATAAACGTCCAAACACAACTAAATATGTACCCACAAAGGGTACCCGTTACAATCAGACCCTAACAGTATCAAGCCGGTACCTCAGCACCAATGAACTACCAAATAGGCTCAAGTTCTAATTCGAGGAATAATCTAACCAATCCTGTTGTTCCTGATCTAGATGATATGGTAGAAATGGACAAAGCAAGAATGAGACTGCCAAAGCAACTTGAGTATCGATGAAGATGGTTAGAAGAAAATCTTAAAGCAATGGGAAATGCTGACTATACAACGGAGTTGATTCTAAGGATCTGAGTTTGGTCCCGATTTAGTGTTCCCACCGAAGTTCAAAACTCTAAAATTTGAAAAGTATAACAGGACTAGTTGTCCTGAAGCTCACATCACTATGTTCTGTTGAAAGATGACAAGATACGTCAATAATGATCAACTGTTAATCCATTGCTTCTAAGATAGTCTAATCAGGTCAACAATTAGATGGTACAACCAACTAAGTCGTGCCAAAATCAATTCATGGAAAGACTTAGCAAAAGATTTTATGAAGTAATATAGTCATGTGACGGACATGACACCCAACAGAATCACATTGCAAAACATGGAAAAGAAGCAAAATGAGAGCTTCAGGCAATATGCCCAAAGATGGAGAGAGGTGGTGACGCAAGTCCAGCCACCTCTTCTGGAGAAAGAAATCACGATGCTTTTCATAATACTCTGAAAGTCCCGTTCATTAACCATATGTTGGGAAGTGCTACCAAGAGCTTTTCATATATAATAATGTCTGCTGAGATAATTGAAAATGCAGTGAAGAGCGATAAGATAAACTCGAAGGAAAGCGCCAAAAGATTAGCCCCAAGGAAGAAGGAAAATGAGGTGAATAATGAAAGCATATATAACAAAGGCTATTCAAAACCAATCACGGTAGGCCTACTAAAAACAGTAACTACTATCCATCAAGGCTCCCTAAGGCAAGAATCCAACCTAATGTCAAATACAAAAAGGCTTCAATTCATACCTATCCTGATGACATATAGGGAGATATATCAGAATCTGTTTGATGTACATGTGGTATCCCCTTTCTACCTAAAACCTATGCAACCTCCATTCCCCAAATGGTACGACGCAAATGCTCAATGCGAGTACCACACGGGAATCACAGGACACTCAATCGAGAACTGTACCGCAGTCAAAATGTTAATTGAAAGGTTCATCAAGATGGACATTGTGAAGTTCGATGATCCATCGGAACCCAGTGTGGCAGGAAATCTATTACCCAATTATTCTGGTAAATGGGTAAATACGATAATCGAGAGTAGAAGAAAGAGAACCAAGTAAACATAGAAGAACTAAAAACCCCATTGAAAAGGGTTTAGAAGAAAATGGTAGAGGAAAGATTAATCAAACAGGATTCATGATAAACCGTAATTTATACATATTTTTACCCCATGTTAAACGATTTTATGGATAATTTCCCATTAGAATTGGAGAATTCGATGTCCTAATGTTTTAACTTCATGTTTTATACTTAGGAGAGCATAGGAGAGCGAAAGGAACGAGAAACGGGCCAAAAACAGAGAACATGAGCCAAAGTACGAAATCAACACGGCCTGGACTTCCTCACACGGGCAGCCCACACGGCCGTGTCAATCTGGAAGAATCGAAGTATGACTCACACGGGTAGAACACATGCCCGTGCCATTCTAACAGGATCGAACACGGCCTGAAATAATTGCACACGGGTGTGTCATACGGGCATGTCCCTACCGAGACCAAGTTGAGTCCAATTCGAAAAAGGCTAATTTTGAAGGCTCTTAACACCGGTGCCTCCAAGGCGCAGTGAAAAATTAAAAAAAAATTCCGGCGATCCAAACCAAGGATCCATGTGTAAGGAACAAATCGGGGTGATAAAAAGGTTTTAAAATTACTGAAACTTCAATCTGAGTAGACAGCGACGCCTAGGCAACAGGAATGCTGAACCACTATCGAACCAAGCCGCAACTTTTTCTGATGTCGGCCTCTACATAGTCCACTCGATCGACAATGAACGGTAGAAATCCCAGAAAACTATTTTTAGAGACTATTTTGCTATACGGCTGCTAGACCACATTGCATACTTTCGGGCTAGTTTTTATATATCCTTTTTAGGGTTTTTACCCTTGCTATATATAACTCCCTCTTAATTGGTATATATTTATAACGAATTTTAATTCATTAAAATTAATCCGAACATAATAATTATCATTCAAATAAATATAATAATGTTTAACCGAAAAATCATAATTACATTAATTATAATAAAGATTTCAGTAAACTATATTTATTTAAGCTTATATACGAACTAAATTCATATATCAATAAAATTATGTTCTGATTATGTGTACAACATCCTTGTACATATAGTATGTTCAACAATTTTATTGCCCAATTAAATTAATTCTATAATTAATTTAATTCATGTGACAACCAAACAATATACCAACTATGTTTTACCTCGTTCATTTCAACCATACGGTGTGGCCCTATAGGTTCTTGTAACGTTAGCAGTAATATTAGAACGATTCTAATGTTACAAACAATGAGTGGCATCTAGCAATGCATCAATGCTACCTAAGTTACAAGAAGTCATGATTCGACATAACCTTTTGTGATTAACCTTTCATGCATTAATCCTTAAGTCCTATATCTTTGGAATGGACACAAGTCATGGAATAGTCACACTTGCATAGTCCATCCCATGTTTTTTGATACCTTGAGTAGACTATGATACACAAATAAGTATGACATCTCATATCAACTTATTTGAGCATGGCCATGCATTCCTAGCCTCACTCAATCAAGTGGTCTGAGATATTACTCCCATTATGTAGGAGGGACTTATCCTATATTGATCAACTATATCCCTCAACATAGATTGTGGTATATCCAACATCAGTCTTTATAGAACAACCAGTTACGTTGTTTGTTTGACTGTATCAAAATATACAACTCACGATGTTGGGATAAAGATGATCTCAAGTATGATGATCATATACATATTAATCACTATGAGTAATGTTGTGACAATTACATAATAATCCAAGAAACATACTCATAGCGGGTCAGTCCAATATGTTGTTCTCTAACACACATATTCATGAATTGATTCTGACACTCCATATCAATGACAACTCTTTATCATCAATCAACTACATGTTAGTCTTAATGCATATTATTGTCCTAGCCAACAATAATACTTGACTAAGGATCTTTTAAGAATAATCATATTATTCTCAGGACATTATTATAAAACAATTTATTTATGCACACAGAAAAGAAATTGAAATAATAATGGCAATGCCTTATATTAATAAACATGATAAACCAAGTATGTTATTACAACCATCTCGTGATTGATCTTTGGGCATACTCTTACAATCTCCCACTAGCACTAAGACCAATCACTTATATATCTAATACCAAGTGACTTAGTGTGACGATCATGCTTCTGCTGTGTCAGAGGCTTGGTCAGGGGAGCAGCAATGTTATCATCTGTAAGTACTCTGCAGATCTCTACATCCCCTCGATCAATAATCTCTCGAATAAGATGGTAGCGCTTAAGTATATGTTTGGATCATTGGTGAGATCTGGGTTCTTTTGCTTGTGCAATGGCTCCATTGTTATCACATCGGAGTTCTATAGCATCTGATATGCTAGGCACAACCCCTAGTTCAGTAATGAACTTCTTGATCCAAACCGCTTCTTTTGCTGCCTCACTAGCTGCAATATACTCAGCCTCTGTTGTAGAATCGGCTACTGTACTTTGCTTTGAACTCTTCCAGCTCACAGCACCACCATTAAGGCAAAACACAAAACCTGATTGCGATCGAGAATCATCCTTGTCGGTTTGGAAGCTAGCATCAGTGTAACCTTTTACACTTAACTCTTTCTCATCTCCATATATTAGGAACGTATCCTTAGTTCTTCTTAAGTACTTAAGAATATTCTTGACTGTGGTCCAGTGACCTTCACCGGGATCTACTTGGTACCTGCTCGTCATACTTAAGGCATATGAGACATCTGGACGGGTACATAACATGGCATACATGATAGATCCAATAGCAAAATCATATAGAATTTTACTCATGCGTTCTCTCTCTTGTGGAGTTGAAGGACACATTTCCTTCGAGAGTGAAATACCATGTCTCATAGGTAGGAATCCTCTCTTAGATTCTTCCATATTGAACCTTTTCAATACTTTATCTATATATGTACCTTGACTTAGACCTAGTAGTCGTCTTGATCTATCTCTATAGATCTTGACTCCTAAGATGTAAGTGGCTTCGCTCAAGTCTTTCATAGAAAAACAACTTCCTAACCAAGTCTTAATAGACTGTAAGGTAGGTATGTCATTGGCTATGATAAGAATGTCATCCACATACAGTACCAAGAATGCGATTGTGTTCCCACTAACTTTTTTGTAAACACATCGCTCATCTTCATTTTTGATAAAACCAAACTCTTTGATTGCATCACTAAAATGAAGATTCCAACTTCGAGAAGCTTGCTTTAATCCATAAATGGATCTTTGTAACTTACATATCTTTCCAGCATCATTTGGATCGACAAAACCTTCAGGTTGTGTCATATACACATCCTCTTCAAGTTTCCCATTAAGGAAAGCTATTTTGACATCCATCTGCCAGATTTCATAATCATGAAATGTAGCTATAGCGAGCAAGATCCTGATGGATTTAAACATAGCTACAGGAGAAAAGGTTTCATCATAGTCAACACCATGAATTTTGTGAAAACCTTTAGCGACTAATCACCCTTTGTATGTTTGTACATTACCATCCATGTCGATTTTCTTTTTGAAAACCCACTTGCACCCTATAGGTTTAACCCCTTCGGGTGGGTCAACCAAAGTCCAAACTTGGTTTTCATACATGGAATCCATCTCAGATCTCATGGCCTCAAGCCATTTCTCAGAGTCTGGGCTTGCCACCGCTTCTTGATAAGTCCTAGGCTCATCTTGATCTATAAGAAGAATGTCACCATGCGTTGTAATGAGAAATCCATATCTCTCAGGTGCATGGCGTTCTCTTAAAGATCTATGCGGTGGTTGTGTTTCTACAGCAGTTCCTTGTTCCTCAATTTCTTGTGGAATTTGCTATTGTTCTATCTCTGGTTCAGTGGTATCTTGTGATTCTCGAATTTCTTCAAGTTCAATCTTTCTCCTACTTCCTTTTCTAGAAACAAATTCTCTCTCTAGGAAAACACCAGTCCGAGCAACAAACACTTTGTTCTCAGTGGGATTAAAGAAATAATATCCTTTGGTTTCTTTCAGATACCCCACAAAGATACACCTTTCAGATTTGGGTTCAAGCTTAGTAGACGTCTGACATTTAACATAAGCTTCACAACCCCAAATTTTCATAAAAGACATAGTGGGACGTTTCTCAGTCCACATCTCATATGGCGTCTTTTGAACCGATTTAGATGGAACACGATTTAATGTGAAAATAGTTGTTTCAAGTGCATGTCCCCAAAAGGAAGTCGGTAGATCAGCATGACTCATCATGGATCGAACCATGTCTAATAGAGTTCGATTTCTTCTCTCAGAAACTCCATTCCATTGAGGAGTACCAGAAGGAGTAAGTTGTGAGACAATCCCACATTCCTTCAAATGATCATCAAACTCTAGGCTCAAATACTCTCCACCTCGATCAGATCGAAGTGTCTTAATAGTTTTGCCTAGTTGATTTTGTACTTCATTTTTGAATTCCTTGAACTTTTAAAGGGCCTCAGATTTATGGCGCATGAGATAAATATACACATATCTACTGAAATCATCAGTGAAAGTAATGAAGTAGTGAAATCCACCTCTGGCTTGTGTATTTATTGGTCCACATACATCTGAATGTATTAAGCCCAATAAATCACTAGCTCGTTCACTTTTACCAGTAAAAGGAGATTTAGTCATTTTTCCTAATAAGCAAGATTCACATACTTCAAATTGTTCAAAAACAAATGAATCCAAGAGACCATCTTTGTGGAGTTTGGATATGCGTTTCTCACTTATGTGGCCCAAACGAAAATGCCAAAGATAAGTTTGATTTGAGTCATTTATTTTAGATCTTTTAGTATTTATGTTGTAAATGGGGTTCATTTGATCTAAAATATAGAGGCCATTAATCAATTGTGCCAAACCATAGAAAACATTATTTAGATAAAAGGAACAACAATTATTCCTAATTATTATCTCAAAACAAATTTTGTCTAAACAAGAAATTGAAATAATGTTTTTAGTCAAACTGGGCACAAAATAATAATCCTCTAAAATTAAACCAAGTCCACTAGGCAAAGATAAAGTATATGTTCCCACAGCTAATGCAGCAACTCTTGCTCCATTTCCAACTCACAGGTCCACATCTCCTCTAGCCAAAGTCCTACTCCTTTGTAGTCCCTGTACAGAAGTACAAATATGAGAACCACCACCAGTATCTAATACCCAAGAAGTAGTAGTTGATAAATTAATATCAATAACATAAATACCTGAAGCAGACGTTTCGCTTGCTTTGGCCTTCTTGATTTCCTCAAGATAGACAGGGCAGTTCCGCTTCCAATGTCCAGTCACACCATAATGAAAATAGTTTCCTTCCTTAGACACCCCACCTTTAGGTTTCAGTGTAGCCTTTCCCTTTCCAAGATTGGGCTTAACTTTGCCTTTAGGCTTTGTCGGGACTTTAGCCTTTCCCTTGCCCTTATTGTTACAGACCATCAGTATGGGCTTGGGTCCAACCTTTTTCATGTTGCCTTCAGCAGTTCGTAACATACAGAGCAACTGTGGTAGAGTCTTGTCAATCTCATTCATATTGAAATTGAGGACAAACTGGCTGTAACTATCCGGCAACGATTGCAGAATAACATCAGTGGCCAACTCTTGGCTCAATGGAAACCCAAGCTTAGATAGGCTTTCAAGATAACCAATCATCTTAAGAACATGAGGTCCTACTGGGCTTCCTTCAGCCAGCTTACATTGGAATAGGGCCTTAGAGATATCGAACCTCTCTTGCCTTGCTTGCCCTTGATATAGTTCTTTCAGGTGCTCGATCATATCATAAGCAACCATATCCTTATGTTGCTTTTGAAGCTCAGGATTCATAGTGGCAAGCATAAGACATCCAACGTCTACCATTTCATCGAGATGCTTCTTGTAAGCACCTTTATCAGCCCTCGAGGCATTAGCAGGTGGTTCATCAGGAAGTGGTTTTTCAATGACATATAATTTCTGTTCTTGTTTGAGGACAATCCTCAAGTAACGGAACCAGTCAAGAAAATTCAAACCATTCAATTTGTTCTTCTCAAGGACCGATCGTAATGAGAGTGTATTAGTGTTTGCAGCCATAATATATCTACAACAATAAAATATGCGTGTGAATAAATTTACCAAGTTTATATCAATCATTAAAAGGACTTTATTAAATGATGTTCCCACTATTTTATTTCAAAATTAATAACCCTCATATATTAATTTCGGAAAGACTTTCTTGAAAGTATTTCTAGTGGGTTAAGGATCCATATTTCACCTCCTCTTAAGTCAGCTTTGGCTTTACTCTCAAGATTATGGTTATTTAGGTAAGCAACTCTTGTTCTAATCATCATATGATTTATCCAAATTACTTGCCTCTAGGTTTCTAATCCTATTAGAGTAACCTAGTTAAGTCATTAACCAATTTTTAACCGGCGAATATCACTTGTTTATTCTTCGCGTTTAACCAAGATAAATACTAGTACTTCACTTTGGGAAAACCTATATAGTATTGATCGAGGCCTTAACGAGGGCATAAATTGGAAGGCCATGTTGACTTAACATTTTAATAGAGGGATTTTATTAGAGTGTTACATCTCACTAATTAGGTCTACTTTAGTCCATTTAATCTTTTAATTGATCTCATCAATTAATAGGGTTTATTATTACCAAATTTGCATGCTTTAGACATCCATAGCATCTCATACATGAATAAGTAAAGCAATAAATAAATGCAATAGTTATAGCCCATAAACCATGGTGGTTCAACCCAAGCCAATGGGAGAACCAAAAGGGAACCTAAAGGTGTAAGCCGTTTCACAAGATGTCGATCCACACTGATCGGCCCGTCTTCCTTCTCGTCTAGTCCACAACTTTTACAAATTACAAAATTCAGAAACTCGTTTTACATACGAGGGAGTAAGATGAGAAGAGAAATACAGAAGAATAGTAGTAAGGCACGACACGCAAGCCGTATTTATAAAATTACAACCTTTTATCAAATGGGTCATTGGGCTATAACTATGCATTTCAAACACCGTGTATTTCAAAAAATAGCATACTTTATACAATGTTTTACTAAGTGAATTATAAAATATCCTTTCATGCTTTTATGGCCCATTAAGTTTATTTATTACAAAACATACTGGAAGATGATGGGGATCTGAAGGCGGGGGCTCCCCATCCACAGTCAAATGAAACCTCACGATTTGATAACTTTTATCAACAAAATCGTGTTTTTAGGATTTTAATCCTTGAGGTTTCATATCGGAACAACCCTTGTTCCACTGGCCAGTAATCTGTTACTGGAAATTGTAAATGCCACCCCTGCTTCATCACAGATTTCTTAAAGTTAACAGTAAAAACATAAAACCGAATAGGCTATAACATCATGATTAACATTTAATCACTTATCGAAAGGAACAATTATCAGATTTTATTTAAACGATTTAAACAGGAATAACATAATAAAATTGAAACATGCATATCATACAATTGTATCATCCAAGTATTTAAGCCCGAGTCCGTATTACACAAGTGGCTCTGATACCACTGTTGGAACATCGGTGCCTCCAAGGCGCAGTGAAAAATTAGAAAAAAAATTCGGCGATCCAAACTAAGGATCCATGGGTAAGGAACGAATCGGGGTGATAAAAAGGTTTCGAAATTACCGAAACTTCAATCTGAGTAGACAGCGACGCCTAGGCAACAGGAATGCTGAACCACTATCGAACCAAGCCGCAACCTTTTCCGATGTCGGCCTCTACGTAGTCCACTCTATTGACAATGAACGGTAGAAATCCCAGAAAACTATTTTTAGAGACTATTTTGCTAAACGGCTGCTAAACCACATTGCATACTTTCGGGCTAGTTTTTATATATCCTTTTTAGGGTTTTTACCCTTGCTATATATAACTCCCTCTTAATTGGTATATATTTATAACAAATTTTAATTCATTAAAATTAATCCGAACATAATAATTATCATTCAAATAAATATAATAATGTTTAACCGAAAAATTATAATTACATTAATTATAATAAAGATTTCGGTAAACTATATTTATTTAAACTTATATACAAACTAAATTCATATATCAATAAAATTATGTTTTGATTATGTGTACAACATCCTTGTACATATAGTATGTTCAACAATTTGATTGCCCAATTAAATTAATTCTATAATTAATTTAATTCATGTGACAACCAAGCAATATACCAACTATGTTTTAACTCGTTCATTTCAACCATAGGGTGTGACCCTATAGGTTCTTGTAACATTAGCAGTAATATTAGAACGATTCTAATGTTACAAACAATGAGTGGCATCTAGCAATGCATCAATGCTACCTAAGTTACAAGAAGTCATGATTCGACATAACTTTTTGTGATTAACCTTTCATGCATTAATCCTTAAGTCCTATATCTTTGGAATGGACACAAGTCATGGAATAGTCACACTTGCATAGTCCATCCCATGTTTTTTGATACCTTGAGTAAACTATGATACACAAATAAGTATGACATCTCATATCAACTTATTTGAGCATGGCCATGCATTCCTAGCCTCACTCAATCAAGTGGTCTGAGATATTACTCCCATTATGTAGGAGGGACTTATCCTATATTGATCAACTATATCCCTCAACATAGATTGTGGTATATCCAACATCAGTCTTTATAGAACAACCAGTTACGTTGTTTGTTTGACTGTATCAAAATATACAACTCACGATGTTGGGATAAAGATGATCTCAAGTATGATGATCATATACATATTAATCACTATGAGTAATGTTGTGACAATTACATAATAATCCAAGAAACATACTCATAGCGGGTCAGTCCAATATGTTGTTCTCTAACACACATATTCATGCATTGATTCTGACACTCCATATCAATGACAACACTTTATCATCAATCAACTACATGTTAGTCTTAATGCATTATTATTGTCCTAGCCAACAATAATACTTGACTAAGGATCTTTTAAGAATAATCATATTATTCTCAGGACATTATTATAAAACAGTTTATTTATGCACACAGAAAAGAAACTGAAATAATAATGGCAATTCCTTATATTAATAAACATGATAAACCAAGTATGTTATTACAACCATCTCGTGATTGATCTTTGGGCATACTCTTACATTCCAAAGCCTACAAATACACCCTAGAGGAGGAAGGAAGGGGAGACACAGAATAGGGGGTAAGGAATTGCTCCAAGGAAGCCGATTGATTCATCTCAGAAGCCGAATTCATCATCAAAACTGAAGATCTCTCCTCAATTTCCCCTTCAGGAGTTTTGGGTTTTCTTTATGTTTTGTATTCTTTATTATTCTGAGATATTTTCTTATCTAGTTATGAACTAAATCCCCTAAATACCTAAGGGGAATGAAACCTATAACGAATCTTGTTATTATTTTTTGAATTGTATGATAAATATTTGACTTGTTTTTAATTATGTGTTCCTAATTCTTATTTTGATATCCTAGGATAATGATTCAAGATAAGTTCTTATTCAGAGGAGGAATAGACCCTGTCTAAGAGTACATTTGTCATAACTAAGCGGAGTTGTTTGCGGGCCTAGCATACGGTGACAAGATTTTGCCGGATTAGGGTGAAACCTAATAAGGGGATCCATAGATCAAGTTAATGCAACCCTAGTGTGTTAATTAGAGAAATGTCTCAATTATTCAATCTAGGGATTCGACGTTATTAATATTGAATAGGGATAATAACATAACTTAGGGATCTCTACGGAACAAGTTAAATGAATAGATTGTCCGATTCGGAGCCAGAATAACAAGTACAGTCTAGGTGGATTTTTCCTTAGGTATTGCCTTTAGTCAATCGATTTTCCCAAAAGCAATTCCCCAATTCTATTCTCTGTGAGTTCTTAGTTTAGATAATTAGTTAGTGAAAAACAAAACCTCTTTATTCCTAGGCTAGATAATAAAAAGACAGACATTACTAGTACTTTTAGTTCCTTTGGGTTTGACAATCTCGTTTTACTAAAACTTTACTACTGTTCGGTAGGTACACTTGCCTACATCGCAATAATAGTTAGTTTCAAGAAGGATTAATTATAAATATTTAAAACCTATCACGAAATCACGCGATCAAGTTTTTGGCGCCATTGCCGGGGAACTAAGATATTATGAACGCTCAATTTTTATTACTTTAGCCATTTATTTTTCTTGCAATATTATTTAATTTTATTATTATTATTTATTAATTTACTTTTTCTTTCTCTTGGAAGGTTTTTATAGTTTATGACTAGAAGAAACCCATCAGGACCACTACTTTTTGACAAAGAAATCGATCGCACAGTTTGCAGAAACCAAAGAGAAATAAGGCGAAGCCTAAGATACACAGAGAACGAGCAAGAAGATGATACTCAACCCCCAACCAAAGAAATGGCTGAAAACCAAGACAATCAGCTACCTCCTGTAATTGCGGCTAATCAAAATCCTGCTCCACGCACTATATATGATTATGCTAAACCTTCTTTAACAGGAACTGAATCAAGCATAGTTAGACCTACTGTAGCTACAAATACTTTTGAACTAAAACCTAACACAATTCAAATGATAAAACAGTTTGTTCAGTTTGATGATTTGCAGGATGAAGATCCCAACGCTCACTTAGCAAACTTTTTGGAACTATGCGATACATTTAAAATTAACGGCGTTTCTGATGATGCCATTCGTCTTCGGTTATTCCCTTTCTCATTAAGGAACAAAGCTAAACAGTGGTTGAACTCGTTACCACGAGGGTCAATTACTACTTGGGAACAAATGACAGAAAACTTTTTACTAAAATATTTTCTGCTGGCTAAAACAGCTAAATTATGTAATGATATCTCTTCTTTTGTGCAGACAGATTTAGAAACACTCTACGATGCATTGGAGAGATACAAGGACCTTTTGAGAAGGTGCCCTCACCATGGGTTACCACTTTGGCTTTAGGTTATAATGGCCTGAATCCTTCGACTCGAAAAATGGTTGACGCAGCTGCTGGCGGAACTATCAACAATAAAACACCTGAAAATGCTTATGAGTTCATAGAGGAGATGTCATTCAATAACTATCAGTGGCAAGTCATTAGGACAAAGCCAACGAAAACAGCCGGTGTTTATAACGTCGATTCAGTCACCATACTCTCTAAATAGGTAGAACTCTTGAATAAGAAAATTGATGGGTTTCTTAGTTCTTAAGAGGTTCACCCAGTAATGCAGTGCGAAGTAAGTGGAGGTGGAACAACCCATTCGGAATAGCAACCTTATGGCCACAACATGGATAACGAGCAATTAAATTACATGGGTAATAATCCTCAACCTTAAAACAATCCATATAGCAACACTTATAATTCAGGTTGGAGGAACCACCCAAATTTCTCATGGAGAGGCCAAGGAAATCAGCGACCACCTCCGGGCTACCAATAGCCGCCCTGCCAACAGGAAAAGACCCCGAGCCTTGTAGAGATGCTCAAAAGTTTATCTCGTATCAGAAACTCGTTTTTAGAACACCAAAATGGCACTTAAAAATCAACAAGCGTCAATCCAAGGGCTCAAAACTCAGGTAGGCCAGCTTTCTAAACTAATCTCCGAACAACCACAAGGAAGCTTGCCAAGTAATACTGAACCTAACCCAAGGGAACAGCTCAACGCGATTAATGTTCAAAATGAAGAATGATTTGTTGAACCTGAGCCAGAACTGAGGCAAGAAACGGTGGTAAGTAAAGGTAAAGGTGAGGTAGATTATAATAAAAACAAACCAGTGACTGTCGAATATAAATCTCGTGTGTCATACCCCAACGTGACAAGGAAAGATCGCTGAGATGAACAGTTTGGTAAATTCCTTAAACTCTTAAAAAAATTACACATTAACTTACCGTTTATTGAAGCTCTATTACAGATGTCAAACGCAATGAAATTTTTAAAAAAGCTTTTAGCAAATAAGCGAAAGTTGGACGAGGCATCGCTTGTGGAGCTGAACGTAGTTTGCTCAGCTATTCTCCAAAATAAACTACCCAACAAACTAAAAGATTCAAGGAGTTTTATGATTCCTTGCTTAATTGGTAGTTTAGATGTTAATAATCCATTAACGAATTTAGAGGCTAGTATCAATGTCATGCCTTACAAAATGTTTAAGCAACTAGGTCTTGGGAAACCCAAACAGACTACGATGAACATTCAATTAGCAGATAAAACTATAAGATTCCCTAGGGGTATTATCGAAGATGTGCTAGTTAAAATCAATAAATTTATATTTCCCGTTGACTTTATTGTTCTAGACATAGAGGAGGATAGCAACACTCCTTTAATTCTAAGAAGGCCCTTTTTAGCAACTGCTAAAACAATTATTGATGTTGGCACAGGTGAACTCACGCTCTATGTGGGACACTAAATAATCACCCTTCAAGCTCGTAATTCTGGCAACACATCAAAAATTGAAGGTGATCGTCTAAACCATTTTACTAAAACTGACAATCTGGTACAACCTACTTTGCAGGAAATAAGTTTGAAGGAAGTACATGAGTCATTCCTAAGCAGTAGCAGAAGACCTATTCATGAAGATCGAAGGCTACAAACCGAGGAACTAGATGAATGGTAGACGCATAAATCGAGAACACATGATAAACCAAAACTACGCCAGAACGAGATCAACACATTCCCACATCAACTTAAGGTTGGAGATAAAGTTGTTTTAGATGCCGTAGATCCTCAAATTGTCACTACCACACCGAATGAAGGAATCCCTCTTACGGTACTTAGCATTTTCTCATTCCGTATAGTCGAGGTAAGTCATCCCAAGTTCGGCACTTTTAAGGTAAACAACACCCGCCTGAAACCTTATTTTGATGAGAATGATAGCAGGAATTAGGAGTATAAACTCCTTGAACCACGATGACCATTCAATGGAGAGGTAAGTCGAGCTTAAACTATAAATAAGCGCTTCTAGAGAGGCAACCCGAGCACTAACTGTATTAACTTTTTTAAAATTTAGTCTTCAACACCTAACCTATTAACAGAGCTCTCGAATAACAGGTTTTCCATAGAGATACGGCCAAGCACACGGGCGTGCTTAGGGCCGTGTGAAAATGGGGCAAAGATTTCCCCAAACATGGGCTACAATAAAACGCCACGGCCGTGCAACATGGCTGTGGTCGAGCCTGCCAAAACAACACAGGCATACGACACGCCCGTGTGGAAGAACCATGGTCGAACCTGTTAAATTAACACGGGCATGGACCTTGCATACACGGGCGTGAGAGAAGTGGACGAAGCTAGACACGGTCGTTCGACACGGCCGTGTGCACCCACACGCCCAAGGAACACGGGCGTGTACTAAATGTCAGACGCGCCCAAATTTAAAATTCACGAATCACACGGGCTGAAATTGGGGAACACGGGCGTGTTACCGAGCCGTGTGCCCCAAAATCTATAAAAACCCTTCACTATTCATTGTCTCCCCACCCAAAATCCCTAACCCTAGCCACTGCAAGTCCACACGACCTCCCTGCCACGTCCGTGCGCTGCATCCAACTCTATTTTTGCCACTCATTCTCCCTTTTCTAGTGTTTGTTTACTTTTTTTCCCTTTAATTGCACTCATTTTTCATGTTAGTTATCATAGAACTATGCATTTTTCATGATTATTTTCATCTTTCTATCACTCATATTTTATCCATAAAACAAGCTATTATCTTTTTCATGTACAAATTCTTACTCTTTATATGATTTCTCTACTTTATTTCATTAGTTAGAAGTAAATATTCATGATTAGAACAATAGACATACTCATGCCTTTAGTGTTAACATGTTTCATCCGTCACACATGTTTCATTCCATGAAATTCGTTGCCATTTTCACGCCATACAATTGATTGCTTTGATTAATTTGTTAGTCTTAGTAGTTGCTGAAATTATGATTGTTTTGATTGCAGGTACCATGTCATCTTCACGAGGAAAGAAAACCATTGTACCTGCTTCCAAGAAATGGAAAGAGCGTCATCTTTCGTGGGTCCAACTGCAAAAATTCGTCACCCCCTCCTACAGTTCCCCCGTGGGCCTTGGGAACAACTTTTGCAAATACTTCGGGCCCGACCTTTAATTGCGGGCTGCTGCATCGACTGGGCTGCCATAGAACAAGTTCAGTTGGCTGATGCGATTTGGGCCCTCCTAACCACCGACCCTTAGGAGTTGTTCTTTGGGATCATCGATCTAACATACCTCAAGCTCACAATGGAACTATGCTCAACGTTCCATCTTCAGACCGTAATGACAAACTACAATGATCTCAGCACAGTCCAATTTCGCCTAGGCGGATTACTCCGCCAGCTAAAGGTCTCAGAGTTCGGTGCTGCACTGGGCTTATATACGGAGGAGTTCAAGGAGGAGAATGAATTACATGCTCTCACTCGCCACATACACTTCTCTCCCTCGAAGTGCTGGCACACTTTGGCCCCTAGCGCTGCCTCCTACAATCCTAGCCGCTCCAAGGCATCAGTTCTCCCACCATCATTGAGGTACTTACACTCTATTTTGGCTTACACGATTACAGGAAGGCGAGAGAGCACTGACATTGTCAACACTCATGACGCCTACTTTTTATGGAGCATATCGCACGGGCAAGTCATCGACCTTGCCTATTTCATCGCCTTCGTAATTTAGCACTAGACGGAGTGACATAGAAAGGGGGTCATCTCCATTGGCCCCTACATGACTCGGTTGGCTCGACACTTCAGGCTCCTTGACACCGCAGCCCAAGAATTATCCTTGACCCTCATTGGCCAGATGTCTCCACAAGGCATCTCGAGCATGCTCAACATGAGGATGATCGAGAGGCATTGAGGAATCTATCCTCCTCAATATCGTCTCGCCCAATCTACCAATGAGGGGGCCTACGAGGACATTCCTGATGATGCCCCTCCACAGCACGAGGACCCACCGACTCAGCCACCACCGACTCAGCCACTACCACCCTCTCGTCCAGTTCATGCGGCGTCTTCATATGCTGACATCTCTGAGCGCCTCACTCGATTCGAACAGCAGTATTTTCAAAGATTTGACAACATTGATGCGACTCTACAACAGATTTGTCAGCATCTCCACATCTCATTGCCAGTCCCACCTCGCAAACCATCTAGCGATGAAGATGTTTAAAAACATTTATTTATTATTTTATGTTTTTAATTTTTATTAAAACTACTTTTTATTTTTATTAGATTTTAGAATTTTTTTTATCAATTTTGGTTATTTCTTTATGAGTAATTATTCTTTCTAATATCCCTTAAAAAATTCCTGATTTCATCACAGTTCTATAGAGCTCTGAAGCTCATCATCGCAAAGGAACTAAAAACTCCACCGGGAAAGGTTCTCCACAACTACCATGTCTTGATCGACCACGACCATAGCTACCACTAGATATAATATTCTTTTGGCGTAAGACTTATGGACTAATGAACCTCTACCACCGCCGCAGTATCCTCCTCCACTCTCGCACCGATTACTCCCAAAACTCCAGTTCGAGGAATTCATCATACAGGAAGTTTCACTTCTCTCCCTATCTTATTTTTATATTCTAATATCTATCTTTGTACATTGAGGGCAATGCACATCTTAAGTGTGGGGGGTATTTATTTCATTATCAGAAAAATCCCTGAATAACTGTCTTGTTCTCTTGGAAAGCTCTTATATCGTATTTAGGATAAATTTTTATTGATTTATGATGATGATTGATATATCTTGAATTAAAACATAGGCATTTACGCATTGATTGTTTAAACCTCAAGACATTAGAGAATCAAGCATGATAAGTTGATTTTTAAAAATTTAAAATTTTAGGTTGTTTCCCTAAAGTTTAGGTATTACTTTGAGTTAGAATTCACAAGTTTTAAACATCAAAAAGCCATAATCTTTGTGAGATTTTTGAGCCTTTTAAGCATCTATTAATTCTTTCATGCTCACTTTTATTATTGCTTTGAGTGCGTCAATATCAAACTGTTTTTCTAGAACTTGCTTGACTATGGATGTCAAGACCACACCATTTGATTCGATATGTCAAAATGATTAAGGCACTTAGGATTAACCCACTCAAGCCATGAAAAGCCTACCTCCACGATTAACCCCTAGTAAACCCCCTTGAGCCTAACAAGCCATTTCTTGTATTACCCTTAATATTAACCCTTAACCCATTATTGTTAAAATCCCCTAAATTAATCCCTATTTTTGTTGAGATTTGAGTTGAAGAAATTGCTTAGCTATGTCTTGTTCTTAATAGTTAGTCTATGTTATTTAACTTGTTCTTAAAAAAAATGTATACACATTAGTAATTCCATATTCTGAGAAGAAGCCCTGTTGTACGCAAGTGATGATTAACCCTTTTTCTAGTTAGGCAATTTTTCAATTCAATCTCAATTCTAACCTTTCTTTCAACTTGTGACTAAACCTCCTAACCAAGCCTCGTTACAACCTTCTAAAGACCTTTTGATTTTCATGCAAGCCTATGGTAATGACTTTTCATTATTGACTATTGAGTGCTTCATTTATTGTCCTTAAACACCTCGAGTGATTTGAGTGAATCTGTAGTGAGGATGTGAAACTCTGTGATATTTTGAATCAATGGTAATTACTTAGATGAGGGGGGACACCTATGTTTGCATGATTAAATGCTCAACTTAGAATGTTTGAAACTTTTATGTTATTTTAGTTGAATTCTCAATGTATGATTACCTATGGATTATTTTGAGATATTATCGATAGAAATTATAAATTGAAAAGAATTTATTTTGATTATGACTTGAGAATTTTTCTTGAGGACAAGCAAATGCTTAAGTGTGGGGGTATTTGATAAACCGTAATTTATACATATTTTTACCCCATGTTAAACTCATTTTATGGATAATTTCCCATTAGAATTGGAGAATTCAATGCTCCTAATGCTTTAATTTCATGCTTTATACTTAGGAGAGCATAGGAGAGCGAAAGGAATAAGAAACGAGCCAAAAAGGGAAAAAATGGGCTAAAGTACGAAATCAGCACGGCCTAGACTTCCTCACACGGGTAGCCCACACGGCCATGTCAATCTAGCAGAATCGAAGCACGACTCACACGGGTAGAACACACGCCCGTGCCATTCTAACAGGATCGAACACGGCCTGAAATAATAGCACATGGGCGTGTCACACGGGCGTGTCCCTGCCGAGCCCAAGTTGAGTCCAATTCAGAAAATGCTAATTTTGAGGGCTCTTAGGCATTCCAAAGCCTATAAATACACCCTAGAGGAGGAAAAAAGAGGAGACACAGAATAGGGGTAAAGAATTACTCCAAGGAAGCCGATTGATTAATCTCAGAAGCCGGATTCATCATTAAGACTGAAGATCTCTCCTCAATTTCCTCTTCGGGAGTTTTGGGTTTTATTTATGTTTTGTATTCTTTATTATTCTGAGATGCTTTCTTATCTAGTTATGAACTAAATCCCCTAAATACCTAAGGGGAATGAAACCTAAGACGAATCTTATTATTATTTTCTGAATTGTATGATAAATATTTGACTTGCTCTGAATTATGTGTTCTTAATTCTTGTTTTGATATCCCAGGATACTGTAACACCCCTTACCCGTACCCGAGACCGGGATGAGGTACGAGGCGTTACCGGACAAACGTACAAACATTAAACTAAAATACGGGCCATAAAATTTCATTCATATTTCAAAACGTTCATTCAATTACACATAGTCCCTTATTTGAGTCTACGAAGCCCAAAACATACTTTAGAAAGGGTTCGAGACTAAACTGAGAACTTACAAAAATCTTGAAAATTTCATGCTTTAAAGCTCCACAC
The DNA here is from genome assembly GCF_007990345.1 of Gossypium hirsutum. Taxonomy (NCBI): domain Eukaryota; kingdom Viridiplantae; phylum Streptophyta; class Magnoliopsida; order Malvales; family Malvaceae; genus Gossypium; species Gossypium hirsutum. The sequence continues at coordinate 82,859,088 of NC_053427.1, forward strand.
GCTCGTGTCCCAAAGTCGTGTTCCATACACGGCTGAGACACATGGTCGTGTCTCTGCCTGTGTGGAATATACCTAGGCTATTTTCCAAGCTTTGGTCAACCTTAATCTCTTACACACTTATACAAAATCAAAAGCATATAACATGGTATTCATTTAATGATTAAATATTCTCAATTAAACCACAAACATAGCATTTGTATGTCATCATACGTGTGTCTCTCATACTCATTTTACCTTGTTTATTATAGTACCACTTATACATTTATACCAAGATTATCATCTTACCAAATATCTTCAACTTAATCATCAAGCATTCATATTTAAAACTAGATCATATCTTTATAAAATACCACAATTCAGATGCGCAAAATAACATGTTTGCCTGAAACATTTCAATTAACTCCATACCCAACAAGCATTACATTGAGACTAGTCATATATATATATATACATGTCATGATACATATCATTCTCTTTCTATTTTCTTATAAACACATATCATTTATTTCATTATATCAATATTTCATATACCATAGTTTCCATGTATTCCACATATATTTATTTTTCTCCTCCTCCTCTCCATTCCACATCCTTAATGTATATAGCATTCTTGTAAGTACGATTTCACAATTTACTAATAAATGCTCACATCAAATTGTCCACACGAGTCATAGTCACTTACTTATTTATAATTCGAGATACAGAGCTTTAAATTAAGATCCGTAAATTTCCCCTGAAACTAGACTCACATATTTTTGCACCATAAAATTTTCATAATTTTTGGTTTAGCCAATTAGTATAGTTTATTCATTAAAACTTCCCCTATTTCACTTTCTGACAGTTCTGACCTCTCTTCACTAAAAATTAATTATCTCACAGTACAGAACTTGGATAATGTTCTTGTTGATTTATCTTGAAAATAAACTCATTAGGGATTTTAAAAATATAATTTTAAGCCTCTAATTATTTTTATCCAAATTTTTGTGATTTTCCAAAGTCAGAACAGGGGATCACGTAATCATTCTGAACTAGTGTCACAAAAACATAAATATCTCAAAATATAGAACTCCTTTTCTTGCTCTGTTTCTTTTATATGAAAATATACTCATTAAGATTTAATTTGATATCCCACTCAATCTTTGATTCAATTTATATTATTTTTGGTGATTTTTAAAAATCACATCATTGCTACTGTCCAAAACAGTTTTATTGCTAATTCACTCTTTCACACTTTCTTTGTATTAACCTCATTTTAACATACATATCACAAATCATTTTCACCACATTTCATACATCACAAGTATAGGCCCATGATCACAAGGTCACCATAAAATCATCCTCATGTATAACTTACGTGTTTATAACCTTACCACATCCTGGTCACTTAATGAACACATCATTCACATAACCAAGTTCCTGCACTTATTCATCACAAAACTCACAAAGCAATACATAGAGAGTCTCCCGTTGAACATTTCGAATCAATCCTCGATACTTGGTGGTTTCAGCACATAGCTCCACCTATCATATAGTTCGGCTTTCTTGTACACATGGTGAACACTCAGTACCACCCATGTGACCTAGCCAATTTATCTCATAGCTCTCTTGTCTACATGGTGTCCTTCACCTGGAACCACGCATGCGACCTAGCTACATATATCCCGTAGCTTTCTTGTCTACATGGTGTACACATAGTATCACCCATGCGACCTAGCTACATCATAATGTCTTGTAGCTCTCTTCTACACATGATGTGCACTCAGCACCATACATGTGACCTAGCTACATACTATCTGTATCATCCAATCTTTCCGAAGGTTCAACCGGGATTTCTCTCTCTTTTCCAACAATTTCACCAATCAAGTAATTATCCACAAACATATTTCCAATATTATTATAAAATATCATAATACAAGTAATATTGATGTATTACTTACATATAAACTTACATCTCATTTAATATCAAGGCAATAACATTAAATTACACATTGCCTTATTAAAAAACATATGAACTTACAATTTCCCATAATATCCATAATCATAGAAATCACATTTATGTATGATACTTCAATGCACTTCATGTACCATAGACATATTTTTAAATCAATTCATAAACTTGGCACCATAATCATTTAATTTAACATAATTCAATTAATTCACTAAATTTAACTTTCAAATATAAATTACAGCATTCTTGCTGTATTATCATACCAACTTACATACTTTCAACACCTCGGAAATCATAATAAATATATCAAATTTACATTGAAACATGCATAAATTAATGTTTATTATACATATGAACTTACCTCGATACTAAAACGACCATTTTACCAACTTTCCCAATTTTCGATTTTTCTCTCATTCTAGGTTCAAATCTCGTTTTCCGGGATCTAAAACATCATATTTTACTTATTTAATTAATTTACTATTCAAAATAGTCCTTAACTCAAACTTTGGAAAAATTACAATTTTGCCCCTAAACTTTTGCATATTTACACTTTTGCCCCTACGCTCGGGAATTAAACTTCATCCCTTATTCTTATGTTTTATGATATGCTGATCACTTTTTCCTTCTATGGCAACATAAAACATATACTTATGACTATTAGGTATTTTTACCGATTAAGCCCTTTTACTCGTTTTCATTCAAAACCGAGTAGCACAAGTTGTCTAACAGAATTTAAAACCTCATATTCTATCATAAAACATCAAAATAAACACATTTCACCTATGGGTATTTTTCCAAATATGAACCCTAGCTTAAATTATTGCTAGAATAAGCTTAATCAAATTACCGGGATTTCATAAACGTAAAGAACTTGAAAAACGGGGCTAGAACGGACTTACTATTGAGCTTGGAAAGCTTGAAAACCCTAGCCATGGCTTCCCCCATGCTAATTTCGGCCTCCATGAAAAAGATGAGTCAAATTTGGCTTTATTTTCCCTTTTTATTTCTTTTAATTACCAAATGACCAAAATGCCCTTCCTTACTAAACTTTCAAAAATTCCATCCATGTCCAATTTTTGTCCATCATTTAGAAATTGGTAAAATTTCTATTTAAGACCTCCTAATTAATATTTCAAAGCAATTTCATACTAGAAACTTCTAGAATGCAAGTTTTGTAACTTATTCAATTTAGTCCCTAACTTCAAATTGAGCACTTTATGCATAGAATTTCTTCACGAAATTTTCACAAAATCATGCAATCATATCATAGACCTCAAAATAATCATAAAATAATTATTTCTATCTCGAATTTTGTGGTCCTGAAACCTCTGTTCCAACTAGACCCAATTTTGGGCTATTACAGATACTGGTTCAAGATAAGCTCTTATTCAAAGGAGGAATAGACCCTGTCTAAGAGTACATTTTCCATAATTAATCGGAGTTGTTTGCGGGCCTAGACATAGGGTGACAAGATTTTACCGGATTAGGGTGAAACCTAATAAGATAATCCATAGATCAAGTTAATGCAACCCTAGGGTGTTAATTAGAGAAAGGTCTCAATTATTCAATCTAGGGATTAGACGTTATTAGTCTTAAATATGGATAATAACATAACTTAGGGATCTCTACGGAACAAGTTAAATGAATAGATAGTCCGATTCGAAGCCAGAATAACAAGTACAGTCTAGGTGGATTTTTCCTTAGGTATTGTCTTTAGTCAATCTATTTTCCCAAAAGCAATTCCCAATTCTATTCTCTGTGAGCTCTTAGTTTAGGTAATTAGTTAGTTAAAAACAAAACCTCCTTATTCCTAAGCTAGATAATAAAAAGACAGTCATTACTAGTACTTTTAGTTCCTTTGGGTTCTACAATCCGGTCTTGCTAAAACTTTACTACTATTCGATAGGTACACTTGCCTGCATCATGATAATAGTTAGTTTCAAAAACGATTCATTATAAATATTTAAAACCTATCACAAAATCACGCGATCAATTCAGAAGAGAGACCTGAAAGGATGAGGGACTACTGTGAGTTCCATACTAAGGAAGGTCATGAAATCCAAGAGTACATTAAGTTCAGGACTCTAGTGCAAAATCTAATGGATAATAAGGAGCTAGAATTCTTTGAATATGCCAAGGGCTCAGAAGAAGGAGATATATATGCCTCGGAAGAAGGGTCAATAGAGAAGGTCTATAAAGTCAACCACCTAGGGGTTATCATTTTATGACCAAAAGAAATATTGGAAAATTTGAACATTAACGCCATATTTGAAAAAAGAATTTAGGAAGAAAATTTATCAGACATCTGCCCCTATGAGCATGTAAGTGTTCTAAACAACTGGACTGCGGAAGAGATTCCTATAGTTTTTGGAGCTAATTCAGAGTAATGTTCAAAACACGCTTATTTCTCTAAGCCTAGGAGCAATAAGAATCTTTTTATGAAATAGGCTTATGTCCAACATCTTTATTTCAATAAAAATGCATCTTAGCAAATCAACTTTAGTAAATATTCTTTTATTCTTTCATTTCATTTATAACCATACCATATAGATAATTACTCTTAGATTCTTTTGTTCTTTGGAATTTTCTTCATCCCTATAACAGGTCTCCAGATATCAATGATATGAGCGACACTGCTACTGGCTCAGAATCTCCTTTTGAGCAAGATATGTGTAAGAAGGATTATCAAGATTTTGAAGATGATCAAGACTGTAACCTATCTCCTAATTTGTTGAGGATGGTAGAACAAGATATGAAACAAATCCTACTTTACAAAGAGTCAGTGGAAATTGTGAGCTTAGGAGAAGAAAAAGAGGAGAAGATTAGAGCTTGCATTACCGCAGAGACAAAGTGGGACTTTATTGAGTTATTCCAAGAATTCACAGATGTCTTTGCATGGTCATATCAAGACATGCCTAGGTTAAGTATTGATATCGTGGTACACCAGCTCCCTATAAAGGAAGAGCGCAAGCCAGTTCAACAGAAGCTCCGTAGACTACAGCGACTTGAACAAAGCCATCTCAAAAGATAATTTCCCATTGCCTCATATCGACACCTTAGTGGATAATACGGTAGGTTAGTCATTGTTCTTCTTCATGGATGGTTTCTCGAGATATAACCAAATAAAGATGCATACTGAAGACATGGAGAAGACCACATTCGTAACGATGTAGGGAACATTTTGCTACAAAGTTATGCCATTTGGACTAACAAACGCAGGAGCAATGTACCAAAGAGCCATGGTAACCCTGTTTCATGACATGATGTACAAAAAAATCAAAGTTTATGTTGATGATATGATCGCAAAGTCCCGAACAGAGAAGGAACATGTACAAGTTTTGAGGAAATTGTTATTAAGATTGAGGAAATTCCAACTGAAGCTCAATCCAGCAAAATGTACTTTCGGGGCTAGGTCGGGAAAATTACTAGGATTTGTAGTCAATGAAAAGGGGATCGAGATTGACCTAGATAAAGTAAAGGCTATACAGGAGTTGTCTCCACCGCGCACTCAAAAAGAAGTTCCAAGTTTTCTAGGAAGACTAAATTACATCTCTCGGTTCATTTCACAACTAACTGAGAAATGCGACCCTATATTCTGTCTCCTTAAGAAACACAATCCAGGCGTTTGGTATGAGGAGTGCCAGAAGACTTTTGACAAGGTCAAGCATTACTTGTCCAATGCCCCAATACTGATGGCACCTGGCCCGGATAGGCCGTTGATACTGTACTTGGCAGTATTCAAGAATTCTATGGGATGCATGCTTGGTCAACATGATGAGTCAGGAAGAAAAGAAAGAGCGATATACTATCTGAGTAAGAAACTTATTGAATGTGAGACAAGATATTCGCCAATCAAGAAGTTACGTTGCACCTTGATCTGGACAACCTGAGGACTGAGACAGTACATGTTGTACCACACAACTTGGCTCATCTCAAAACTGGACCCTCTAAAGTACATGATGGAGTCGACTGCTTTGAATGGAAGAATGGCCCGGTGGAAAATTCTATTTTTCAAATTTGACATAGTCTGTGTGAATCAAAAGGCTATAAAAAGAAGCACAATAGCAGATTTTCTGTCCAGCAAAGCTCTAGAAGATTACGAGTCTTTGAAATTTGATTTTTCGAATAAAGATTTAATGTATGTGGCAAACACTGAAGAAGATTCTCAAAAAGGTCAACCTTGGAAGCTAAACTTCGACGAAGCCTCAAACGCCGTGGGTAACGGAATTGGGCCAGTCTTGGTATCCCTAAACAGAGATCATTATCCCTTTACTAGCAAATTGGATTTTGATTGCACGAATAACATGACAGAATACAAAGCATGCATCATGGGTATTCGTGCAGCCATAGAACGTAAGATCAAAGTACTAGGGGTATATGAGGATTCTACACTAGTGATCTATCAACTCAAGGGAGAATGGGAGACGAGGTATCCCAAGTTGATCAATTATCGAAGGCTGTTTCTTAAGTTAATTGAGGAGTTTGATGACATCACCTTCTATTATCTCCTACGAGATGAAAATAAGATGGCTAATGCCTTGGCTGCTTTGGCTTCCATGATCAAAGTGAATAAACAAGAGGATGTAAACCTATCCAGATGAGTATTTATGAGGTTCCGGCTCATTGTTACAACATCGAAAAAGAAGAAGAAAAGGATGATCACCCTTGGTACCACGATATACTATGATACGTAAAGAATCGTGAATACCCTGACCAAGCAACTGAGAATAACAAAAGGACGCTAAGAAGACTGGTTAGTGATTATGTCGTAGATGGAGAGATCCTATATAAAAGAAGAAAGGATTAAGTGTTACTAAGATGTGTAGACGCTGTCGAGGCTAAGAAAATCATGGAAGAAGTCCACGAGGATGTCTACGGAACACATGCCAACGGTTTTACAATGGCCAGGCAGATAATGAGATTCAGGTATTATTGGTTTACCGTGGAAGGAAACTATATTAATTACGCCAAGAGATGTCCTAAATGCCAAATTTATGGAGAAAAAATTCATGTGCCTCTTTCATGTCATGACTTTTTCATGGCCTTTCTCTATGTGGGGTATAGATGTCATTGGGTCGATATTGCCAAAAGCTTCTAATGGGTATCGATTCATCTTTGTGGTCATCGATTACTTCACCAAGTGGGTAGAAACCACTTCATATGACAATCTCACTAAGTCGGCAGTTAGCAAATTCTTGAAAAAAGAGATCATATGTCGGTATGGGATGTTAGAAAGGATTATATCTGACAATGCATTGAACTTGAACAATAGCATGATAGTGGAGGTCTGTAGTCAATTCAAGATTAAACACCATAAATCGTCACCATATCGTCCAAAAATGAATGGTGCAGAGGAGGCAGCCAATAAGAACATTAAGAAGATCGTGGGGAAAACGTCTGAGACTTATAAAGATTGACATGAGAAGTTACCATTTACCCTCTATGCCTATCGAACGTCTGTCAGAACCTCCATCGGAGCAATGCCTTTCTCTTTGGTTTATGGAATGGAAGCAATTTTGCCCTTTGAAGTTGAGATTCCTTCCCTCCAAGTTTTGTCAGAACTAAAGTTAGATGAAGCAAAATGGATCCAATCGATATGATCAGTTGAACTTGATATAAGAGAAGAGGCTGAGGGCTATCCATCATGGTCAAATATACCAAAAACGAATTATACGAGCTTATGAAAAAAAGCTTTGCCCTAGAGAATTCTATGAGGGGGACCTGGTATTGAAAAAGATCATTCCCATAAAAAAAGACTTTAGAGGAAAGTGGATGTCAAACTAGGAAGGACCTTACATGGTAAAGAAAACTTTTTCTAGAGGAGCGTTGATTTTAACTGAGATGGATGGCAAAAACTTGCCTAATCCCATGAATTCAGATTCAGTCAAGAAGTACTTCACCAATAAAAAAAAATTGGAGAGGCAAGGAGAAAACCTGCAAAGGGCGCCTTGAAACCAAAAGTGTTTTGAGTTGAAAACCTAAGAAAGGCCAATTCAAATCTTGATCAAAGATGGGCATGTGGTAGTTTGTTATCCCTGAATGAACAAGGAAGAGAGATGCTACGGCTTGGACTATCAACAAAGTATTTTGGATCTCCAAAACACATATCAAGTTCAAAAGGGTCCTCGAGGAGTTTGTGTGGAGAAGCTCATGCTACGATATCTGGGGCATATGTTTTCATTTTATTCACTTTGTATTTAAGAAAATTTGATATTTTGATTAATCTATTCATTTCGAGCTTTGCTCCCACTCAATTGTTACGATCTTTTTCAAGCATTTTTATATTGAAATCATGATTAATGGACTAATAATATTCAAGTAAAAGGAGTTCTGCATATTGCTCTGAAAGGTTTTCTAAATAGTACAGAGATCTGAAAACAGGACCACTATTCAGAACTAACCAAACTTAAAGGTTAAAAACATTTGAGGAAGAGTCTAAATTGTGACTATTTCTTTAGATTTCCTATTAAAGATACCAGCTGAACAAGAAGGCATGGTAACACATCAGTGATAGAACCTTGATGAACAACGAGAAATGACAACCTAAACATTAAATAGGGATCATTCTTGAAAAATGACATCATGCATTCATGCAAATATCATTCATACATATTTAGTTAGGAGCATTTGGTTCATCCTAATCATGGCATCCTAATCACTAGGCATAAATAGCCCTATGAAATGGATTCTACAAGTAATGTTTCCCGGAGAACGGGGTAACAGATCAGTGAAACCGCAAATCCTATACCCCTGAAGTTGTAATGGGACGGATTATGGTAATCGTGGCGAATCTTATCTCTTTGAAGTTGCAGTGGAGCAGATCGAAAATATCAAATCTTATCTCTCTGAAGTTACAATAGAGCAAATTAAACCTATAAACCTTATCTCCCTGAAGTTGCAGTAGGGCTGGTTGAAGTTACAAGTCTTATATCCCTGAAGTTATAGTAGAGCAAACTGAGGATAGTGAATCTTATTTCCTTGAGGTTGCAATGTAACAGATTAAAATTACAAATCTGATCTCCCTGAAGTTGCAGTGGAGCAAATTGAAGTTATAGATCTGCTCTCCTTAAAGTTGCAGTGGAGTAGATTGAGAATAGCAAATCTTATCTCTTTGAAGTTGTAGTAGAGCAGATAAAAGCTATAAACCTTATCTTCCTGAAGTTACAGTGGAGCATGTTGAAGTTACAAGTCTTACTTCCGTGAAGTTGCAGTGGAGTAGATTGAAGATAGTGAATCTTATCTCCTTGAAGTTGCAATGGAGTAGATTGAATATAGCGAATATTATCTCTCTGAAGTTGCAGTGGAACAAATTAAAGCTACAAATTACAAATCTTATCTCCTTAAAGTTGCAGATGAGCAGATTGAAACCACAAATCTTATCTTTCTGAAGTTGCAGTGAAGAAGATTGAAGATACGAGTCTTATCTCTCTAAAGTTGCAATGGAATAGACTAAAGCTACAAGCTACAAATTTTATCTCCCTAAAGTTACAGTGGAGCAGATTGAAAATGCTAATCTTATTTCCCTGAAGTTGCAGTGGAATAGATTAAAGCTACAAGTTATGAGTCTTATTCCCCTAAAGTTGCAGTGGGATGGATTGACATCATTATGGGAAATCTTATCTCCCTAAAGTTGCAGTAGAGCAGATTGAAGCCACTAATCTTATCTCTCTGAAGTTGCAGTGGAGCTGATTAAAGCCACAGATCTTATCTCCCTGAAGTTATAGTGGAGTAGATTGAAGCCACAAATGTTATCTCCCTGAAGTTGCAGTGGAGTAGATTGAAAATAGCAAATTTTATCACCTTGAAGTTGCAGTGGAATAGATTAAAGCTATAAACCTTATCTCCTTGAATTGCTGTGGAGCAGATTGAAGTTACAAATCTTATCTCCCTGAGATTGCAGTAGTGTAGATTGAAACAACAAATTCTATACCTCTGAAGTTGCAGTGGGTTATAAAGAGGCTACCTGAAGAAGATAAGCACCAAGAAGTCAAGATTCGGCGAGGCCGGGAAAAATTGGCCCTTTTTAAAGTTTTTGCTCCATTTTCGTTACACGACAACGAGCAAAGAGAGGCAGCTGTAATAGGTCAATTTGCCTGGGCCTTAAACAGACTAAACAAATAAAAAAATTAACAGTCTAAGTAATGTTACAAGCCCAATTCACAAATCCAAAGCCTAAACTGAAACAAACCCTAACCAAGCCCACAACATTAAAATTTTTCAGAAAACTAAAAACCTAACCCTAATGCTGCTGCCGCCTCCACCTCGGCACATCAACGCCTGCCACCACCAACTCTGCCACCATTGACTCCGTCACCTGCAAAAGTAAAACAAACACGTCAATAATGGTAATAGGAACAGTAGAGCAAATAGTGAACAGCAATGTAAATGGGTTATAAAACCCCTAATATTTTTACTGTACAAAGGGGGAGAAAGAAACACGAAATAAAAAAAAAAAGAGAACAGCAATCGAAGTTTAAATCAAAAAAGGTGTTCTTTTTTTCGTCCTATTTTAATTTCTATTCCTTTTTACTTTTATTTTTTTTAAAAAAACATATACATATATATATAAAAACATAAAATTAAAAAAGGGTCGAAATCTTATCGCCTTTTCGCATTTTGTAGCCGTGGGTGGCCGAGGACAATCATCTTCGATGAAAGATGACATTCTTTAGGATCGGGAAAGCAAAATGCCAAAAAAAATGGCCATTTTTTCTTTCTGGCCACTGTGGATGGCGGCGCCGTCATCGGCAATGGATGGTCGCCAGGGTGGCCAACAATCGGAGCCCAAGGCCGGACCTAAAGGGCTAAGGGAGAGAGTTTGAGAGGTTTTTTAGAATATTTTTTCAAAATGAAGGCCAAATGATTTTTTTTTATTAAAAAACTGACTTATATATCTTGTCAAAACGGTGTCGTTTTGAAAGTTAATTTCAGAGGCCAAAACGATGTCGTTTTGGCCTCCAACCCGAAACCCGACCCGCTCCAACATCAGGATCCGCGTGTTTTTGTGGAAAGGTCTAATTGTACTTTTAGCCCTTCCGCTTTTTAATTAGTTTGCGATCCAGTATTTTTCATTTTTTTAATTTACCTTATAATTTTATTTTTGTTTCATTTTAGTCTTATGAAGAACGACGCCGCTTTAGGGACGAGGGATAATTCTCCATTTAGTCCTTGCCCCTTTACGTGTATTTTATTTTGGTCCTAATTCTTTTTTCTCCTTTTGAATTTGGCCCTTCGATTTTGTTTCATTTTTAATTTAATCCTTCACCTTGCCAAATGAAACGCTACGCATAAGGGCCAGGAATAATTTCACATTTAGTCCCTATGGATTTTTTACGCCTTATACTTTAGTCCTAATTTGCTTATTTTATCTCAATTTGTATTGTTAATTTCATCTTTATTATAATTTATTCCTTGGCCCATTTAATTCAAATTTTTATGAAAGATTTTATTTAATTGTGTACTTATTTACTATTCTTTTATTCGTTTCTTTTATATTTTAACTTAATGTTATTTACTTGTTTTATTGATTTATTCATTTTTTTATGTTATTTATTCGTTTATTGTTCATATTATTTATTTATTTATTGCTTTGACTTTTGAATATTTAAACTTAATATTATGTATATCTATTTATCTACGTATTTATCATTCTGTTACTTATTACTTGTTTATCTATTTATTTTTTGTCATTTACTTTTAAAAATTAGATTATTTATTATTGTTATTATTTTTTTATTATTTTTATTAGTATTATTATTAACATTATTTTCATTTTCATTATTGTTATCAGTATTATGCATTGACCCTTTTATCATAATTTTATGCATTGAACTTATATGTGTTCGTCCATTGATGTGCCATTCACGAATAAAAATGCATATTGATTTAAAAAAAGATTTTTATTATTCAAAAAAAAAATTAAAAATAGGAAATATTTCGTGTTTGGAGATTCGAGAAGTTGTACCTAACTTACGGGGCTTCGATTTTCTCGTTGGACCTAGATGATCGAACATCCTTTTAAAATTAAAATAAATGAGATTTAAATAAAATAATAATAAAAGGAAAGCTTATTCTCAAGGATTCGAGGTGTCGTCTCTTAATTTACGGGATGCGATATTTTGTTACTTCAAGATAAGGAGGCGTTTTATACATTTTAATTTACTCGAGTAATTTTAATTGAAATTAACATTAATACAAAGAGAGATCGTATTTTTAAATTCTCTTCGGATTTTTAATTTTTGATGCCAAGACCTTAATTAATCAACTAGGTACCAATTTTGGGCATTACGAGGGTGCTAATCCTTGCTCATGCGTAACCGACTCCCGAACCCGTTTCCTGACTTTCGTAGACCAAAAATTTTATTTTAGTAAATCAAACCGTTTATTAAAATGATAAAATTATGAGGTGACCCGATCACACCTCATAAAAAAGGATTGGTGGCGACTCCTATTTCATTTTCAAAATAAAAAGTCGATTTCAAAAAAAAAATAGTTTCAACACCAGGTACTCAGGAAATTTTTCCAAAAACATCAAAAATTTTCATAGAAACAAGGGACATCCGCCTGTGTGGCCAGGCCGAGTAGGCATTCAAAATAGGGGCACACGGCCGTGTCCAAACCCGTGTCCAAATTTAGGTGTATACTGACTTGAGTCACACGGCCAAGTCACACGCCCGTGTGCTAGGCAGTGTGTCACACACGGCTGAGACACACGCCCGTGTCTCTGCCTATGTGAAAATACCTGAACATTCTGTTTTAAATTTTAAAGTTGCAGAGAACACACGGCCAAACCACATGCCCATGTGTTAGCTATGTGACTCAAAATGAACCTTAAACATCAAGTTTACCATTTCCTGCAATTTTGGACACTAAACAACTCAAAAACCAATCGTTCAACTGTAAGCACTAAATTTTTGTCCGACTAGAGTTTGTGTTTAATTTTCAAAATTTCAAAAAAAAAAAATTTAAAAAAAAAATTGCATTTTGACACCTAAACTTTTCCTAAATTTCATTTTGACCCTTAAACTTTCTTTAAATTTCACTTAGACCCTTAAACTTTCATTAAATTTCATTTTAATCCTAAATTTTCTAAAAATTACATTTAGCCCCAGAAGTTTTGCTGCATTTGCGATTTGGTCCTTCAGACAAGTTACATGATTTGGGGCACCCACTTCCAGATTTTCAGGCCATAAACATGGGTGGCTGCTCCTTCCCCACTTGCTACCTGCAAAAAAGAAGCAAAACCAACTATAAAAAGGAGTTTAAACTCCAAAAATGAGGACACCCACGAAAAAAAATAAAAAAAAAACTTGCAAAAAGAGAGATTTTTTCGAAGGAAAAAAGAAGAAAAGAGAAGAAAAGAGAAAGAGGAGAAGAAAAGAAAGAGTACCGGCGTCGGAGGAGGTAGCGGCGGCGCAAGCGGTGGTGGAGGCTAGACTTTGAAGAAGAAGAAGGAAGAAGAAGGAAGAAGAAAAGAGGAAGAAGAAAGAAAGAAAAAAAAAAGAAATAATAAAAAATATTATAACAGTCGGGTCAACCCGACCCGACCCACCTACGACCCGATCCGACCCAGCAGCCCAAGAAAAAACAAAAAAAAAGAAACAAGCCCAAAAAAAAATCAAAGCAAAAAAAAAGCAAAAAAAAGAAGGGAAAGAAGCAGCACAAAAAAAAAAGGGCAGGCCAACAATAGGCCCAATTCCAGCAGCCCAACAAGCAGCCAACAGGCCACCAGCCAGCAGGCCCGCGCAGGCCAGCCCAACAAGGCAGCCCAGCAGAAAAAAAAAGAAAAAAGAAAAAAGGAAAAAAGAAAAAAAGAAAAAAAGAAGAAAAAGGGGGTTCAATTTTAGCAACCCGTTCGGCGAAGCTCGTGTTTTAGATTTTTCGGTAATTTTATTTATTTCTCTTTTAATTTAATGCTCGTATTTTTATGTTATTTCATTTTAATATTATTAGCATTTTATGCATTTTATATATTTTTATATTTTTGTATTTATATTTACAATTTAATTAAATTTTAATTTTACTTTATTTTAAATAATTTTAATAAATAAGGCAACGAATCGGTTTAGCATCGAGTCACCGAATTCATCGCTATGTTGGGTGAATATCGATGGCTTATGTTAAATTCGGGACCCGTTTTAAAAATAAAAAATGTTCAAAAATCCTCGGGTTTCAAAAAAATTTTCTCGTGTTTTAATACAACCCGATTAAATATTAAATTGAATTGGTTTGACACTAATTCGTCGATTTCATTGCCATGTTGGGGTGAATATCATCGATTCGTGTTAAATATGGTACGTTTTTCTAAAAAAAAAATTCTTGTTTCAAATTTTCGAATCTTTAAAAATTACTCGTATTTTAGAAATTTTTGAATTTTCGCGTTTTCAAAAGTTTTCGTGTTTGAAAAAAATTTTCGCGTTTAAAAAATTTCTCGTATTTCAAAAATTGTCGTTTTTTTATAAATCTTCGTGCTTTCAATAATCCTCGTGCTTTTAAAAATTCTCATGTTTCAAAAATCTTCGTGTTTTCAAAATTCTAGTGTTTCAAAAATTTTCTTGTTTTCAAAAAAAAATTTCGTGTTTTAAAAAAAAATATTTCCGTGTTTTAAAAATTTTCGTGTTTTAAAAATTCTCGTATTTAAAATTTTTTTTTAAGAAAAAATTTTGTTTCAAAAAAATGTCTTGTTTTAAAAATTCCCGTGTTTCAAAAAAAATGTCGTGTTTTAAGAAAATTTCGTTTTTTTCCAAAAATTTTCGTGTTTCTAAAATATTCGTGTTTACAAATTCTCGTGTTTTCAAAAATTCTCGTATTTAAAAAAAAAACTTTCGTTTTAAAAAAGAAATACTGCGCTTCAAAATTCTCGTGTTTTTTTTTAAAAAAAAGGGGTTCTCGTATTTCAATCGGATCACGACTAAATATTAAATGGAACTCGTATTTTTGAAAATTAAGACAACATGCGTTTAACGAGATACCAATTTTGGGCGTCGCGAGGGTGCTAATACCTTCCTCGCGCGTAACCGACTCCCGGACCCTAATTTTCTCTGGATTTTGACGTGGACCTAAAATTGTCTCTTTTTTTAGAAAAGTTTAAAAAAATTCTTCTAAAAAAGGATTTTATTTGGTGTCCGATCACACCTAAAAAAGATCGGTGGCGACTCCTCTTTTGTAAATAAAATTTGAAACTTTAATTTTTCAATAATCATTTCAACTAGCGCCCGTGCCGAATTTTTAGGTCGCTACAGCTGGCGACTCCGCTGGGGAATTTTTTTTCGAGAGTCGAGTCTAATGTTAAACGCGTGTTGTCAAAATTTTCAAAATTTCTTGTTCAAATTAACATTTAGTCGTGATCCTTAAATTTTTTGTTTTAAAAAAAAAATCATGTATTTGCATCGTGTTGTACATATTCTAATTTGTTTTATCAGGTTGTTTTTCAGCTTTAAATTTTTGCGATTTTATTTTTGGTTTAGTTTTTTCTAAATAAAACGTAAAGGTTTACAAGTTTCTCCCCACACACCGTGCACTTGCATTTTTTTTGCATAACATGAGCTCTATACCCGGGCTTCGTCCCTGTTAAGAGAAAGTAAACGCTACGCCTTCGTGAGTTAACTCGTTCCTCCGCACAGGCTAGTGAATACTTTCGGGTTACATATGACTTATGCTTTCGTGAGTTAACTTGTCCCTCCGCATAGGCATAAGTAAATGTAATCCCTCGAATTGATCATCGTAAGCCTATGATGGGCCATGACCGAGGCTCTGTACTAATCTTAGTAGATGACAGTGCAGACGATTCGAGTACCCACCTAGAACCAAAACCGCATATAGTGAACCATACGAGCTATCCAATTAGAGCCATGCTGAACCTCTGTCCGCTTATAGTCATTAAAATAAGTACACGGGGAAAATGCCTTTTGCCTTTCATTTACGCTGTTTATGCAAAATAATTGGATTGGGTAGTTTAATTTGTTTTTCAAATTATATTTGTTGTGTTTACTAACCAAGTTTATTTGTTTTTACTTTTATTTTCATCATGCATCATAGGCATCATATTAGGAAGGTGTTGATTAAAAGTTGGTTGCCAAAAAAAACGGGTTTCTGATGGAGGAGTCAATTACACAAATAACCGAGAAGAATGCCGTGGTTCGGGACTGGTCTCTAAAAATTCAGAGAGAAAAGGGGGATAGTCTAGTGGAAGGGTGTGTCGCTAATTTGCCCGAACATATAACTGTAAATGTTCGCCAAAATAACTTTGAGGATTTGGTTCGAATTTGGAATCAGTGGGATTCAGACACTAGAGACATTTTCACTGAGAGGTATGGAGATATAGCTCACCTGATCACCATCCATGTAGACGAACAGTTGATTCAAGCCATGGTTCGGTTCTGGGACCCAGCTTATCAGTGTTTCACCTTTAATCAAGAAGACATGACTCCAACCATAGAAGAGTATGCTGCTTTACTCCGCATCGACGATGTACAATTCGGCAAAATATATGTGAAGGAGCCTAAGCCGATGACCTTCAAGAAAAAGTTAGTGAGACTGACAGACATGACTGATGCATGGGCCGAAAAACAGATAAAGAAGAAGAATGAAACCATTTGCATTCCATGGTCCTCCCTACGAGATTTGGCTCTGAACCATCCCAACATGCTGAAAAGGGTAAATCTATTCGCTTTGGCCATTTACGGTTTGGTCATTTTCCCAAAAGTTCTCGGACATCTCGAAGTTGCAGTAGTTGATTTCTTCGAAAGGTTAAAACAAGGAATCAACCCTGTCCCGACCATCCTAGCCGAGACCTTCAGGTCCCTGAGTAGTTGTCGAAGAAAAGGGGAGGGACGATTTATCGGATGCGCGCAGTTGCTCAATGTTTGGATTTTGAGTCACTTCTGGAAGGTAGAGCGCACTCCGTTCCATATGTTTTCTAAAACATTCTCCCCGCTAGAAGCTTACCTCAATAAAGAATGGCCGAAGGAAGTCACCAAGCAACATTGGGTATCAGTTTTTCAGAATCTTCGCGCCGAGAATATAACATGGAGAGCACCCTGGATCCGTCCTTCAGTTCTGCTATACAAATGTGGAAGCCAAGATTGGGTACCTTTACTCGGGTTATGGGGAGGAGTTGGATATGCTCCGCTATTAGTCCAAAGGCAATTTTCTTCGCGACAATTTCTCCCCGCAACTGGAGGATTAGCACAGTTCGAGTTCGCTTTCGCGGGTGAAGGATATATGAAGAGAGTCCGAGACACTGCAAAGTATTGGAAGGAAATTCATTTCATGGAATTAGCTTTGTATGTTGATACCCTTACCCAAGATTACGACACATGGAGGAAACAACGGGTAAATAGTCAGCAAATCTCATCAACAAACTACACCATCCAGAATCCTTTCCCGGAGGAAACGCCGTCTGAGCTAGAAATGGCAAGACAAGAATTCGAACAAGAAAAGGCCAAGATGTCTCGGGACCTTAGTGCCCTTCAAGAAGAAAACTATCAACTGAAGATTGAAGTTCAGGTTGAAAGGTCCAGGACTGAAAAAGTACAAAGAGAAGCCGAGATTGTGAGAAACGACTTAAGGGACCTTCATTTGGAAAACAAGAAATTAAGAAACACTATAAAGAATAGCGGGTTGGGCAAGTCGACAGCAGAATGGAAGGAAGAAATTAGCAATATCAAGGGAGGAATGGAGTTTTGGAAGGGAAAAGCAAAGAAAGAAGAGGAAAAGGCTGCGCGTGCTGTGATAGAGTTAAGAAGGAAGAACGCCAAGTATGAAATAGTGACTGCAAAATTGGTGAATAGTCAGTCTGAATATCAAGAATTAAAAAGGAAAACACGAGATCTAGAAAATATACTGCAATCTCGCCAACAACAATTAGATAACCTCTTGAAGGCTCTAGAAGAAAAGAGTGAGCAGTACGATAGGGACATTCACGCGTATGAAGGAACTCTCAAAGAAAAAGAAATGCAACTTGACTTCTTGATCAATGAAATTCGTAAAGCGGCTATACTAGTTGTTCAATTATCAGATGAAGCCGAAGTTCTCAGTTGCCAATTCCCTCCGAGCCAAAGATCGAGCATATCAGAGTTTTTAGAGCAAGTGAAGAAACAAGGCAATGTGGCTAGAAAATTTGTGTAACTGTTGGAAAAATGAGAACTTTGTGTAATAGACTATGTTGATAAATGAAATGCCTAAATATGGGGCTATCTTGAAATCAACACCAATTTCTTGCATTTCATCCATAACTGACATTCATTTGACATTCATGCATTCATTCATGCATCAATTCATTCATTGCATATCCCATACTCGTTCGCTGAGGTTAAAACATACAATTCGCAGTTGCAAGGCTTCAAGACTGGAACCACGTCATCCGTATAAAACGCGCCGACAAGCTAGAGTAATGGAGAATGAATTCAATGAGAGAATTGAAAGGATGGAAAGGGCTCAAAAGGAATTACAAGAGCAACTGGCCAAATCGCAACAAGAGACGAGAGACCTAATGGTGAGATCTCGAGAGGAATCGCTCGAGCAAAGAGATCAGATGGCTAAAATGATGGAGATGATGACAACTTTGGTCAAAGGAAAGGGACCTATGCAGAACTCCGATGTTATGGAACCTCGGTCAAGAATTCACCATGATCAGGATCCATTCTATCCCCCGGGATTCACTCCACCGCCCGCATATACAATACAAAGAGGGTATACTCAAGAGGAACCCACTGGCTTGGAACATAGACCTATGCCACCTGCTCCACCCACTAATTTGGGGCAAGGAATGTTAGCATCGAACCCAGGGGCTAATCCTGCTAATCCACTAGTTCCAGATCTGGATGACCCAACAGAGGTAGCCAAGTTGAAATTGGATAACCATGACGCAAAATATAGGAGTCTAGAGGAAAGACTCAAAGCAATAGAAGGCACTGAAGTCTTCTCCGCACTAGGTGCCAAGGAACTCAGTTTGGTACCTGATCTAATTTTACCTCCGAAGTTCAAAGTGCCTGACTTTGAGAAGTATGATGGGACAAGGTGCCCAAAAGCACATCTCATTATGTTCTGTCGAAAGATGACCGGTTATGTGAACGAGGATAAACTACTCATACATTGCTTTCAAGATAGTCTAACAGGGTCAGCTCTTCGGTGGTACAATCAACTCAGTAGAGAAAAGATTCGATCTTGGAAGGACTTGGCGTCAGCATTTTGCGAGCAGTACAAGCATGTATCGGATATGGTGCCAGACCGTATGACCTTGCAAATGATGGAGAAAAAGCCATCAGAGACCTTTAGACAGTATGCGCAGAGATGGAGAGACGTCTCAGCTCAAGTGGAACCCCCACTAACAAAAACGGAGATAACTGTTCTCTTTATCAATACTTTAAAGGCACCGTTTTATGACAAATTAGTGGGAAGTGCCACGAAAGATTTCGCGGATATTGTAATATCCGGTGAACTCATAGAGAATGCCATCAAGAGCGGTAGAATGGAAGGATCAGAAGGCTCAAGAAAAGCAGCACCCTTAAGGAAGAAAGAGCCAGAAGCCCTCATGGTGGGAACTGGGAGTCGTTACATTCCCAATTCGTATCCTAATCAACCCCGACCTCGAAATTATCCACCCTCGAATTTCCATTATCCCCCTCAAACCCCTTACTACCAAACACCACATCCGGTCTGCCCCGTATACACCACGAACAACCAAAGACCCGTCACTACTTTCCCACAAAACACGGTACCCGCCCAAAACCAACCCAGAAACGAACCAAGACCATCAAGGCATAATCCCGAGATACCGCAATTTACCCCCATCCCTGTGTCGTATGGGGAATTGTACCCAAAACTTTTAGAAAAACAGCTAATTTCTCCCCATTACATGGCACCCCTTAAACCTCCATACCCAAAGTGGTACGATCCAAACGCTAGTTGTGCATACCATGCAGGGAACCAAGGGCACTCTACTGAGAACTGTCTCGCTTTCAAAAGGAGAGTTCAAGGACTCATTGACGCGGGTATCCTACGATTCGATAGTGCTAGTAACGCCACGGGGAACCCGTTCCCTAACCATACCGAAGGGAATGTGAGCACAGTGGGGAAAGAGGATGAATGGAAGGTCAGAAGATGTGTGACAGAAATAAGGACGCCTCTGCAGAAAATCTGGGAGGTATTAGTTAAGAAAGGATTGCTCTGTCACTCTGATAGAGTTTTTGGAGAAGAAGGTCAAAGTTTCTGCAATTTTCATGGGATTGTTGGGCACGACATTCAGTCGTGCGAGGACTTTAAAAGGTTACTTCAAGACCGGATGAATAATAAGGAGATCAAGGTCCTTAACAAGAGTGAAGATGCCAATGAAAGAGAAGTATGCGTCTCTAATAGCCAATCATCAGGGCCCCCTTATAGTGCTGATCGACCGTTGGTAATTTATTACGACGAGATGAGAGAGCCATTGAAACCACAGATGGTAATTGAAGTACCATCTCCTTTCCCGTATAAGGACAACAAAACAGTACCGTGGAGATATGATGTTAATATCGTTACACCGGAAGTTGAAAAGTCCAAAGCCATAATTGAAGATGTTGGGGAGGTAGGTCATTTTACTCGAAGTGGACGATGCTATTCTAAAGAAGTTGAACCGGTAAAGAAAAGTAGTGACTCGAAGCAAAAAGGGAAAGCAGTGATGCACGAGGTCGAAGTCGAGCAAGAAATTCCACCCGTGCAAGAAACTAAAAAGCCTGTGAATGAGGAAGAAGCTCAAGAATTCTTGAAATTTATTAAGCACAGCGAATATAGTGTGGTGGAACAACTGAGCAAGCAGCCAGCACGAATCTCAGTTCTATCTCTACTGTTAAATTCAGAGCCACACCGGAACGCTTTATTGAAGGTGTTAAATCAAGCTTACGTGGCCAACAACATATCTGTCGAAAAGCTTGATAGGTGGGTAAACAATCTGAATGCGGACAACTTCATCTCTTTTAGTGATGATGAGATACCGCTAAATGGTAGAGGTTCGGTGAAAGCGCTGCATATCACGACCCGCTGCAAGGGCTACATAATACCGAACGTACTCATCGATAATGGGTCAGCATTAAATGTTATGCCATTGGCTACACTTTCCAGAATACCGATAGATTTGTCCTACTTAAAGCCCTGTCATTCCACGGTAAGGGCCTTCGACGGGACGAGGCGTGAAGTCATGGGAAAGATCGAAATCCCTTTGGAAGTGGGCCCCTACATATATGAGGTCGAATTCCAAGTCATGGACATTACACCCTCTTATAACTGCCTTTTGGGAAGACCTTGGATTCATTCTGCTGGAGCAGTCCCGTCATCCCTCCATCAAAAAGTGAAATTCATCATGGATGGTTGTTTGGTCACAGTCGAGGGCGAAGAAGACATCATCGCATCTATCTCTGCTGATGCGCCATATCTGGAAGTAAGCAAGGATGCAGTGGAATGTTCCTTTCGATCCCTTGAATTCATCAATGCCACTTTCGTCGCTGAGGGAAATAGAATTCCAATGCCAAAACTGTCGAGAAATACCAGAATGGGTGTCAAGTTGACCGTAGGAAGGGGAGCTCGTGCGAAAAGAGGTTTAGGGAGATATATGCAAGGAATAGTGAGGGCTTTAAAGCCAGTGCACCACAAGGCCCGATACGGTTTGGGGTTCCAGCCTGACATGCGCCAAAGAAGAAGACAGTGGAAGAAGGATCAAGAAAGAAGAATTGCAAGAACTTTGGGCCGAGAACCAGAATGGGAACCAATAGAGTACCCTCCTTTGTCAAAAACATTTACATCTGCGGGAATGATGTACCCTGGACAAGAGGATCCACGAAACATGTTGGGATTAATTGAAAAGGATTTTCAGAATGTTAGTATAAATGTCATTGACAAAGAAGCTGGTGCAAGTAAAGATGTCTCGAGGATACGCCCTTGCCCTCCTGATTTCATGTTGAACAATTGGATTGCTGAGGAGCTTCTTGTAGTTTATAAGCCTTCAGAGTAATGCTAAACATCAACCTTCTATTGTGTCCTTAGATATAATAGATTTCTTTTGTAAGAGTTTGCATTCGCTCTTTATCATTTAAATGAATATCAACGAAGATGCATTTTGTCACGATTTTTTCGCATTATCACTAATTTCATAATCATTTTCTCATTTCATAGCCTATCCTTACATTTGCCTCATTGCCATGACATAACATTTTGTTCGTTGTTTCCAATACTTGGATGTCCCCGATAGCTTCTTTTTCCATTCAACTTTCAGGTGCTCAGATATTGACGACATGAATAAGCCCGTTACGAATCTTGAAATTGATTTTGAGAAGGCTGTTTGCTTAGGAGAATTTGAAGCCGAAGAAAATGCTGAAGATTATGTCTCGTCTCCTGAATTGTTAAGAATGGTGGAACAAGAGGATAAACAGGTTCTGCCTCATGAAGAATCTGTAGAAACAATAAATTTGGCACTGAAGAGAGGAAACAGGAAGTGAAGATTGGGACTTCTATTTCAGAAAGTACCAGGCGTAGTTTGATCACTTTACTCCGCGAATACAAAGATGTTTTCGCGTGGTCATACCAGGACATGCCAGGGCTAGATGAAGATTTAGTGGTCCATAAGCTCCCATTAAACCAGAATCAAGCCCATCCAGCAAAAATTAAGACGGATGAGGCCCGAAATGCTGTTGAAAATAAAAGAGGAAGTCAAGAAGCAATTTGACGCTGGCTTCCTACAAGCCTCCAAATATCCAGAATGGGTGGCTAACATAGTCCCGGTACCAAAGAAAGATGGAAAAGTACGAATGTGCGTGGATTACCGTGACCTAAATCGAGCAAGCCAAAAGATAATTTTCCCTTGCACAATTGACACGTTGTGGACAACACAGCAAAACTTCATTGTTTTCTTTCATGGATGGATTCTCGGGTATAATAGATCAAGATGCTCTGAGAAGGAGAAACTATAAAAGTGCGGCACAGTATCGGTTAGAAGCTGGGGCAACATATCAGAGGGCTATGGTGACGTTATTTCCCATGACATGATGCATAAAGAAATAGAGGTCTACGTCGACGATATGATTGCTAAATCTCGAGGAGAAGAAAGAGCATGTGAATGAACCTCCAAGAAAGTTGTTCGAAAGAGCCTGAGAAAGTTTCAGGCCTAAAGCTTAATCCCAGCCAAATGTACAT